>NW_027412088.1:123646995-124246995 GCF_047663935.1 Musca autumnalis | reverse complement strand
TGTAAAATTAACAGTCCAAAATTAAAACATATAATTTCATCCTAATATATATAAATTTGTAATCTAATTTTTTTAAGGAAATAGTATACATAGATATATGGTTTATTTTCAAACTCATAGTGAAATTTAGTGTAGAATTTTTCATCCTTTGACACTTTTCATAACCAAGTTTTATATTACTTCCATGTATCAACACGAGAGAAGATGGAAACATTTTTCATCAAAAAAATTGGGAAATATTTTCATGTTCTTTCAGCAAAATTGATACTGATATTTTCATGCTATAAAATGTAAATAGACATTTCATTTCTTTGGTGACTCATAGTGAAATTTGATGAAGAATATTTTAGTCTCTGACATCATCTCTCTAAAATTATGTTTTGTGGGATAATTTTGAATAAACTCAGTTGAAGTCCGACTTTAACCCTAAAACGTGTTTTTCACTTTAAGAGATTCCTGGCGATTAGACAAGAGTTACAGATTTGGTGTATTCTGAGACCTATAGTAAAATTTTATGGCGAACAATTTTGTGGAATATTTGGATTTGACACGATCACATTTTTTAGGAGTTTTTGAAAGATTTTCAAAGAAAGGACAAAAAAACACCTTTTATGAACCGCATGAGGGTTAAAATTTTCATCAAAAATATTCCCCATACCCTCCTGAGTAAATTTGCCAAAGACACTATATACCTGAATATATATACCTGAATATCTTAATTCGAATATTTCGAAGAAATTAAAAATGGGCGGAACTTGCCCCGCCTATTTTGGTTACTTTCCAACGTAAACTTTAAAAACGCCGATACACGTGTCTTATATTTTTAGCTCTACTTTCATAATCTACTCGATTTTTCTTATCATTTTTTTGTTGTCGCACAGTGTAATTAGTTTTAGTGTATATATCCTTTTTTACTATTACTGTATGCCGGCTGATTTAATATGTAGCCGGTCATCCCATCATTCTACTAACCCTCCATAGTCCGGTCTATGGGGTGTACGCGTTCCCTACGATATAGGGAGGTGGCCCCCTCGGTCGGGTGGGGCGGGTATGAGTGGCGTGGGACCGAACGAAAAAAGTTAATGGAATTTCCTTAAACAAATGTCTTTTGTCTGGTCCAGACATAAATAATCCATTAATCACTATTCTTTTCAAATTTAGATAAGGTCCGATTGCAGTTTGTGCCTATATACAGGATTGCACCAAATTGCTATCAAGAAAAACCACCAAACTTGCCAAAAATTTTATGGAGAGATGGTGATGCCAAAAAGCCGGTGGAAATCTATGTGATGGAGCGATTGATATTTGGAGCCACCTGTTTTCCCACAATAGCCCAGTTTGTACAGAATTTAAATGCAAAACAATTTTTGGATGACTGTCCGGGAACCGTGCATGGAGTCATAGATCGACACTACGTCGATGATTATGTCGATTGTTTCAACACCGAAAAAGAAGCAATAAGCACTTTAACCGATGTCATAAAAATTCATAAAGTGGCCGGTTTCAATTTACATGGGGTAAAATCCAATTCCCAATATATTACAAAACAATATGACAATCCCACTGACGATGAAGAAACATGTGGCAATACATTTTTTCATGATAGAGTGGAACGGGTACTCGGTATTCAATGGGTGCCAAAAACAGATGTTTTGTGTTTTGATATAAAAGTAAACAAAGTGGACGGACAAATATTAAAATGTGAAAACGTGCCAACCAAACGGGAGATGTCTTTAATTATGTCAATTTATGTCCCGTTTGGATTTATTAATGATTTTATGGTGACCACAAAAAATAGTATGCAAGATGTGTGGAATAGTGGTATCAAATGGAATGTCAAATTGCCGACAGAAAAATACTCGTATCGCCAGTGGAAAGTGTGTCTAAAACAATTGCTAAACATTGCGAAGTTTAAAGTGCCACGATGCTGCACTCGAAATTTAAATACTAATGTGGTGGAATTCAATATATTTACAGATGCCAGTGAAGATGACAGTCATATTAAGCCGTGGAAATAGTGTCTTGGTACAGACAATTCAGCTAATAAAAGCAGCCGAAAGGAATTGTCTAAGACATATAATACCGAAGGAAGATGGAAAAATAGAATTGAATTTTTGAAGAGAATTGTAAAGCGTTGGCTTGTAGAGCCTGAACGAAGCGGAACTGAGCTGTGTTCTCTCGAGGCCAGGATAAACTGACTGGTGATCTGTCAGTCGAGGAAGTTGAAAATTGTTTCTGCCTAATAGTCAACAAAAAGGAGTGGCCCGAAGCAGTACAGGAACATATAGGCGAGTCTTCCCCCTCTAGGCCAGTTCACGGGGGTGGGGATGTTGTTGAAAGCAACCCTGTTTATGATGGCAACCCTGCTGATGAAGGCAACCGTGCTATTACCAATATCGTAAAATGAAAAACGAATGTCATGTTGAGAAAAACAATGGCTCAAAATTTCACAAGCCGTTATTTATTATGTTTTATATTGTTCTAGCTGAACCCGGTGCGCTTTGCTGCCCCGACTACGATAAAAGATAATGGAATGCCATAATTATATAAACGTTTTTAATATTTTAACGAATAAATATAGGGGACATGAAGGCGTTATATACCTATTCAGGGTTGTTATGGAGCTACTATGGTATATTTGTATGTTCCAGGAGGTAACACTCCTCCGAAAGCATTTCCGCCTATAATTATTCCTAATGATTTAGATATATCATAATAAAACATAAATCTTAAGAAGTCTCTCAAAGATATGATACTTAATAGCTGTAGCCTTGGTCAATTCCTTCCCAACTATAACTACTTGTGTAAATAACGATGACTTCTACTATGTCTTCAAAATTTCGTTGAAATTGAACATACATACGTAACAAAAACATGAAATCGACCGAAAATATATATGGGAGCTATATTCCTATATGAACCGATCTCGATATAATTTGTCAAATTTATTTTTAGACCAAATCCCGACTCACATTCCAAATTTCATTGAAATTTAACATACATAGCGTGGTTTGTACATAAAATAGAGAAAATCAGCCGAAAATATATATGGGAGCTATATTCAAATCTGAACCGATTTCGATATAATTTGTCCCATTTATTTCTAGAACGAATTCCGTCAAGCTTTCCAAATTTCAGTGAAATTGGACATATATAGTGTGTCCAAATCTGAACCGGTCTCGATATAATTTGGCACATTTATTTTTGGAACAAATTCCGTCACACATCCCAGATTTCAGCGACATTGGACACATATAGCGTGTTTGATGCATCAAATACAGAAAATCGACCGAAAATATATATAGGAGCAATATCCAAATCTGAACCGTATTCGATATAATTTGGCACATTTATGTTTAGACCGTATATAGCGAGTTTGGTGCATAAAATACAGGAAATCGGCCGAAAATATATGCAAGAGCTATATCCAAATCTGAACCGATTTCGATATAATTTGGCACATTTATTTCTAGACCAAGTTCTGTTACACATTCGAAATTTCAGCGAAATTTGACATATATAGCCTGCTTGGTGCATAAAGTACAGGAAATCGGCCGAATATATATATATGGAAGCTATATTCAAATCTGAACCGATCTCGATATAATTTAGCACATTTATTTCAAGAACAAATTCCGTCAGACCCTCCAAATTTCAGCGAAATTGGAAATATATTGCGTGTTTGGTGCATCAAATGTGGAATATCGGCCGAAAATATATATTGGAGCTATATCCAAATCTGAACCGATTTCGATATAATTCGGTACTTTTATGTCTAGACCAAATTCCGTTACACATTCCAAATTTCAGCGAAATTGGACATATCTAGCGTGTTTGGTGCATCAAATGCGGAAAATCGGCCGAAAATATATATGGGAGCTATATTCAAATCTGAACCGATTTCGATATAATTTGGCACGTTTATTTCTAGACCAAGGTCTGTAACACATTCCAAATTTCAGCGAATTTGGGCATATATAGCGTGTTTGGTGCATCAAATGCGTAAAATCGGCTGAAAATATATATGGGAGCTACATCCCAATCTGAACCGATTTCGATATAAATTGGCACATATATTTCTAGGCCAATATCCATCACACATTCGAAATTTCAGCGAAATTGGACATATATAGCGTGTTTGGTGGATAAAATAAGAAAATCGGCCGAAAATATATGTATATGGGAGCTATATCCAAATCTGAACCAATCTCGATATAATTTGGCACATTTATTTCTAGAACAAATTCCGTGTGACATTCAAAATTTCAGCGAAATTGGACATATATAGCGTGTTTGGTGCATAAAATAAGGAAGTCGGCCGAAAATATATGTGTATGGGAGCTATATCCAAATCTGAACCGATTTGAACATAATTTGGTAAATTTATTTCTACATCACACATACAAAA
This sequence comes from Musca autumnalis, assembly GCF_047663935.1. NCBI lineage: Eukaryota > Metazoa > Arthropoda > Insecta > Diptera > Muscidae > Musca > Musca autumnalis. The sequence continues at coordinate 124,242,587 of NW_027412088.1, read as the reverse complement.
TTTGGAGAATGTATCTGTAATAGTTCTAAAGATATTTGCATACAAAATTTAAATTTTTTTGAGGTACCTCCGGTTTTGATGCTATATCTCCAGATCAACGCGAAATTTCAAAAAATCATATATCCTATTTTCATTCCAGGCCATGTAGCAATGTACCCTAAAAATTTCAGTAAGATCTGTTCAGCGGTTTTCGAGTCTATAAGGCACAAACAAACAAACAGACAAACAAATTTCAATTTTATATATATAGATTGTATGTATTTGTTAACAAAACTTGGTATAAAAGGCCCATCAGGCACATATTTACTTTCTTTCCAGTTTGTAATACCAAGTAAAAAACATGTAAGTCAAAGTCATTTTTTCTAAATAATTATTTGAAGTGTTATTTGTGCTAGTGAATAAACAAAAGACAACCGACAATCCAACAATTGTATCCTTTGTGCCGTTTAAACTTACCGCCATTAAAAGCAAAAGAAAACCAACAGTTGTATAATTTGTGCCGTTTAAACTTACCGCCATTAAAAGCCAATATAAATAAAACCAGCCGATATTTTTATATTACAAAAAAAAAAGCCTTGTGTTGTAACACTGAAAGGAAATAAGAAGTAATTTGAAGTTTATTCATTTTGGTTTACAGATTTGGAAAGCAACAATACCGCTTATAATATTTTCTAATTCTAGTGGAAACTTTTTTATATTTGTGTTTGGTGCCGGTATATTGGTAAGATTGTGGTAGTTCTTTGATTTGATGTAATATTAATTTGTTTTAACTGTGCAGATTCCATTCCTATTTATACACCCTCAAATTGAATGCAGCTTTTGATGTAAATGGCGATTCCACCACCTCTACGTTCTCTAATTTGGAATATTGCGCTGAATCCATTTATTACATAATATGGATTCTCATCATCGCAAATATTTGTTTCTGTTAATACTATTAGCTGAATTTTATTCATATATCTAAGATATACTAGTTATAAATGCCACAAAGTTTTTCCTTAATAATCTTATATTTAAATGTATTATCGACATATTGTAGTTCAGTTAATTCATATTTATGTCGCTAAAATTATCTAATTCTTTCTCATATAATTCCTGTTTTTTATTATACCCTATACCACAATGTGGAAAAGGGTATTATAAGTTTGTTTTGGTAAAAATTCATGTAACACCGCGAAATATTCGTCGGAGACTCCCAATGTGGTATACCATTCTTCATATCTCGACGAGATAAAGCGATTTTGAGATGTGTGTCCGTCCGTCAGTCCGTCCGTCCGTCCGTCTGTCCATTATAAATTGTAAACACGCTCCAGGCCGCAATTATGGACCGATCGTCACGAAATTTTGTATGGAGGTCGGGTTCAGATCAGAATAGATCCCTATTATTATTGGTGATGATCGTGAAATACTTAGCGGGTGAAATGGACCAAAAACATAATATTTATCCAATTTTGTAGCGGCTCTGTAGGTCTCTATTATAGTCCGATCAACGCGTAATTTTATATAAGGTTAGAGTGTATCACAAAGGGGAAGCTTGCAATTTGAGATGGCGATCGGATAATATTTAGAGGGTTAAATGGACCAAAACTTTTGTGTGAAAATTGTGAAAATTTTTAATATACAGCTTATATCTTAATTCCTGGAAGTGACATTCCGGACAAGTGAGATATACTTGAGAGTGGAACGCTTGACCTTTCAATTGATGCCAATTATGTTGGTGTATAGCCTAATATATCCCGTTATTTGTTTGTAGTGTAATAATAAACTCGCTAGAAGTCGCAATTATACATCAATAGTCACGAAATTTTGCACCGGGAAGAGTATAGGTCGAAAAAGATGCCTACAATATTGAATGATGATCTGATATTCTTTAGCGGGTGAAATGGACCATTACTTTTGTATCAAAAATATAAAAATTTTATTTTTGGTCGATATTTTAATTCCTTGAGGGCATATATATTTCGCAAAGTAGCCTACATATGGAAAAAACAACTGACCTTTCCCCTGATGTAAATTCCAATAAAGTGCTTGCTAGATAACGGGCCTACTGCCTAATATATAATGGGTTCTGTGTAGAGAACCACATTTTTATACCATGTTACATATTGTCTCTCCAATAGTTTATGTAACATCACGAAATATTCGTCATAGACCCCTTATTTGGTATGCCAAAATTCATATCTCGACGAGATAAAGCGATTTAGCAATGTGTGTCCGTCCATTAAAAATTGTAAACAAGCTTAAGGCCGTAATTATGGAGCGATTGTAACAAATTTTTAAGGAGATTGGGTTCGGGCCAGAATAGAAATGATTAGTTTTTGGTGATGATCGTGAAATGTTCAGGGGATGAAATGGATCAAAAATGATACCCGCAAAATTTTAAACAAAGTTTGAGTTTATGATGAAGAAGAAGCTTACAAACCATCGTGAAAATCAGATAATACATAGCGGGTTAAATGGATGAAACTTTTGTGTGAAATTGGTAAAAATTTCAATAACGTAGCGGTTAAACAACGGAAGTAGTAGTACTACATAAGTGGGTTTCATTACATTTTAGTTTGTGTGAACTAAATTTTCCTTTCCTGCTACAAAAATGTCTTTGTCATGCTAGATAACTTTTTGGTTTTGGTCATAAGTATTATACATTACATCTCTGATATTTGATAATTAAATTTTCACAATCATTGAAAAGAAGTTCCGTGGAGAGCGACTGTCCAGGGATAGTGGTATAGGGTATCCCATGGTCGGCTCCGTCCGACTATAGACTTTTCTTACTTGTTTTTATTTATATTATTTATTGATAACGTTTTGCTTCTATCTATCTATTATAATTTATTTATTTGTCTGTTTATTCTTTTATTTATTATATATATATACTAGCTGACCCGGTCCGCGTTGCTGGCCCGTTGTTTGGGTTCTCCGTGTAAACTTTAGTTATCTATCCAGCATTGATACAGCCATAATTAGGCATCCCTCTAGAAACTTCATAATATAAGTCAATGTTTTGACATAAATTCTATGTAATGGTACCCCCAAATTTAAGATATAAAATCTCTTTTATTATACCCTTCACCATAAATTGACAGTTTAAAGCACTTTGTGACCCACATATAATGATCGGTGCACGTCAATTAACATTGCTATATATTGGATTGTTGGTCTCGGGTCGTAATTATTACTGCAGAGAATTGTCAGTATAGGTCCACGTTTTGATATAGCTCCCATAGAACGGAACGGAACAGTTATAGGTTCACGTTTTGATATAGCTCCCATAAAGCAGTACCTCCCGATTTTCGATAGTTTGGAGATATAGTCACTTTTGGGGGTCGTAAACAGTCTTGCAGAGAATTTTCAGTATACGTCCTCGTTTTGATATAGCTCCCATAGAAGGGTGGCGCCTGATTTTCGCTATTTTTGGTGGATTTAACCTCTGGATAGTGACATCTCAAGTTATCAGGATTTTACTGTATTCCAAAATGTGGAGTTGATCGCGCTATCCCACTTATTGTTTAGTGTTCAGCGTTTATAGCATTTTTTAGGCACGCAAAATGATGTATATTATCTGAAATAATAAATGTTTGAACATTTTGTGATGACCGCGATATTTCACTTCCGCGAAGACCATTCAGTGTCAAGACGGTAATTACTAATATTAAAATAGCTCACGACCGCGCTATCCCACTTGTTCAAGCTAGTGTTCACATCATTTTTGTGTCACGCTTACTAAAATTATGTATATTAATTGAAATAATACATTTTTGAAAACTTTGTGATGACCGCGATCATTCAGGGAAAACAATCTGTAAACAATACGTTCAAAAATATCAAAGATTTCTGATTTTCTTAAAAACATTGTAGGGAGGACCACCAGTCGCTATTCTTAGCAGTAAAAAACAGCTTACGACCGTTCTAATTAACTGAAATAATACATTTTTGAAAATTTTGGGATGAACGCGATATTTCACTTCCGCAATGACCATTCAGAGTCAAGACAGTAATTATCATAGCAATGCAAACAATTTGTGAACAATATATTAAAAAGTATCTTGAATTTCGCGGTTTTCTTAAACAATTTGTGGGGAGGACCACCGGTCACTACACATAGCTTGATAAAAAAAAAGATTACGACCTATTCTCAGACCTAAAAACACCACATACAAAATTTCATAAGATTTCCCAATCGATTTTTCGGAATTTCTATATAGTGACATCTCATGTTATCGGGATTTTACTGTATTCCAAACTATGGAGTTGACCGCGTTATCCCACATATTGAAGCCAGTGTTATAGCGGTTTTGTAGTCACGCCGCGACGACCATTCAAAAAAATATATAGCCTATTTTCATCACCGATGTTACCAGTACATTATCTGAAATTTTCAAGAAAATCTATTCAGCCGTTTTTGAGTCTATTCGGAACATACAAACATACAAACAAACAAACATACTAACATACACACATTGCCTTTTATATATTAGACTAGCTGAACCCGGTGCGCATTGCTACCCCGACTTAGATAAAATATAATGGAAAGCTTTTTTTAATATTTTAGCGTATAAATATAGGAGATATGAAGGCGTTTTCTACCCATTCAGGGCTGTTGTGGAGCTACTATGTTATTTTTGTAAGTTTAAGGAGGTAACACTCCTCCTAAGGCCTTTTCGACTATAAGTTTTCCTACGGTAGTTATATACTCTTACGGTATTAATTTCTCTTTATTTGTACAGATTGGATTTGGAGTGAATAAAATTAAGAATAGAACCAGGTTTGAGATTCTTAGGTTTGGGGATAGTTGTAATTTATTTTATAAATGGGACTTATTATTTCCAGATCATATACATATTAACATATTGTGATATCTTAATTTAATCTTAGGATAACTCCCACTCGTATTCATAATTTTTACTCAAATAATGATTTAGTTATATCATATTAAAACATTATTCTTAAGAAGTCTCTTAAAGATATAATATTTAAAGCTGTAGCCTTGGTCAATTCCTTCTCAACCATAAGTACTTGTGTATATAATGATGACTTCTAAGTATCTTCGAAATTTCATTGAAATTGGACATACGTAACAAAAACATGAAAGTGTATATGGTAGCTATATTCCGATCTGAACAGATCACGATATCATTTCGCACATTTATTTTTACACCAAATCCCGTCTCACATTCCAAATTGCAATGTAATTGAACATACATAACGTGTTTGGTGCTCAAAATGCAGGAAATCGGCCGAAAATATATACGGGAGCTATATTCAAATCTGAACCGATTTCGATATAATTTGGCACATTTGTTTCTAGACCAAATTCCGTCACACATACCAAATTTCATTGAAATTGGACATAAATAGCGTGTTTGGTACATCAATTACAGAAAAAAGGGTAATATCTAAATATGAACCGATTTCGATATAATTTGACACATTTGTTTCTAGGCCAAATTCCATCACACATACCAAATTTTATTGACATTGTACATACATAGCGTATTTGGTACATCAAATACAGGAAATCGACGGAACATACATATGGGAGCTATATAGCGTGTTTGGTGCATCAAATGCCGAAAATCGGCCGAAAATATATATTGGAGCTATATCCAAATCTGAACCGATTTCGATATAATTCGGCACATTTATGTCTAGACCAAATTTCGTTACACATTCCAAATTTCAGCGACATTGGACATATATAGCGTGTTTGGTGCATCAAATGCGGAAAATCGGCGAAAATATATATGGGAGCTATATCCAAATCTGAACCGATTTCGATATAATTTAGCACATTTATTTCTAGACCAAGTTCTGTAACACATTCCAAATTTCAGCGAATTTGGACATAAATAGCGTGTTTGGTGCATCAAATGCGGAAAATCGGCCGAAAATATATATGGGAGCTACATCCAAATCGGAACCGATTTCGATATAATTCGGCACATTTATGTCTAGACCAAATTTCGTTATACATTCCAAATTTCAGCGAAATTGGACTTATATAGCGTGTTTGGTGCATCAAATGCGGAAAATCGGCCGAAAAAATATATAGGACCTATATCCAAATCTGAACCGATTTCGATATAATTTGGCACATGTATTTCTAGAACACGTTCAGTCGCACGTTCCAAATTTTATTGAAATTGGATATAAATAGCGTGTTTGGTGCCTCAAATACATGAAATCGGCCGAAAATATATATAGGAGCTATATCCAAATCTGAACCGATTTCGATGTAAAATGGCACATATATTTTTAGGCCAACATCCATCACACATTCTAAATTTCAGCGAAATTGGACATATATAGCGTGTTTGGTGCATAAAATAAGGAAATCGGCCGAAAATATATGTATATGGGAGCTATATCCAAATCTGAACCAATCTCGATATAATTTGGCACATTTATTTCTAGAACCAATTCCGTCAAACGTTCTAAATTTCAGCGAAATTGGACATATATAGCGTGTTTGATACATAAAATAAGAAAGTCGGCCGAAAATATATATGCATGGGAGCTATATCCAAATCTGAACCGATTTTGATATAATTTGGCACGTTTATTTCCAGACCAAGTTCCGTCACACATTCCAAATTTCATTGAAATTGGACATACATAGCATGTGTGTACATAAAAGAAGGAAATGGGCCGAAAATATATATATGTGGGAGCTATATTCAATTCTGAACCGATTTGAATATAGTTTGGCAAATTTATTTCTACATCAAATTCCGTCACACATACAAAATTTGGAGATTATATCTGTAATAGTTCTTAAGATATTTGCATACAAAATCTAAATTTTTTGGAGGTATCTCTGGTTTTGATGCTATATCTCCAGATCAACGCGAAATTTCAAAAAATGATATAGCCTATTTTCATTCCAGGCCATGTAGCAATGTATCCTAAACATTTCAGTAAGATCTGTTCAGCGGTTTTCGAGTCTATAAGGCACAAACAAACAAACGTACAAACAAATTTCAATTTTATATATATAGATATACTAGCTGAACCCGGCGCGCTTTGCTGCCCCGACTACGATAAAATATAATGGAATGCCAGAATTATTTTAACGTTTTTAATATTTTAAGGGATAAATATAGGAGATATGAAGGCGTTATATACCTATTCAGGGTTGTTATGGAGCTACTATGGTATTTTTATATGTTGCAAGAGGTAACACTCCTCCGAAAGCCTTTCCGCCTATAAGAAATCGACCGAAAATATATATGGGTAGCTATATTCCTATATGAACCGCTCTCGATATAATTTGTCATACTTATTTTTAGACCAAATCCCGTCTTACATTCACATTTTGTGTATAAAATACGGAAAATCAGCAGAAAAATATTGTCCCATTTATTTCTAGAACGAATTGCGTCACGCTTTCGAAATTTCAGTGAAACTAGACATATGTAGTGTCTAGACCAAATCCCGTTACGCATTCCAAATTTCAGAGAAATTGGACAAAAATAGCAAGTTTGGTTCATAAAATACAGGAAATCGGCCCAAAATATATACAGGAGCTATATCCAAATCTGAACCGATTTCGATATAATTTGGCACATTTATTTCTAGACCAAGTTCTGTAACACATTCCAAATTTCAGCGAAATTGGACATATATAGCGTGCTTGGTGCATAAACTACAGAAAATCGGCCGAAAATATATATGGGGGCTCTATTCAAATCTAAACCGATCTCTATATAAGTTAGCACATTTATTTCTGGGACAAATTCCGTCAGACCCTCCAAATTTCAGCGAAATTTTACATATACAGCGTGTTTGGTGCATAAAATGTGGAAAATCGGCCGAAAATATATATTGGAGCTATATCCAAATCTGAACCGTTTTCGATATAATTCGGCACATTTATGCCTAGACCAAATTCCGTTACACATTTCAAATTTCAGCGAAATTGGACGTGTATAGCGTGCTTGGTGCATAAAATACAGGAAATCGGCGAAAATATATATGGGAGCTATATTCAAATCTGAACCGATTTTGATATAATTTGGCACGTTTATTTCCATACCAAGTTCCGTCATACATTCCAAATTTCATCGAAATTGGACATAAATAGCATGTTTGGTACATAAAATAAGGAAATCGGCCGAAAATATATTGTTACGAATGTAACTGATAGGTTTAAGTTAGTTTAGTTTAATTTCCGTTAATTTAAAAATTTGAATTGTAACGTAAAGTTTTATTACGCAGTTACTTTATTTAAGCAACAACAATTATCATGTAGAATTATCTTCATTATTCTAGATGTTCTTTACCTTTCATTAATGTGTTTTTGTTTTGCTTTGCCATAGTCATGTAATTATTGTTTAGTTTGTCACCTCTCTATTTCTTTGCACTTGTTTGTTGTTGTTACGTCATTACTGTGCCTCCCCATGTATGTATGTGAGTATGGTTGTTCGCTTAGTGCGAATGTGCGTCTGTGTGTTCGCTGCAAAGATTCGAGGTGTTGCCATATGCTCTAGATATTTCTCGAACAGGGAGACCTTGGGGTATAAAACACCGGGGAAATAACAATGACGGAGTAGTTGTGTTTTAAGCGTTGAACTGAACAGATCGGTTAAAGAAGTGCTGCGTGCTAACTAGAGACAAGCTGTGTGCTAGTAATTCAAGTCGGTTCCGAATAAGTGTAATAAAGTAAATAAAGCATTGTAGAAACGTAATCTAAAACGAACCCTGTTTTATTTGATACAAATCGTATCGGGGAATAAAACAACGTCTACACGGACATTAGTTAAATCTAATTCCGCAACAATTGGTGTCAGAAGTGGGATTACGATCATCCTACAATGAAGTTTAAGGATCTACGAGTGGAAGACTTGAAGAAGGAGCTAAGTAAGTTGGAGTTGTGTTCTACTGGCAACAAGGCCGAACTACAAAAACGCTTGTTGGAAGAGTTCGAGCGCCGTGGAATGAACATCGATGAATATGAGTTCGACGGTAAGGAGGAAGTCGAGTTACCCGCAAAGGGCGAATCCACTGTTGAGGAAGTTTCATCGGTAGCTGCCAGGGGTGACGATTTGAAATCAATGCTGGCTATGATGATGCTGGAAATGAAATCTGACAACAGTAAAATGATGGAGAAATTAGATGCTAAAATGGAAGAAAATTCTAGAAAGAGCGAAGAAACTTCCAGACTTGTGATGGAAATGAAAGCAGAAAATTGTCGAATGGTTGAAGAAAATTCCAGTAAAATGATGGAGAAATTAGATGCTAAAATGGAAGAAAATTCCAGAAAGAGTGAAGAATATTCCAGAAAATTGGAGGAAAGATTTGCCAAATTCGACGACAAATTAGAGGAAAACTTAGAAGAGAACTCTAGAAAAATCGCTAAGGGCATGGAAGAGAAACTAGAGGCAAATTCTAGAACTATTAACGAGAAACTCGAGAACATCACGATGGTGATTGAAAAGAGAGTAGAAAACGTGGAGGTACAAATTAAAGAGTTGGATAAAAAGATTTTGTCTGTTGACGAGAAAGTTCTGGCCCATGATGAGAAATTTGTGAACCTTGAGAAGAAAATGTCGGAACTGGAAATCAAAGGCGGCCCAGTGAGAGCTATCCATAACGCGTTAAAAATTAAGCCTCCAGTGTTCGACGGCTCTACCTCTTTCAATGTGTTCAAATTACAGTTCGAGACAGTGGCTGCTAGAGATTCTTGGAACGACAACGAAAAGGCGGTGTCACTCCTTATGGCATTGAAGGGTGATGCTGCTGACGTATTACAGAGTATTCCCGCCGCTTCTAGAAACAGTTATGGGGATATAATGGCTCCTCTCGAACGCAAGTACGGTGGCGAACATAAGCAAGAGATCTACCGAATGGAACTGAGGGGAAGAGTCCAGAAGCCAAATGAGACCTTTCAGGACTTTGCGGCTTATATAGAGCGATTGGCGCAGCTGGCATATCCAGGAGAGACACATCCGTTGGTGGACCGCATAACGATTGAGACATTTGCAAGTGGTATTCGTGATCCAGAGATAAAATTTGCGACGTATGCGGCACCGATAGGAACATTTGCAGAAACCGTGTCATTTGCCCTGGGCCAAGAAACCGCGAAGATGCTGGTGAAACCTAAAGCTTACAACGTGCGGAGGCTGGAAGTTGAGGACAACAATTCCCAGACCGTTGTCGACCTGCTGAAAGATGCACTAATGCATGTGAAACGAGGGGCTCCTAGAACGAAAAAGACTTGTTATAACTGTCGGAAAACTGGACACTTGGCCCGAGAATGCAGATTGAGACAAGCAAGGCCCAGATCCACCTCACCGCCTTCAAAAAGCGACGACCAACTGGTGGCCAAGAATCTGGAAAGAGAGACATCAAGTGGATTCCGTCAATCACGAGGCGCCGCTGGCAGATGAAGAAAACGATGGTCCCACCATCTCTATAGCCATAGTCCAACAGAAGAATCACAACCTAACGGTTAAAGGTTTCATCAATGGTGTATTGCGTACCTTGACATTGGACACCGGTGCAACAAAGTCCATTATTAGACCGGATTTGGTAAAAGGGAAGGTTTTGCCGTTAAATGGAGTCAAATTGAGAACGGCCACAGGCGAGACTACAACGGTGCATGGAAAGGCCTACCAAAGGCTGAGCATGGGTAGAAAATCTGTAAATTTCGATTTTATAGTGGCCGATATTGTGGACGAAGTCATACTTGGTTGATTGTTGCCTTCGATATCAACCTGGACATAAAGCACCGTGTGATGACATGGTCCAATGTGGAAATACCGATAAGTGTGGGCTACAACGAGAAAAGCAAACATCGCCCAAAGGCAGAATCCGGCGAGATCGCTGTCGATGTCCGTACGCTGAAGGTGGAAGCCGGCGACAATTGGCCTGTAGGAAAGCGGAAAAATCCAGCAACGAGGATGAAAAAGCGAATATGTACGTCGAGGAAAGGTCCATCGAAAAGCAGACGTACAGCAAGGAAGGAAACGTCCGATGAAGACCAGGTGACACTTAGGAAGGTGACCACGAAGAAAGAAGGTATAGCGTCGCGATTCCTGGAGAGAAAGCAACGTCGTCCAGAAGAGCAAGAGTCCAAAGCTGACGCAGTAGAGGGTACATCTAAATTGGTTGCCACCACTACGGAACGAGAATTGCGTCTAGTCAAGAGGAACAGGCTTAAGCGGGAGGCAGTGTTACCAATGCCCATACCACCGAGAGGGAACTGTGCCTATTCGGGACGAACAGGCTTAAGCGGGAGGCAATGTTACGAATGTAACTGATAGGTTTAAGTTAGTTTAGTTTAATTTCCGTTAATTTAAAAATTTGAATTGTAACGTAAAGTTTTATTACGCAGTTACTTTATTTAAGCAACAACAATTATCATGTAGAATTATCTTCATTATTCTAGATGTTCTTTACCTTTCATTAATGTGTTTTTGTTTTGCTTTGCCATAGTCATGTAATTATTGTTTAGTTTGTCACCTCTCTATTTCTTTGCACTTGTTTGTTGTTGTTACGTCATTACTGTGCCTCCCCATGTATGTATGTGAGTATGGTTGTTCGCTTAGTGCTAATGTGCGTCTGTGTGTTCGCTGCAAAGATTCGAGGTGTTGCCATATGCTCTAGATATTTCTCGAACAGGGAGACCTTGGGGTATAAAACACCGGGGAAATGGCAATGACGGAGTAGTTGTGTTTTAAGCGTTGAACTGAACAGATCGGTTAAAGAAGTGCTGCGTGCTAACTAGAGACAAGCTGTGTGCTAGTAATTCAAGTCGGTTCCGAATAAGTGTAATAAAGTAAATAAAGCATTGTAGAAACGTAATCTAAAACGAACCCTGTTTTATTTGATACAAATCGTATCGGGGAATAAAACAACGTCTACACGGACATTAGTTAAATCTAATTCCGTAACAATATGTATGTGAGAGCTATATCTAAATCTGAACCGATTTGAATATAATTTGGTAAATTTATTTCTACATCAAATTCCGTCACGCATACAAAATTTGGAGATTGTATCTGTAACAGTTCTAAAGATATTTGCATACAAAATCTAAATATTTTGGAGGTACCTCCGGTTTTGATGATATATCTCCAGATCAACGCGAAATTTAAAAAAATGATATAGCCTATTTTCATTCCAGGCCATGTAGCAATGTACCCTAAACATTTCAGTAAGATCTGTTCAGCGGTTTTCGAGTCTATAAGGCACAAACAAACGAACAAACAAACAAACAAACAGACAAACAAATTTCAATTTTATATATATAGATATATATATATATATATATATATATATATATATATATATATATATATATTTGCTTATGTTTATGTTAATTGTTTTTATTTTAGACTTTTATCTGTATATTGTGTTGTAGGATTTTCAAACAAGTTTATAAAAGTATCTTTATATATTTTGGGAGCTTTTATATTTTTTATCTTTATCTAGGATTACAACATTTATTATTTAATTTGTTGCATTTATATTTTCAATGTCAGAAGTGTTGCGTATTATCGTGAAAGGAGTATTTTAATTTGTTCGTGCATATATATTGCCACTTTTCACCCATACGTATTTCCAGTCAGATTCTTTGGCTTTAATTTTTGCCAACCACAGAATTCGTTTATTAAGCTGAAAACAGATACAACGTTTGATTAAAGTTTTGCGTTGGACGTCGAGAAAAAAACAACAACAACAACAGGGAGGCGACGATACCAAAGTCCAGCGCTTATCTGTTTGTCGGCATATATTTCAAATGAATTTGAATTTTTCGGCATCATGCCCAACAGTGTAAAAAAGGCCAAAGCGACACAAAACTTTACGCATACGTTGTATTTGTTTTCAGCTTTATGCGCCGTAAGTTCATCGTTTACGTAATAAATTGTGTTGTTTTTTTTAGTGCTGTTTACTAGTGCACCAACAGTTTCGCATATTTGACGTATGACCTCATTTTCATTGGTTATATTGCCTATTTCGATATTCTTTTCAATTGCTTTCTGTTCCATTTTCTCTGCTTGTTCTGTTAACTCTTTTATTTGTTTACTTGTTTGATGAGCTCTCTTTTTTCCAATTCAATTAGTTTTGTTGTTGTTGTTCCTACATTATTATTAATGTCAGCAATGTGCGTTATTATCTCTTCACTGAACTTCGTTAGGCTTGTTATGTTTGTTTGTTTGTATTATTTATCGTATTATTTATTGCTTTATGCAGTATTGCATTTCGATCATACCTGACTTTAAGTCATATTTCTTTGTTGCGATATTTTATTTTCCTTTTGATTTTATAAGCTTTGTTCATGTCCGTGCTGTTTATTGGTGCACCAACAGTTTCACATATTTGTCGTTTCACCTCATTCACTTCAATGTTTTCATTGGTTATATTGCTTATTTCGATATTCTTTTCAATCGCTTTTTGTTCCATTTTCCTTACTCGTTCTGTTAACTCTTTAATTTGTTTACTTTTTTGATGATCTCTGTCTTCCAATTTATTTAGTTTTGTTATTGTTGCTACATTATGATTAATGTCAGCAATGTGCACTTCATCTCTTCGCTGACTTCGTAGGCTTATTATGTTTGTTGTGTTTGTATTATTTATTGTTAGTTGTTTTATGCAGTTTTGCATTTCGATCATATCTGACTTTAAGTCATATTTCTTTGTTTTGTTTTGATATTTCTTCACTTAGTGATGAAGTAGTTGGTGTTGTATTATTTTAAAATCTTTTACTTGAGGTTGCCTCATTATCATCATCATTTGGGAGTACACATATGACATTTCTATTCTGTTTTCTTTGACAGACCCATGCTATTATAAGAGATCTCTGCACAAGAGCAGTATGGACAAAAATGAAAACATCTGTCACAATTGAAGCAGCGCACAAAATATATTTAACTTCCAAATGTTTGGAGGGCTAACACACTAGCACACAACCAAATCTAATCGAGACTCTACATTCCATCTACTGGGAAAGACGTACGGTTGCAGCCAACCTGTTTCAACAACAACAAAATACATGTTAAACAACCATCAGATTTTTTTATTTATTTCAATGAGAAACAATTTACATTCTAAGTCCACGAAGCTTTAATAATGTGGGCACACTATCTATAAAGTATATATAATCACTAGCAAATGCCCGCTACTTCGTATGCGGAAAGGAAACGAAATATATATAAACAATATTTAATACGGGAATGGTGAATACTGAAGATTCTGTTGTACTAAGACCTATTTTTATTACCAATATTTTTTCGATTGTAGTCAGAATTTAAAAAAAATCTGCCGTATCGCAACCCTACACAGCTACCATATTTTTTATTGCGAATTTCCAAAACTACGTATCATATTGCAAATTTCAGATTTGACTCCTGGTTTTACCCCTTCACAATTCAAGGTTCTAGCTTTAGCGGTTTCGCCCAGAACCCGAATAGGTCCGTTAAATTTTCGGCATTCAAAATGGCCATAAAAATCTACGTTTTCGGATATCCCCATATAACGGTACCTCTCGACTAAGTGTATTTTAAAAGAAGAACAAATGTATATTGTCTAATTTTCTTTAAATTTGGACGTTGAATACTCAGAGGATATAAAAGTTTAATTTAAAAAATCTCCACTTCAATCCACGTTTATTAGAAGAGATATTTTGAAGATTTAGAGTACTTTGAAAATCTTCTGCACATTTTCCAACCGAAATTCGGAATTTGTGGCATGAAAGTTTTCTAACCTTTCATCTTTACAAAAAATTGTACTCAATGTACACGGGTATGTCAACCGTATATAACGGAAAATTTTTTGAAGGCATTTCAATTTAGGATTTTTTAATATCAGGGGGTAAATACCTTCTAGTTAACAAAATTGTCGCATTGGACCACGTTTTCAAATTTACATACCAAAGCGGTCAGAACAAAAAACATATGTTGAGAAGTTACTTCACGTTTGACTACTTAATTTCAGTACATTATTTATAAACTCCTTGGCGTTAACATTAAATCAATGGAACAATATTCAGTACAATTTTTCAAACTCAGAACTTTGCCTCAAATTTTAGAGCGATCTTCATAACAAATATTTTTCCATTTCGTATTTTTTGTACAAATAGCGTATTTCCAAATTATATAATCCCAGTTTTGTTCCTACACCCAACACCAAATTAAGTACCTTAACTATTTAAAATGGTTTTGGTACCAACATGTTACCCAACTTATCGTACACATAGGTAAACGTTATAAAAATTACTTTCTTATATTCAACATATATCCTAACCCCAATTCACTTTTCCAGTTTTACCAGTTCCCCTGAAACCCATTTGGTGACTATTTAGTAGTTTTTGTATAAATAAGTAGGAATTTTCAAAACCTCCTCCCTACCTCCACTCTAAACACCAATTGCTAATCTAATACCGAATTTCAAAATTCCAGTTCTACCCTTTACAAAATCACAAATTGTACAAAATTCTATACCATATAGCAAATACCAAAAGGTACCAAATTTTGTACCATTTAGCACTTTTCGTACACGATTTCCAATGTAGTTCCATTTAGCACTTTTCCATAAGTACGAATTTCCAAATCTACCTCAATCCTACACTCCAACAATAATCTTTTCACGCAAGTACAAATTATAGCGAATTTCGTACCATTTAGTACTACTTCGTGCACATTAGTAAGATTTTCCAAAGCTACCTCCATATCTCAATTCTATATTCCAACAGTAATCTTAATTCCAAATTTCAGGATTCCAGCTCTTCAAATCCAAATCATACTAAACTCAGTACCATTTAGGACTTTTCGACCTTTGGTACATCTTTCTTTCAGGATTCCAGCTCTTCAAATCCAAATCATACTAAACTCAGTACCATTTAGGACTTTTCGACCTTTGGTACATCTTTCTTACTGTTCATCAGTGACCCCCATTCCAAATTTCAAGATTCCGGCCCTATTCGTTAACCCATATCCAAATTGTACTATATTTAGTACCATTTAGTATTTTGCGTATACTTTTAATTCGAATTTCCAAAAACCTTTCTTTTTTACTCTCCATCAGTGACCTTCATTCCAAATTTCAGGATTCCAGCTCTATTCGTTCACCCAAATCCAAATTGTACTAAATTTAGTACCATTTAGTACTTTTCGTGCACTTATAGTTCAAATTTCTAAAAACCTTTCTTTGTTACTCTCCATCAGTGACCCTCATTACAAATTTCAGGATTCCAGCTCCATCCGTTCATCCAAATCCAAATTGTACTAAATTTAGTACTTTTCGTACCCTTGTAATCCGAATTTCCAAAAACCCTTCTTTGTTACTCTCCACCAGTGACCCTAATTTCAAATTTCAGGATTCTAGTGCCATCCGTTCACCCAAATCCAAATTGTACTAAATTTATTACCATTTAGTACTTTTCGTGCCCTTATAGTTCGAATTTACAAAAATCTTTCATTGTTACTCTTCATCAGTGACCCTCATTCCAAATGTCGGCATTCCAGCTCTATCCGTTTACCCAAATCCGAATTGTACTAAATTTAGTACCATTTAGTACTTTTCGTGCACTTATGGTTCGAATTTCTAAAAACCTTTCTTTGCTACTCTCCATCAGTGACCCTCATTACAAATTTCAGGATTCCAGCTCTATTCGTTCACCCAAATCCAAATTGTACTAAATTTAGTACCATTTAGTACTTTTCGTACCCTTGTAATTCGAATTTCCAAAAACCTTTCTTTTTAACTCTCCATCAGTGACCTTCATTCCAAATTTCAGAATTCCAGCTCTATTCGTTCACCCATACCCAAATTGTACTAAATTTAGTACCATTTATTACTTTTCGTGCATTTATGGATCGAATTTCTAAAAACCTTTCTTTGCTACTCTCCATCAGTGACCCTCATTACAAATTTCAGGATTCCAGCTCAATCCGTTCACCCAAATCCGAGTTGTACTAAATTTAGTACCATTTAGTACTTTTCGTTCCCTTGTAATTCGAATTTCCAAAAACCTTTAATTTTTACTCTTCATCAGAGATCCTCATTCCAAATTTCAGGATTCCAGCTCTATCCGTTAACCCAAATCCGAATTGTACTAAATTTAGTACCATTTAGCACTTTTCGTGCAATTATGGTTCGAATTTCCAAAAACCTTTCTTTGTTACTCTCCACCAGCGACCCTAATTTCAAATTTCAGGATTCTAGCTCCATCCGTTCACCCAAATCCGAGTTGTACTAAATTTAGTACCATTTAGTACTTTTCGTACCCTTATAGTTCGAATTTACAAAAACCTTTCATTGTTACTCTTCATCAGTGACCCTCGTTCCAAATGTCATTATTGCAGCTCAATCCGTTCACCCAAATCAAAATTGTACTAAATTTAGTACCATTTAGTACTTTTCGTACCCTTGTAGTTCGAAGTTCCAAAAACCCTGTGGTACATCTTTCTAGCTCTCCATCAGTTACCCTCATTCCAAATTTCAGAATTCTATATCTTACCGTTTGCCTAATACAAAGGGTACCATATTTAGTACCATTTAGTACTTTTCGCACACAAGAGTACACATTTCCAAAACCACCGCCTTGTATCAACACATCTTCTAAACCTTGATTTTTATTCCAAATTTCAAGATTATAGCTCTATCCGTTCACATAATACCAAATGGTACTAAATTTGGTAACTTTTAGAACTTTTCGTATACTTATAGTCCGAATTTCCAAAAACCCTTTGGTATACCTTTCTATCTTTTCATCAGCGACCCTCATTCCAAATTTCAGAATTCTAGCTCTTCGCGTTTGGCTAATACTAATGGTACCATATTTAGTACTTTTCGTACCGTTCTAGTACGAATTTCCAAAAACCAAGCCTTATCTGTCACCTTCGGACCAAGAGTGACCTTCACCCAAAATTTCATGATTCTAGCTTCAGCCGTTTCGTCTGGTCGTTGATGAATCAATCAGTCAGTCAGTGAATCAGTGACTCTACTCTTTTATTAATATAGATTGAACAAAGTGATTGTTTAACTAGTAGTCCGGTCAAAATAGACATGCGTATAAGGGGGAAATAGCAAAAATTCCCACAAAGCTGAATTTTGGTGGATAGCTAGGGTTAGCCATTAGAAGCAACGTCCTAAAAGCCCCATCGATCCCATGTGTGCAAAACAAGTTATTCGGGGTCAAAGGGCATTTTTGGAGGCATTATTCAGTTTTTTTAATTTTTCTCAAAAACGGTAAGACTAAGCAACAGCCGGCTAAAGTAAAAGTTGTAGATTCAATAATTGTCTACAAGAGTGGTCTTTATGATTCTTAAAAAAGACTTGCCATTTCCGAGATATCGCGATCTAAAGTCAAATAAAAAAATAGCCGCGTAACTACATTATGAGGCGAACCGGTTAAAGTAATGACACTATGTATTAGATACTTCCGTAAGCTTTCAAACGATATCCACTTTGCAGTAATCGGTTCAGTAGAACCGGGTCTAACCCGGTTTTTAAATTTGGCCTTTCGGGTCGAATAACCGGCGAACCGGATTCGCAACCGTTGAAAATTATTCATTTCCGTAATCAGCGCAACAAACCCTACCTTCGGACAAAACTTAAAAAAAATCGGAGAGTTTTCGTTGGGGTCGTTCCCTTTGGGCTTTCGATTATACATGTGGGTTAAATGGGCTATTTTTGCATAAAATTACTCTAACATTGAATAACTCTACTAAACACACTCCGATTTTGTTGGAATTTTTTTAGAAGATAGCTCTTATTTCGCTCTTCAAGAAAATATATATTTTTTTGGGGGACAGACCCGATTACTTCGCTTATTTTAGCCGGTTCGTCTGAATATGTGCATATTTCCCTTATAAGTGCATAAAAATCATGTGTTTTTTAGAACAGCTATATCTCAAGAATGGTTCCTTCTAGGAAAAAAATTATAAAGGTCAAACTTGTAGATAATTTCTGTCTACAATATTTACTTTAGTCACTTTTTGATTATATCAACCGTTATCAAAAAATAAATTCGAAAACCTAAAAACCCTTAAAATTTGCAGCCAACCTGTTTCAACAACAACAAAATACATGTTAAACAACCATCAGATTTTTTTATTTATTTCAATGAGAAACAATTTACATTCTAAGTCCAGGAAGCTTTAATAATGTGGGCACACTATCTATAAAGTATATATAATTACTAGCAAATGCCCGCTACTTCGTATGCGGAAAGGAAACGAAATATATATAAACAATATTTAATACGGGAATGGTGAATACTGAAGATTCTGTTGTACTAAGACCTATTTTTATTAC
The DNA here is from genome assembly GCF_047663935.1 of Musca autumnalis. Classification (NCBI taxonomy): domain Eukaryota; kingdom Metazoa; phylum Arthropoda; class Insecta; order Diptera; family Muscidae; genus Musca; species Musca autumnalis. The sequence continues at coordinate 124,223,327 of NW_027412088.1, read as the reverse complement.
CAATATTTTTTCGATTGTAGTCAGAATTTAAAAAAAATCTGCCGTATCGCAACCCTACACAGCTACCATATTTTTTATTGCGAATTTCCAAAACTACGTATCATATTGCAAATTTCAGATTTGACTGCTGGTTTTACCCCTTCACAATTCAAGGTTCTAGCTTTAGCGGTTTCGCCCAGAACCCGAATAGGTCCGTTAAATTTTCGGCATTCAAAATGGCCATAAAAATCTACGTTTTCGGATATCCCCATATAACGGTACCTCTCGACTAAGTGTATTTTAAAAGAAGAACAAATGTATATTGTCTAATTTTCTTTAAATTTGGACGTTGAATACTCAGAGGATATAAAAGTTTAATTTAAAAAATCTCCACTTCAATCCACGTTTATTAGAAGAGATATTTTGAAGATTTAGAGTACTTTGAAAATCTTCTGCACATTTTCCAACCGAAATTCGGAATTTGTGGCATGAAAGTTTTCTAACCTTTCATCTTTACAAAAAATTGTACTCAATCTACACGGGTATGTCAACCGTATATAACGGAAAATTTTTTGAAGGCATTTCAATTTAGGATTTTTTAATATCAGGGGGTAAATACCTTCTAGTTAACAAAATTGTCGCATTGGACCACGTTTTCAAATTTACATACCAAAGCGGTCAGAACAAAAAACATATGTTGAGAAGTTACTTCACGTTTGACTACTTAATTTCAGTACATTATTTATAAACTCCTTGGCGTTAACATTAAATCAATGGAACAATATTCAGTACAATTTTTCAAACTCAGAACTTTGCCTCAAATTTTAGAGCGATCTTCATAACAAATATTTTTCCATTTCGTATTTTTTGTACAAATAGCGTATTTCCAAATTATATAATCCCAGTTTTGTTCCTACACCCAACACCAAATTAAGTACCTTAACTATTTAAAATGGTTTTGGTACCAACATGTTACCCAACTTATCGTACACATAGGTAAACGTTATAAAAATTACTTTCTTATATTCAACATATATCCTAACCCCAATTCACTTTTCCAGTTTTACCAGTTTCCCTGAAACCCATTTGGTGACTATTTAGTAGTTTTTGTATAAATAAGTAGGAATTTTCAAAACCTCCTCCCTACCTCCACTCTAAACACCAATTGCTAATCTAATACCGAATTTCAAAATTCCAGTTCTACCCTTTACAAAATCACAAATTGTACAAAATTCTATACCATATAGCAAATACCAAAAGGTACCAAATTTTGTACCATTTAGCACTTTTCGTACACGATTTCCAATGTAGTTCCATTTAGCACTTTTCCATAAGTACGAATTTCAAAATCTACCTCAATCCTACACTCCAACAATAATCTTTTCACGCAAGTACAAATTATAGCGAATTTCGTACCATTTAGTACTACTTCGTGCACATTAGTAAGATTTTCCAAAGCTACCTCCATATCTCAATTCTATATTCCAACAGTAATCTTAATTCCAAATTTCAGGATTCCAGCTCTTCAAATCCAATTCATACTAAACTCAGTACCATTTAGGACTTTTCGACCTTTGGTACATCTTTCTTTCAGGATTCCAGCTCTTCAAATCCAAATCATACTAAACTCAGTACCATTTAGGACTTTTCGACCTTTGGTACATCTTTCTTACTGTTCATCAGTGACCCCCATTCCAAATTTCAAGATTCCGGCCCTATTCGTTAACCCATATCCAAATTGTACTATATTTAGTACCATTTAGTATTTTGCGTATACTTTTAATTCGAATTTCCAAAAACCTTTCTTTTTTACTCTCCATCAGTGACCTTCATTCCAAATTTCAGGATTCCAGCTCTATTCGTTCACCCAAATCCAAATTGTACTAAATTTAGTACCATTTAGTACTTTTCGTGCACTTATAGTTCAAATTTCTAAAAACCTTTCTTTGTTACTCTCCATCAGTGACCCTCATTACAAATTTCAGGATTCCAGCTCCATCCGTTCATCCAAATCCAAATTGTACTAAATTTAGTACTTTTCGTACCCTTGTAATCCGAATTTCCAAAAACCTTTCTTTTTTACTCTCCATCAGTGACCTTCATTCCAAATTTCAGGATTTCAGCTCTATTCGTTCACCCAAACCCAAATGGTACTAAATTTAGTACCATTTAGTACTTTTCGTGCACTTATGGTTCCAATTTCTAAAAACCTTTCTTTGCTACTTTTCATTAGTGACCCTCATTACAAATTTCAGGATTTCAGTTCAATCCGTTCACCCAAATCCAAATTGTACTAAATTTAGTACCATTTAGAACTTTCCGTGCACTTATAGTTCAAGTTTCCAAAAACCCTTCTTTGTTACTCTCCGCCAGTGACCCTAATTTCAAATTTCAGGATTCTAGTGCCATCCGTTCACCCAAATCCAAATTGTACTAAATTTATTACCATTTAGTACTTTTCGTGCCCTTATAGTTCGAATTTACAAAAACCTTTCTTTTTAACTCTCCATCAGTGACCTTCATTCCAAATTTCAGAATTCCAGCTCTATTCGTTCACCCATACCCAAATTGTACTAAATTTAGTACCATTTATTACTTTTCGTGCACTTATGGATCGAATTTCTAAAAACCTTTCTTTGCTACTCTCCATCAGTGACCCTCATTACAAATTTCAGGATTCCAGCTCAATCCGTTCACCCAAATCCGAGTTGTACTAAATTTAGTACCATTTAGTACTTTTCGTTCCCTTGTAATTCGAATTTCCAAAAACCTTTAATTTTTACTCTTCATCAGAGATCCTCATTCCAAATTTCAGGATTCCAGCTCTATCCGTTAACCCAAATCCGAATTGTACTAAATTTAGTACCATTTAGCACTTTTCGTGCAATTATGGTTCGAATTTCCAAAAACCTTTCTTTGTTACTCTCCACCAGCGACCCTAATTTCAAATTTCAGGATTCTAGCTCCATCCGTTCACCCAAATCCGAGTTGTACTAAATTTAGTACCATTTAGTACTTTTCGTACCCTTATAGTTCGAATTTACAAAAACCTTTCATTGTTACTCTTCATCAGTGACCCTCGTTCCAAATGTCATTATTGCAGCTCAATCCGTTCACCCAAATCAAAATTGTACTAAATTTAGTACCATTTAGTACTTTTCGTACCCTTGTAGTTCGAAGTTCCAAAAACCCTGTGGTACATCTTTCTAGCTCTCCATCAGTTACCCTCATTCCAAATTTCAGAATTCTATATCTTACCGTTTGCCTAATACAAAGGGTACCATATTTAGTACCATTTAGTACTTTTCGCACACAAGAGTACACATTTCCAAAACCACCGCCTTGTATCAACACATCTTCTAAACCTTGATTTTTATTCCAAATTTCAAGATTATAGCTCTATCCGTTCACATAATACCAAATGGTACTAAATTTGGTAACTTTTAGTACTTTTCGTATACTTATAGTCCGAATTTCCAAAAACCCTTTGGTATACCTTTCTATCTTTTCATCAGCGACCCTCATTCCAAATTTCAGAATTCTAGCTCTTCGCGTTTGGCTAATACTAATGGTACCATATTTAGTACTTTTCGTACCGTTCTAGTACGAATTTCCAAAAACCAAGCCTTATCTGTCACCTTCGGACCAAGAGTGACCTTCACCCAAAATTTCATGATTCTAGCTTCAGCCGTTTCGTCTGGTCGTTGATGAATCAATCAGTCAGTCAGTGAATCAGTGACTCTACTCTTTTATTAATATAGATTGAACATAGTGATTGTTTAACTAGTAGTCCGGTCAAAATAGACATGCGTATAAGGGGGAAATAGCAAAAATTCCCACAAAGCTGAATTTTGGTGGATAGCTAGGGTTAGCCATTAGAAGCAACGTCCTAAAAGCCCCATCGATCCCATGTGTGCAAAACAAGTTATTCGGGGTCAAAGGGCATTTTTGGAGGCATTATTCAGTTTTTTTAATTTTTCTCAAAAACGGTAAGACTAAGCAACAGCCGGCTAAAGTAAAAGTTGTAGATTCAATAATTGTCTACAAGAGTGGTCTTTATGATTCTTAAAAAAGACTTGCCATTTCCGAGATATCGCGATCTAAAGTCAAATAAAAAAATAGCCGCGTAACTACATTATGAGGCGAACCGGTTAAAGTAATGACACTATGTATTAGATACTTCCGTAAGCTTTCAAACGATATCCACTTTGCAGTAATCGGTTCAGTAGAACCGAGTCTAACCCGGTTTTTAAATTTGGCCTTTCGGGTCGAATAACCGGCGAACCGGATTCGCAACCGTTGAAAATTATTCATTTCCGTAATCAGCGCAACAAACCCTACCTTCGGACAAAACTTAAAAAATCGGAGAGTTTTCGTTGGGGTCGTTCCCTTTGGGCTTTCGATTATACATGTGGGTTAAATGGGCTATTTTTGCATAAAATTACTCTAACATTGAATAACTCTACTAAACACACTCCGATTTTGTTGGAATTTTTTTAGAAGATAGCTCTTATTTCGCTCTTCAAGAAAATATATATTTTTTTTGGGGGACAGACCCGATTACTTCGCTTATTTTAGCCGGTTCGTCTGAATATGTGCATATTTCCCTTATAAGTGCATAAAAATCATGTGTTTTTTAGAACAGCTATATCTCAAGAATGGTTCCTTCTAGGAAAAAAATTATAAAGGTCAAACTTGTAGATAATTTCTGTCTACAATATTTACTTTAGTCACTTTTTGATTATATCAACCGTTATCAAAAAATAAATTCGAAAACCTAAAAACCCTTAAAATTTGACCTTTGACCCCGAATATTTTTTTGCACACATGGGATCGATGGGGACTTTTAGGACGTTGCTTCTAATGGCAAACTCTAGCTCTCCACCACAATTCAGCTTTGTGGGAATTTTTGCTATTTCAATGTCTATTTTGACCGGACTTTAGCTGAATAGCGTTTTTTCATTACTTGATTCTAATATTTTTATTTCTTTCCATGATTATTTCCTTAGCCAATTCATTTAATGTATTGGGTAATGTAACGGAAAGAGAGTATTTCCCATAATCATTTTTAAAAGTATTTACCCTCTGCTCTTCTTCTTGTGTTTTGGTTGGGATCTAGCTTCTTCTTGGTTGTGATCTACTATTGTAATGGCATGAAGTTCTTGTATATTAAGTATTTCATTCTTTTGAGTATATCATTTGCTGAATTTGTGTTTGTAGTGTTCTGTATATTTTCTTGTAGTGTTTTATTTTCCGTTTTCTTGTGCATAACTTTCGCGATCCGATGAAGGTGTCTATAGCATCTCGCATTTCCCCAGGCTGTAATTCCATGCCTAAGATGTGATTCCACCAGGGAGAAGTAGGCGTGTTCGAGTACATGAAAGGGTTCGCAATTTCCGAGGTGGTACAGTGCGTATGATGATTGTTGCAACTTCTTTTTTAGTTGTTCCCTATGAGTTTTTCATTTGAAATTTTCATCTAGGTGTACCCAAAGGTATTTATAAGTTTCCACCAGTTCCAATTCTGTTCTCCAAGTATCGTTGTGATGTTGACTAGTTTGGTTGTGGTTGTTGTTTAGACTGTCTATATCGTGGTATATGATTTTGATGTTATGTTTTGGCGTTGTACATGGTTTGGTGTACATTAGTTTGGTTTTTGAGGAGTTTAGTATTAACCCAATGTCGTGAGACCATCTATCATTTTGAAATGCCGATATTTCCATGCTTAATGACTTGTGACATACAATGATGGCTGATTTGTCATTTCGTTTGAATATATTATGAAAACTATGGACCGAGTTTTGAACCCTGTGGTACACCGAAAGGAACATTCATCATTTCACTTGTTGTTTCATCCACTTTAACGAAAAAGCTTCTGGATGAAAGATAATCTGCGAACCATTTTAGTGCCAGTCCTCTGATACCGATTTTTGCAAGTACGTCTATCAGTTTTGAATGGGGCGTGTCAAACGCCTTGCTGAAATTTATGAACAATGCTAGATAGTTTTTATTCTGGTTTAAGGATTCATTAATGTGATTAGAGTGTGCCCAATAGTTGGTTAATGTTTTTCCTTTGTTGTTTGTTTTTATATTGTATGTCTTTACATAACTCCTTAATCTTCTAACTATGACTTCTTCTAAAACTTTTTCGAGAACTGGGAGTATCGCTATTGACCCATAATTATTATATGTAGCTCGATCTGTCGCCATTTTTATAAATTGGTATTATAATTGATTGTTTCATTATGTTCATTGATACTGCTCAGTTTTGTTATTATCGGCGTTAATAAGTTGGCATTATTTTTCAGACCCACTGCCCGAATATTGTCTATTCCCGCACTTTTTCTAGGATTTGGTGTTTTTATTATGTTGTAGATTTCTTCTTCGCTCGCATATTCTAAGTATATTGATTAATTTTTAAAGTGTTTTTAACTGATTCGTCCAAATTGTCTGTTTTTTCCGGGTGATTTGATTGACGAGTTGCCAAGTGCCCCTTATGTTAGTTCGGTTTCGTAAAAATTGTTGATGGTAATATTCATTTTTCCACTAATTATTTTTTTATTTAAACTGTTAATGAAGTTTTTGTATATTTTTTCGTTTATTTTATTATTTTTTTTTTGTGACCACTTTTTGTATAACTTTTTCTTAATGTTGCAACAGTTTAAGATATGTTCATTGAGCCATGGATATGGGTTTCTTTTTTTATGTTTTGTTTGTTGAGGTTTTGAGTTTATGTATATTTTATTGAAGGATTGAAAAATATTATTGAATAGTTCATTAGCGTTGCTTGAATTATTTATTAGTTCTTCCCAGTTTGTCCACTATTATGTGTATCTTGTTTGTGATTCAATGGTTGTTTCATTAATCGATACCGCTAAAAATTGTCAAATGATCAGATATATCGATTTATATTACTGCCTCGTGTGTGTTTAGAACTTTTTGTATCCCAACTGCAGAATAAATAATCGATGCATGTCTTCGAATATGTTGTCTTGTCACTTTATTAATCATATTAAACAGCCCATATGACGATAGAATGTTTAGATTCTACCCACAATGATTAAATTGTTTTGTCTATTTATACCGCTTATAATATTTTCTAATTATTGTAGAAACTTTTTATATTTGTGTTTGTTGGCCGGTATATTGGTAAGATTGTGGTTGTTCTTTGATTTGATGTAATATTAACTTATTTCAATTCTGCAGATTCCATTCCTATTTGTACACCCTCAAATTGAATATATATTTGTTTGTGTTAATACTATTAGCTGAATCTTATTCATTATCTTAGATATACTAGTCGTAAATGCCACAAAGTTTTTCCTTAATGATCTTATATTTAAATGTATTACATATCGACATATTGTCGATCAGGTAATTCATATTTATGTCGTTAAAATTATCTAATTCTTCCTTCGTATAAATCCTGTTTTTATTATTATTACAGTGTTTTATTTAACTTGCTTTGGTGTGTGTTTAGTTCAAATCTGGTAACTCATTTTTAACACGGTTGCAGTTGACCAATCGAACTAAAACTTTGCACACTTCTCAGATTTGGATGACAATACACGAATATTAAATCAAAACCAATATTGGTCCATTTTTACACTGTTTTTTAGTGTTTTATCTAATTTTCTTTTCAAATCTGGTAACTAATTTTTCACACAGTTGCAGTTGACCAATCGAACTTAAAATTTGCACACATTTCAGATTTGGATGACAATACATGAATATGAAATCAAAATCAATATTGGTCCATTCTTACAGTGTTTTTGCGGTGTCTAACTTAACCCCCTTTTCAAATCTGGTAACTGATTTTTAAAACGGTTGCAGTTGACCAATCGAGGTAAAACTTTGCACACTTTTCAGATTTAGATGACAATACGTGAATATGAAACCAAAATAAATATGGGTCCATTTTTTCCTATAGCCCCCATATAACGGTACCACCCGATTTCCGGTATTTTGCTTTTCAAATCTGGTAACTCATTTTTCACACAGTTGCAGTTGACTAATCGAACTAAAACTTTGCAAACTTTTCAGATTTGAATGACAATACATGAATATGAAATCAAAACCAATATTGGTCCATTTTTACAGTGTTGTACAGTGTTCAATTTTACATGCTTTTCAAATCTGGTAACTCATTTTTAACACAGTTGTAATTGACCAATCGAACTAAAACTTTGACCACTTTTCAGATATGGATGACAATACATGAATATGAAATCAAAACTAATACTGGTCCATTTTTACACTGTTTTACGGTTTTTTATCAAGTTTCCTTTTCAAATCTGGTAACTCATTTTTCACACAGTTGTAGTTGACCAATCGAACTAAAACTTTGAACACTTTTCAGATTTGGATGACATTACATGAATATGAAAGCAAAACCAATATGGGTCCATTTTTTCCTGTAGTTCCCATCCAGCAGTACCACTCGATTTAAGGTATTTTATCGTCATTTTAATTGGCTGTTTTTTGACAACTAGGGTTTCCAATGGTACAGAAACGTACCCATTAAAAATTATGGACATAGGTCCAGGTTTTGGTATAGCCCCCATACAGCGGTACCGCCCGATTTCAAGTGTTTTAAGGATTTTATCTTCATTTTCGTGTTACTTGGCATTTGGAGATCCCAGTGGTACAGAAATTTCTCCACCAAAAATTGTGACATAGGTCCAGGTGTTGGTATAGCCCCCATATATGGCTTCACCCGATTTCAAGTGTTTTTATTTGTCTTAATTTTTCGGCCGAAATGGCTATAACTTTGATTTCGAGTTTCAGTGTTCTATTTTTAAATGCACTAAAAACTAGAAAATAAGTATATATTTGAAAAAATTAAGTAACAGTGCTTTATTTATAAATGCACTTAAAAGTAGAAAATAATTTTTCATGATGGAATCTCTCAAATAAAACGCTTGCCGTTCAATATTGTCACAATTTTTAATTCCCTACTGGGATGTTTGTGGAACAATTATATACAGTACATTTTAAGAAATATTCTTAAATTGGAAAATTGGCGTAGTTTAGCAATTTCTGCTACATCTTTAAATTTTGGACAATTGGACAGGTAATATGATAGGGTGCCACGCAATTTGTAAGAACTGGGAATTTGTCTGTCATGATAGAGAAAATTTGTAGGAAGGAAGATGTGGTTCTCTTCACAAAACTCATTATATCTTAGGTAGTAGGTCCGTTACCAAGCACACATATTATTGCAATTTTCATCAGAGGAAAGATCGGTAGTTAATTTTTCATATATAGGCGACTTTGCCGGTATACGGCCTCCAGGGATTCAAATATGGACCAAAAATAAAATGTTTTTATTTAGCATACAAAAGTAATGGTCCATTGCACCCGCTAAATAATATCAGATCATCAACAAAAATTGTAGGCATCTTCTTCGACCTAAACCCCTACCTCGTGCAAAATTTCGTCACTATTGATTTATAATTGCGACCTGTAGTATGCTTTTGATTACATTACAAGCAAAACACTCGATATATTAGGCTGTAACTCTGTTATCTGACCACATAAATCAACGTAATTGGCATTAATTGAAAGGGCAAGAGTTGTCCTTCCAAATATTATTTATGTGGAGGGAATGTGTGGTCCAGGAATAAAGATATTACCGGTATATTAAAAATTTTCACAATTTTCACACAAAAGTTGTGGTCCATTTAACCCTCTAAACATCATCCGATCACCATCTCAAATTGCAAGCTTCTTCTTTGTCATATAATCTTACATTATTTAAAATTTCGAGGCGATCGGACTATAATTGCGACATACAGAGCCGCTACAAAATCGGATAAAAATTTTGTTTTTGGTCCATTTCACCCGCTTAATATTTCTCGATCATCACCAATAAGAATAGGGATCTATTCTGATCTGAACCCGACCTCCATACAAAATTTCGTGACGATCGGTCCATAATTGCGGCCTGGAGCGTGTTTACAATTTATAATGGACAGACGGACGGACGGACGGACAGACACACATCTCAAAATCGCTTTATCTCGTCGAGATATGAAGATTGGTATACCACATGGGGGGTCTCCGACGAATATTTCGCGGTGTTACATGAATTTTTACCAAAACAAACTTATAATACCCTTTTCCACATTGTGGTATAGGGTATAACAAGTGTAAGCTTTGTCAAACCCATTACATGTCCATATGAGAGCAACTATCTCATGACCCATAACATCTACAGTCTTCCTTCTTACGTTGTTTGTTAAGGTATCCTTGACACACAATCCATGCAATTTAGATCATGATATAGAATTCTGTTTGAAAGATAGACGCAGAACCACCCAAGTCTCAAGAAATACAAGGGTAAGCTATGACAAACCCATTACACGCCCATATGGGAGCAAATATTTCATGACCCATTACATCTACAGTCTTCCTTCTTACGGTGTTTGTTAAGCTATCCTTGACACACCATCCATGCAATTTAGATGACGATATCGAATTCTGTTTGAAAGATAGACGCAGAAGCATCAAAGTCTAAAGAAATACAAGGGTAAGCTTTGTCAAACCCATTACATGTCCATATCGGAGTAAATATTTCACGACCCATTACATCTACAGTCTTCCTTCTTACGTTGTTTGTCAAGCTATCCTTGATACACCACCCATGCAATTTAGATGATGATATCGAATTCAGTTTGAAAGATAGATGCAGAAGCATCAAAGTCTCAAGAAATACAAGGGTAAGGTTTGTCAAACCCATTACATGTCCATATGGGAGCAAATATCTCATGACCCATTACATCTACAGTCTTCCTTCTTACGTTGTTTGTTAAGCTATCCTTGACACACAATCCATGCAATTTGGATGATGATATCGAATTCCGTTTGAAAGATAGACGCAGAAGCATCCAAGTCTCAAGAAAAACAAGTGTAAGCTATGACAAACCCATTACATGTCCATATGGGAGCAAATATCTCATGACCCATTACATCTACAGTCTTCCTTCTTACGTTGTTTGTTAAGCTATCCTTGACACACAATCCATGCAATTTATATGACGATATCGGATTCCGTTTGAAAGATAGACGCAGAAGCATCCAAGTCTAAAGAAAAACAAGTAAGCAAAGGCTATAGTCGGACAGGACCGACAATACGATACCCTATACCACTACCCTGCAAGTTAGCTTTCAGCAAATCAAAGTTTCTTTTGGACAAATAAGCTCATTGTAAGAAATAAATTTTTGGAGTCTGCAACCTTATCACTTTAAGGGCCATTATTATATGTGTTCTTTTACTATCTGATGGATTTGAAAACGCAAAATAAACCAATTTAGAGCCATTAAAAATATAATTTTTACATTGAAAGCTAAAAATGATGATTGAATTTCAAGGAGGAGCTTCTTGGCATCCTCCTTGAAATTCAATCATCATTTTTAACTTTATGTTAACTGGAAAGCGATAAATCTGTTCGGTAAATCCAAACTATAACAAAAGAAGACTTATAATAATGGGGGTAAGTTTAAATAACAATATAATAATTTTTCCACAAACATCACAGAAGGGACAGGGCGTGTACCACGATTCATATTACAGCAATAGTATGGGGCCTACTGTTTATCACCGAGTCCGAAATGCATGTCTTAAAACACCACCTGTAGTTGAGTACATGGTTGAAATACTCAGAAAATGTCGCCAACTTTACTGAGGGGTATTTTGCCATCGTTGGAAATTTGATGTTTGCTGGCCGGGAATCGAACGCCCGACCTTCAGCGTGCAAGGCGGGTGTGCAAACAATTGTACTATGGTGGCACCAATAAGTAATTTTAGAACGGACACTTAGTCTGGACCTAATTTTTTGCATATTTTGACATATTTTCTAAACCATATGCAAGACTTTGTGCCCTAAATATCCGATCGAATTGACTGAAAGTTTGTATTAAGTAATCGTTCATCAAAATTTTCGATCTGAAATTTATCGGTATAGGTCCAGGTCTTCATATAGCTCCCATAGAACCGTACCTCCCGATATCCGGTATTTTGAAGGTTGTGGCCTCAATATCAAACTGAAGTGGCTGACATTTTGTATTCAGTCATCGTTGGAGGTAAAAAAACTTTCCACCTGAAATTTGTCGTTATATGTCCACGTCTTCATATACATAGCTCCCATAACCAGAACCTACGGATTTTCTGTACTCTGAAGGTATCAATATCAATCTGAATTGGCTAAAATTTGGTACTAAGTCTTCATTGGGGGTATTAAACTTTCCATCTGAAATTTGTCGGTATAGGTCTAGGCTTTCATATAGCTCCCATACAACGAAAGCTACCCATTTTCGACATTTTGAAGATCGTGGCTCTGGTTACAGATTTCTCTATTTTATTGACTTGTCTGAAGTGAATTTCGAACAGAAAAATTTACACATAAACATTTTAGAAGATATGATTGAAATATATGTAGCATACGAAAATATATGAAATACAGAAATTTTCCATATGCAAAAATAATATTTGCATATGCATAATTTATACATTTCGCATATTTTTGCTTATGTGATATATTTTGATTGGAATTTAATTAGAAGCCAAAAATATGCAAATTTTACAAAAATAGGTGTTGCATAAAATTCCGCTGTCTACATATTATTGAGCTGATATTAATCGGGGTGCCCTCATTGATATGAGAGAAGGCGCCCTTGTCCCTACTGGGATGTTTGTGGAACAATTATATACAGTACATTTTAAGAAATATTCTTAAATTGGAAAATTGGCGTAGTTTAGCAATTTCTGCTACATCTTTAAATTTTGGACAATTGGACAGGTAATATGATAGGGTGCCACGCAATTTGTAAGAACTGGGAATTTGTCTGTCATGATAGAGAAAATTTGTAGGAAGGAAGATGTGGTTCTCTTCACAAAACTCATTATATCTTAGGTAGTAGGTCCGTTACCAAGCACACATATTATTGCAATTTTCATCAGAGGAAAGATCGGTAGTTAATTTTTCATATATAGGCGACTTTGCCGGTATACGGCCTCCAGGGATTCAAATATGGACCAAAAATAAAATGTTTTTATTTAGCATACAAAAGTAATGGTCCATTGCACCCGCTAAATAATATCAGATCATCAACAAAAATTGTAGGCATATTCTTCGACCTAAACCCCTACCTCGTGCAAAATTTCGTCACTATTGATTTATAATTGCGACCTCTAGTATGCTTTTGATTACATTACAAGCAAAACACTCGATATATTAGGCTGTAACTCTGCTATCTGACCACATAAATCAACGTAATTGGCATTAATTGAAAGGGCAAGAGTTGTCCTTCCAAATATTATTTATGTGGAGGGAATGTGTGGTCCAGGAATAAAGATATTACCGGTATATTAAAAATTTTCACAATTTTCACACAAAAGTTGTGGTCCATTTAACCCTCTAAACATCATCCGATCACCATCTCAAATTGCAAGCTTCTTCTTTGTCATATAATCTTACATTATTTAAAATTTCGAGGCGATCGGACTATAATTGCGACATACAGAGCCGCTACAAAATCGGATAAAAATGTTGTTTTTGGTCCATTTCACCCGCTTAATATTTCTCGATCATCACCAATAAGAATAGGGATCTATTCTGATCTGAACCCGACCTCCATACAAAATTTCGTGACGATCGGTCCATAATTGCGGCCTGGAGCGTGTTTACAATTTATAATGGACAGACGGACGGACGGACGGACGGACAGACACACATCTCAAAATCGCTTTATCTCGTCGAGATATGAAGATTGGTATACCACATGGGGGTCTCCGACGAATATTTCGCGGTGTTACATGAATTTTTACCAAAACAAACTTATAATACCCTTTTCCACATTGTGGTATAGGGTATAAAAAGCGTGCAGAAATTGTAAAAAAATTGTGCTAAAACCTAATTTTTATATACCCAGATTTGAAAAAATACGTAATTGTTATAGAAAACCACGTTTTTAATGTGCACACGTGGTGAAAATTAACTTTAAAATTAGAAATCAAAAAGCATTAGAAAATTAAAGTAACTGTAAACTACGTTTAGGCGCAGGCGATTTTTGACTAAATTTGAGGAGCTAAGCGCCGAAACGGTCTAAGCCAAAGTGAGAATAAAATACGCTTTTAAAACGCTTTATTATTTTTTATTAATCGTAAATAAATATTACTTGTAATATTTGTTTTATTTTAATCATAAGGTTTTACTTAATTTAGATACAGACTGGTTAATAAAAAATTAGAGTGGCTTAGGCCATTTTGGAATCCATTTAAAAAACCATTGGTAGTAACTGATGGTTATGCAATTTGGCTCCATTTTTAAAAACATACAAAATTTCTTCAGATATAAAAAAATATATTTTTAGAGCTTTAAATAATGCAAATTAATAATTATCGGTTTTCTTCCTGTTTTTATTTATTTGTTCATTTTAATGTTTATTATAGTAAAAAAATTATAATTACAAAGCACTAGCAACAAAGGCTATCACGCGTATTAAAACGGATTGAGAACGTAGTGATTTACACAGACATTATCAGAGTTTAATTATAACTTTAAAAGAAAAGTGCTTAACAAACAGAGTAGAATTCTCTACCCTCACAAAAAAAGATTATGGAGAAAACCTTTATTAATATTAACGATGAGCTCACACCATACATTATTAGGGATGACGAAAACAAAATAGAAGGGAGCTGGGTGGAAATTTGTATGTACGTTCGTAAAAACGAATTCTCACCTCCTACAAAAAAAGAGCACTACAGATTTGGAAATTATAGCATCATCAAATTAACAAAGCTTAAATATATTCTCACAAACGTTTATTGTATCCACATAAAATCAAATTACCAATATTGTGTAAATTCAAAATAAACAGAGAAAGTCTTATTATTCCTTGAAACATTAAAAACATGAGTTATTCCGAAGAGATCATTGATAGCTTCAACAACATACAAATGAAATATTTGAACTATGATATATCGATCGTACTCTTAAATATTACATCCTTAGGGGAACGTTTTTGGCTATTATATTGTAATATTATAGTTATGTGAAATATATCAGACGCTGAGAACCGATTCTATCATATTCAGGGTTTCAACACAGTATTCCAAAACAGAGATGGAAACGGAGGAGGGATAGCAGTTTATACAGTAGTTTTCGCTTACCTGAACATTGAAAAATTGCAGATATTTCTGTGCACGTAAGTGAAAAATGCAGTTATCTTAAATAAATTTGATAAAAAATAGCATATTCGTTCTATGCAAGAAAAATGAAATTGGGCAGGGAACGCTAAAACTAATGCAGCCCAGCAGAAAATGTTCTCGAAATTGGAAGCAGTAAATAATTTCATCGCTTCAATAGCGCTTTCTACAATGACGAATTCCGCGCTGATTCCGAAGCGCTTCCATTTCCTCACTAAGGTAAGTGAGCGTGTGTGTTATTACAGATTTTTGATTCATCCCTCAAAGTAAATTTGCTTTTAGAGTATGCGAGAGTTATTTTGGTGATCACATAATTATACAAACATGTAGTGAACGCCCGTAACTTTTGACTTTTTAGAGGTTTTATGAAAAAACCCGGGTCCAAAAAATGGAGTTTTTGCTATATCATCTATGTCATCCATATTCCCTGAGAAATTGGCCCAAAGCTCCAAAAAACCTATAGACGTCAGAAGAATTGTGTTTACTTCTATAGGTATAATAGGGAACGCTAAAACTAATGCAGCCCAGCAGAAAATTTTCTCGAAATTGGAAGCAGTAAATAATTTCATCGCTTCAATAGCGCTTTCTACAATGACGAATTCCGCGCTGATTCCGAAGCGCTTCCATTTCCTCACTAAGGTAAGTGAGTGTGTGTGTTATTGCAGATTTTTGATTCATCCCTCAAAGTAAATTTGCTTTTGGAGTATGCGAGAGTTATTTTGGTGATCACATACTTATACAAACATGTAGTGAACGCCCGTAACTTTTGACTTTTTAGAGGTTTTATGAAAAAAAAACCCGGGTCCAAAAAACGGAGTTTTTGATATATCATCCATGTCTTCCATATTCCCTGAGAAATTGGCCCAAAGCTCCAAAAAACCTATAGACGTCAGAAGAATTGTATTTACTTCTATAGGTATAATGCATCCATCTATCTTGATGGAGCATTTTTAAAAGCGATTCATATAACTTTTTATTAGATTTTTATTGAAAAAAAAAACAATCCACCAAATATTTACATTTATAATTTTGTTTTCTACATTGTTTATACCATCAGTTGGATTGTGCCATGCTTTAGACAATTTTACACTGTTTTTACACTGAGGGCATGTCCGATGTCACACGAATTGCCCGTTGTGTTTAAACAATTTCCAATTGATTGAACGAAAACGTACAAAAACACTTTTTTGATTAATTTGTACATAAAAAAATTATTTTATTAATTATGTATTACAAAAAATCGCTTTATTTATGTATGTATTGTATTGATCAAAACGCGTGTCACATCGGAAATGTCTTACCGTGTATGTCACGCATACATATTTTTCGAAATAAATTGTGTTCTTGAGAGAGAAAAGAGTCCTTCTATACTCTTTTCTTCCGCATATTTTCTAAAAACTCAATTTACTTTGCAGCAAAATTCTTTCTCTAGTTCTTTTTGCTCTCTCGTTCCAGTGCACAATTACCATGGTAGATGTAACGCGAAACAAAAACCTCTTGTTGTACACTTAAAATGTCAACATTTGTTATGTTTTTGTATGATAATTCAATTTATAACAACTTATTGTGACAGTTTAAGTTCGGTCAGCTGGGCTGATACATTTACCTTGGTAATTGTGCCATGCATTTGACTGCTAATGCCGTCATCAGACCATCTGCTTTTTCACATGTATGACATCAGCTGTTCTGTATATTAGTATACCCAAAGTGACAACATACATGTGAAAAAGCAGATGGTCTGATGGCCGCATAAGTGAGAGTTATCTCAACGATAACATGATTAGTTATTATTGAAATTTTAAAGTGCTGGGACGTTTGTACGCAAGTTAAACAATTTGTAATAACGGAATATATTATTTTTGTGTGGATTCGGTTTGTTGTTATGCACGTCTATTCTGCAGAAAACTGAAGTACTTATATATACTATAGTTGTGTATTCTACATATTTATATTTCTGTGTGTAAAATGGGAAAATCAAAGAAAAGTAAATGATCGGTAAAAGACAGAGGCGTTTATACCAACAAACTTTGACACAAATATAAGTGTGAGCATTCAATTTGAAACTATTCCAACAAACAATTTATCATTATGCGATGAACTTCGTAATTGGTATACAAATTATTACCCACCATGGTGGAATAAGAAGGCGTGAAGTGCTGGGACGTTTGTACGCAAGTTAAACAATTTGTAATAACGGAATATATTATTTTTGTGTGGATTCGTTCTGTTGTTATGCACGTCTATTCTGCAGAAAACTGAAGTACTTATATATACTATAGTTGTGTATTCTACATATTTATATTTCTGTGTGTAAAATGGGAAAATCAAAGAAAAGTAAATGATCGGTAAAAGACAGAGGCGTTTATACCAACAAACTTTGACACAAATATAAGTGTGAGCATTCAATTTGATACTATTCCAACAAACAATTTATCATTATGCGGTGAACTTCGTAATTGGTATACAAATTATTACCCACCATGGTGGAATAAGAAGGCGTAGCGCCAAAAACAGCTGATCATCATATCAGTTGTCAAAATGCAGTATTGTGAATAAAATCTCATACAAAATGTAAACAAGCAATTCACAGCAATGCATTATTGTGACCAAATTTGACGTTTGGTATGATTTGATGTAACACATTCTTATTCCACCATGTTACCCACCAAGAGAATGTGTTTCAGATTTACTAAAAATTTTAAAATCACAAGGTATGGACGTACCACTGAGTGTATCAACATTATTAGGAAATCAGTTGAAAGTTGTAAAGAGAAGTGCTTGTCCTGGTCCTTAGAAGAAAAAATACTCGGAAAGTTGAAGTACATTGACGAAAGCATTGAAGAGTATTTTCAAATTACTTCACATGATGTAACTACTTTAAAAACTGATGCCAAAAATTTTCTATGTAAGATTAGAAAGCCTGAATTTCCGAAAATGAATTATATTAAATAGCAACATTATAGCCTTGCTTTCCAAACAAAATGAAGTGAAATTAATAAAAACGAAAGTAATCTATCTATCTATATATATAAAACTAGGGGACCCGGCGAACTTCGTCTCGCAGTTTGTTAGGTACAGAACTTGATGGCTTTGATTCAAACCTATAATACTATTATTGCTATGACCTTGTTCAGTGGCAAATATTTCTTTGTTTTGAACTGTTTAGGTGAATATAGTGTTTAATGGTGAATATAGTGCTTATTTAAATTTGCGTTTTAATCAATTAATCTATTTTTTCTGACTTCTCTGTTTAAAGTGATCTCCCGAATTCTGCTTGCATTGCTTGTTAGAAGAGCTATTCTATTAGTTGCCGTTCTCTGTGTGTTTCGGATGCTTGAAGTCTTGTCACACTAACACGTGACTGTTGTCGATTACTTGGTCACCCTATATTTAATTTCGACGTAACCAACATAGTCAAATTAATATCACAAACTTATTAACGTTTAATAAGTATTTACCTACTTATGTCACCCGATAAAGAATATTTGTCAGATAATATGACCAAAAAATCTCCAGTACCTCCGATTTCTTGTTTTTTTTTTTCTTTCTAATTTTGAATATCATCCTTTTCGATGTACATACATACAGTGTATCAACAGTACCAGTGTACATATGTATGTATTTGGTCATTTGTAATTGCCTTCCAGCTCTGCGGGAACTAAACTGATTGAATTCATACACCTTTTCAGTGCGGATATCATTTTTAGTATCATGACAGGATCTGAACAGTATATATCTGGTACAGCGTAAATTTTATACAGCATAAATCGGAAGTTGATCTTTCGAAGATGTTTATACTTACAATTTAAAAGTATACATATATGCCACAACCTCACTTCCAATGAAATTACCTCGGAGCTCTTGATTTTTCAAATAACCCACCAATTTTGTGGATTTGTACTTTTTTCCTCAAAACTGTGGAAACCATTTTCGGCGTTATCACCTTCATCTTTTCAATCGGCACCTGACTGAAACCACCACTAATCTTTACAAACTCTAAACTAAGCCCTCTCCTTTTAACCATTTTTCGCTGTTAATATCCTAAAAAGACGCTTGAAAATAAATTTGATTTGATTGTGAATAAAAAATTCTATACAACTTTCAAAAATTAACAAAACAGAGGCGTGCAATGGACCCTCATAGTTGGTGCATATAAAATTTTCGCCAAAAACTGTCCAAATAAGTGTCAAGGTATACTCCAAACGCGAATCTCGATAGAAATTTGTGGAAAAATTGACTTTCATGAAAAATTATTTTTGCAAATTTTTCGCAAATTTTCGCGATTTTTTAAGGTTTTATCCTTTTCTGCCATGAGACCATTCCGAATTGGTGCGAATTGTCAAAATCTGTTCAGCCGTTCTTTAGTTATAAGCGTAGTAACTAACATCATCCTTTTTTATATATATAGACTAGCTGACCCGGTCCGCGTTGCTGGCCCGTTGTTTGGGTTCTCCGTGTAAACTTTAGTTATCTATCCAGCATTGATACAGCCATAATTAGGCATCCCTCTAGAAACTTCATAATATAAGTCAATGTTTTGACATAAATTCTATGTAATGGTACCCCCAAATTTAAGATATAAAATCTCTTTTATTATACCCTTCACCATAAATTGACAGTTTAAAGCACTTTGTGACCCACATATAATGATCGGTGCACGTCAATTAACATTGCTATATATTGGATTGTTGGTCTCGGGTCGTAATTATTACTGCAGAGAATTGTCAGTATAGGTCCACGTTTTGATATAGCTCCCATAGAACGGAACGGAACAGTTATAGGTTCACGTTTTGATATAGCTCCCATAAAGCAGTACCTCCCGATTTTCGATAGTTTGGAGATATAGTCACTTTTGGGGGTCGTAAACAGTCTTGCAGAGAATTTTCAGTATTCGTCCTCGTTTTGATATAGCTCCCATAGAAGGGTGGCGCCTGATTTTCGCTATTTTTGGTGGATTTAACCTCTGGATAGTGACATCTCAAGTTATCAGGATTTTACTGTATTCCAAAATGTGGAGTTGATCGCGCTTTCCCACTTATTGTTTAGTGTTCAGGGTTTATAGCATTTTTTAGGCACGCAAAATGATGTATATTATCTGAAATAATAAATGTTTGAACATTTTGTGATGACCGCGATATTTCACTTCCGCGAAGACCATTCAGTGTCAAGACGGTAATTACTAATATTAAAATAGCTCACGACCGCGCTATCCCACTTGTTCAAGCTAGTGTTCACATCATTTTTGTGTCACGCTTACTAAAATTATGTATATTAATTGAAATAATACATTTTTGAAAACTTTGTGATGACCGCGATCATTCAGGGAAAACAATCTGTAAACAATACGTTCAAAAATATCAAAGATTTCTGATTTTCTTAAAAACATTGTAGGGAGGACCACCAGTCGCTATTCTTAGCAGTAAAAAACAGCTTACGACCGTTCTAATTAACTGAAATAATACATTTTTGAAAATTTTGGGATGAACGCGATATTTCACTTCCGCAATGATCATTCAGAGTCAAGACAGTAATTATCATAGCAATGCAAACAATTTGTGAACAATATATTAAAAAGTATCTTGAATTTCGCGGTTTTCTTAAACAATTTGTGGGGAGGACCACCGGTCACTACACATAGCTTGATAAAAAAAAAAGATTACGACCTATTCTCAGACCTAAAAACACCACATACAAAATTTCATAAGATTTCCCAATCGATTTTTCGGAATTTCTATATAGTGACATCTCATGTTATCGGGATTTTACTGTATTCCAAACTATGGAGTTGACCGCGTTATCCCACATATTGAAGCCAGTGTTATAGCGGTTTTGTAGTCACGCTTACTAAAATTAGGTATATTATCTGAAATAATACATTTTTGAATAATTTGGGATGACCGTGATATTTCACTTCCGCGACGACCATTCAAAAAAATATATAGCCTATTTTCATCACCGATGTTACCAGTACATTATCTGAAATTTTCAAGAAAATCTATTCAGCCGTTTTTGAGTCTATTCGGAACATACAAACATACAAACAAACAAACATACTAACATACACACATTGCCTTTTATATATTAGATTGAAATTTGTTTGTCTGTTTGTTTGTTTGTGCCTTATAGACTCGAAAACCGCTGAAGAGATCTTACTGAAATGTTTAGGGTACATTGCTACATGGCCTGGAATGAAAATAGGCTATATCATTTTTTGAAATTTCGCGTTGATCTGGAGATATAGCATCAAAACCGGAGGTACCTCAAAAAAATTTAGATTTTGTATGCATATATCTTTAGAACTATTACAGATACAATCTCCAAATTTTGTATGCGTGACGGAATTTGATGTAGAAATAAATTTACCAAATTATATTCAAATCGGTTCAGATTTCGGTATAGCTCCCACATACATATATTTTCGGCCGATTTCCTTATTTTAAGTACCAAACATGCTATTTATGTCCAATTTCGATGAAATGTGGAATGTATGACGGAACTTGGTCTGGAAATAAACGTGCCAAATTATATCAAAATCGGTTCAGATTTGGATATAGCTCCCATACACATATATTTTCGGCCGACTTCCTTATTTGATGCACCAAACAAGCTACATATGTCCAATTTCGCTGAAATTTTGGATTTCTCACGAAATTTATTCTAGAAATAAATATGCCAGATTATATTGAGATTGGTTTAGATTTGGACATAGCTCCCATACACATATATTTTCCGCCGATTTCCTTATTTTATGCACCAAACACGCTATATATGTCCAATTTCGCTGAAATTTGGAGGGTCTGATAGAATTTGTTCTAGAAATAAACGTGCTAAATTATATAGAGATCGGTTCAGATTTGAATATAGCTCCCATATATATTTTCGCCGATTTCCTGTATTTTATGCACCAAGCACGCTATATATGTCCAATTTTGCTGAAATATGAAATGTGTAACGGAATTTGGTCTAGACATAAATGTGCCGAATTATATCGAAATCGGTTCAGATTTGGATATAGCTCCAATATATATTTTCGGCCGATTTTCCATATTTTATGCACCAAACACGCTGTATATGTTAAATTTGGCTGAAATTTGGAGGGTCTGACGGAATTTGTTCCAGAAATAAATGTGCTAACTTATATAGAGATCGGTTCAGATTTGAATATAGCTCCCATATATATTTTGGGCCGATTTTCTGTATTTTATGCACCAAGCACGCTATATATGTCCAATGTCGCTGAAATTTGGAATGTGTTACAGAACTAGGTCTAGAAATAAATGTGCCAAATTATATCGAAATCGGCTCAGATTTGGATATAGCTCCTGTATATATTTTCGGCCGATTTCCTGTATTTTATGGACCAAACTCGCTATTTATGTCCAATTTCGGTGAAATTTGGAATGCGTAACGGGATTTGGTCCAAATCATATCGAAATTGCTTCAGATTTGGATATTGCTCCTATATATATTTTAGGCCGATTTTCTGTATTTGATGCTCTAAACACGCTATATGTGTCCAATGTCGCTGAAATTTGGGATGTCTGACGAAATTTGTTCCAAATATAAATGTGCCAAATTATATCGAGACCGGTTCAGATTTGGACACACTACATATGTCCAATTTCACTGAAATTTGGAAAGCGTGACGCAATCCGTTCTAGAAATAAATGAGACAATAGACAGAATATAGCTTCTATATATATTTTCGGCTGATTTTCTGTATTTTATGCACAAAATGTGAATGTGAGACGGGATTTGGTCTAAAAATGAATTTGACAAATTATGTATATCGAGAGCGGTTCATATAGGAATATACATAGCTACTCATATATATTTTAGTTCGATTTCATGTTTTTGTTACGTATGTTCAATTTCAATGAAATTTTGAAGACTTAGCAGTCAGTAAAAGTCATCATTATTTATACACCTTTTTCAGATGTAATTCGAATCATTTTAGTTGTAATTCGAGAATTCCATTTGTAATTCGTAACATTTTATTTGTAATTCGAGAATTCCATTTGTTATTCGAAACATTTCAATTGTAATTCGAATTATTCTATTTGTTATTCGAATTATTCTATTTGTAATTCGAATTATTCCATTTGTAATTCGAATTATTCCATTTGAAATTCGAATTATTCCAATTGTAATTCGAATTATTCCATTTGAAATTCGAATTATTCTATTTGTAATTCGAATTATTCTATTTGTAATTCGTATTATTTTATTTGTAATTCGAATTGTTTTATTTGTAATTCGAATTATTCCATTTGAAATTCGAATTATTCCCTTTGTAATTCGAATTATTCTATTTGTAATTTAAATTGGAATAATTCGAATTACAAATGGAATAATTCGAATTACAAATAAAACAATTCGAATTACAAATAAAATAATTCAAATTACAAATAGAATAATTCGAATTACAAATGGAATAATTCGAATTTCAAATGGAATAATTCGAATTACAAATGGAATAATTCGAATTACAAATAGAATAATTCGAATTACAAATGGAATAATTCGAATTACAAATGGAATTCTCGAATTACAAATAAAATGTTACGAATTACAAATAGAATAATCGAATTACAAATGAAATGTTACGAATTACAACTGGAATGTTTCGAATTATTTTATTCGTTTATTTTATTATTTTTTTTGTGACCACTTTTTGTATAACTTTTTCTTAATGTTGCAACAGTTTAAGATATGTTCATTGAGCCATGGATATGGGTTTCTTTTTTTATGTTTTGTTTGTTGAGGTTTTGAGTTTATGTATATTTTATTGAAGGATTGAAAAATATTATTGAATAGTTCATTAGCGTTGATTGAATTATTTATTAGTTCTTCCCAGTTTGTCCACTATTATGTGTATCTTGTTTGTGATTCAATGGTTGTTTCATTAATCGATACCGCTAAAAATTGTCAAATGATCAGATATATCGATTTATATTACTGCCTCGTGTGTGTTTAGAACTTTTTGTATCCCAACTGCAGAATAAATGATCGATGCATGTCTTCGAATATGTTGTCTTGTCACTTTATTAATCATATTAAACAGCCCATATGACGATAGAATGTTTAGATTCTACCCACAATGATTAAATTGTTTTGTCTATTTATACCGCTTATAATATTTTCTAATTATTGTAGAAACTTTTTATATTTGTGTTTGTTGGCCGGTATATTGGTAAGATTGTGGTTGTTCTTTGATTTGATGTAATATTAACTTGTTTCAATTCTGCAGATTCCATTCCTATTTGTACACCCTCAAATTGAATATATATTTGTTTGTGTAAATACTATTAGCTGAATCTTATTCATTATCTTAGATATACTAGTCGTAAATGCCACAAAGTTTTTCCTTAATGATCTTATATTTAAATGTATTACATATCGACATATTGTCGATCAGGTAATTCATATTTATGTCGTTAAAATTATCTAATTCTTCCTTCGTATAATTCCTGTTTTTATTATTATTACAGTGTTTTATTTAACTTGCTTTGGTGTGTGTTTAGTTCAAATCTGGTAACTCATTTTTAACACGGTTGCAGTTGACCAATCGAACTAAAACTTTGCACACTTCTCAGATTTGGATGACAATACACGAATATTAAATCAAAACCAATATTGGTCCATTTTTACACTGTTTTTTAGTGTTTTATCTAATTTTCTTTTCAAATCTGGTAACTAATTTTTCACACAGTTGCAGTTGACCAATCGAACTTAAAATTTGCACACATTTCAGATTTGGATGACAATACATGAATATGAAATCAAAATCCATATTGGTCCATTCTTACAGTGTTTTTGCGGTGTCTAACTTAACCCCCTTTTCAAATCTGGTAACTGATTTTTAAAACGGTTGCAGTTGACCAATCGAGGTAAAACTTTGCACACTTTTCAGATTTAGATGACAATACGTGAATATGAAACCAAAATAAATATGGGTCCATTTTTTCCTATAGCCCCCATATAACGGTACCACCCGATTTCCGGTATTTTGCTTTTCAAATCTGGTAACTCATTTTTCACACAGTTGCAGTTGACTAATCGAACTAAAACTTTGCAAACTTTTCAGATTTGAATGACAATACATGAATATGAAATCAAAACCAATATTGGTCCATTTTTACAGTGTTGTACAGTGTTCAATTTTACATGCTTTTCAAATCTGGTAACTCATTTTTAACACAGTTGTAATTGACCAATCGAACTAAAACTTTGACCACTTTTCAGATATGGATGACAATACATGAATATGAAATCAAAACTAATACTGGTCCATTTTTACACTGTTTTACAGTTTTTTATCTAGTTTCCTTTTCAAATCTGGTAACTCATTTTTCACACAGTTGTAGTTGACCAATCGAACTAAAACTTTGAACACTTTTCAGATTTGGATGACATTACATTAATATGAAACCAAAACCAATATGGGTCCATTTTTTCCTGTAGCTCCCATCCAGCAGTACCACTCGATTTAAGGTATTTTATCGTCATTTTAAGCCCGTATTGGCTGTTTTTTGACAACTAGGGTTTCCAATGGTACAGAAACGTACCCATTAAAAATTATGGACATAGGTCCAGGTTTTGGTATAGCCCCCATATAGCGGTACCGCCCGATTTCAAGTGTTTTAAGGATTTTATCTTCATTTTCGTGTTACTTGGCATTTGGAGATCCCAGTGGTACAGAAATTTCTCCACCAAAAATTGTGACATAGGTCCAGGTGTTGGTATAGCCCCCATATATGGCTTCACCCGATTTCATGTGTTTTTATTTGTCTTAATTTTTCGGCCGAAATGGCTATAACTTTGATTTCGAGTTTCAGTGTTCTATTTTTAAATGCACTAAAAACTAGAAAATAAGTATATAATTGAAAAAA
Organism: Musca autumnalis; assembly: GCF_047663935.1. Lineage (NCBI taxonomy): Eukaryota > Metazoa > Arthropoda > Insecta > Diptera > Muscidae > Musca > Musca autumnalis. The sequence goes on along the minus strand of NW_027412088.1, from coordinate 124,197,249 downwards.
TTAAGTAACAGTGCTTTATTTATAAATGCACTTAAAAGTAGAAAATAATTTTTCATGATGGAATCTCTCAAATAAAACGCTTGCCGTTCAATATTGTCACAATTTTTAATTCAAAAGCAAGCGTTTTATTTGAGAGATTCCATCATGAAAAATAATTTTCTAATTTTAAGTGCATTTATAAATAAAGCACTGTTACTATTTTTTTTTTTTATTATATACTTATTTGTTTTTATTTATATTATTTATTGATAACGTTGGCTTCTATTTATTTATATTATTATTTATTTCTCTATGTTTATATTAATTGTTGTTATTTTAGATTTTTTCTGTATAGTGTGTTGTAGGATTTTCAAACAAGTTTATAAGAATATCTTTATATATTTTGGGAGCTTTTCTATTTTTTATCTTTATCTAGGATTTGATCATTTATTATTTAATTTGTTGCATTTATATTTTCAATGTCAGATGTGTTGGGTATTATGGTGAAAGAAGTATTTTCATTTTTTCGTGCATATGTATTGCCATTTTTCACCCATACGTTTTTCCAGTCAGATTTTTTGGCTTTAATTTTTGCCAACCACAGAAATCATTTATTATGCGCCGTAAGTTCATTTCACATATTTGACGTATCACCTCATTCACTTCAATGTTCTCATTGGTTATATTGCCTATTTCGATATTCTTTTCAATTGCTTTCTGTCCCATTTTCCCTACTCGTTCTGTATTTGTATACTTTTTTGATGATCTCCCTCTTCCAATTCATTTAGTTTTGTTGTTATTGTTGATACATTATGATTAATGTCAGCAATGTGCACTTTTATCTCTTCACTGTACTTCGTTAGACTGTTATGTTTGTATTATTTATTGTTAGTTGTTTTGTGCAGTTTTGCATTTCAATTATATCTGACTTAAAGTCATATTTCTTTGTTTTGTTTTGATATTTCTTCACTTAGTGATGAAGTAGTTGGTGTTGTATTATTTTAAAATATTTTACTTGAGGTTGCCTCATTATCATCATCGGTTCTCTGCTGTTTTGATTGCATTTGTTGTTGTTTACTATTTTCTTGTACTTGGAGTGTTTCGTTTTCACCATTGTTGACATGTAGATACATGCTATTGGGAGATGTTTCTTAGTCAGACCCATGCTATTATAAGAGATCTCTGTAGGAGAGCAGCATGGACAACAACGAAAACATCTGTCACAGTTGAAGCAGCGCACAAAATAGGCATTTTTAATTTTTAATGAACATTGATTGCAATTGTTATTATTTGGCACTGGTGGTGGCGAAATTCTTCACAGTATTTTATTACGCATTTTTTAAGAAAATTGGTAATAGAGATTAATAGATTTGTTGTGTATAACACGGATTTTGTTTAATTTTTTATGCGCGTGTGCGAAAGAGCGTGCGCTCACTATGAAGTCTACAAAGAGATTTTTCATTCAATGTCAAGGTAAAATTAAATGCGCATATTAATTCAAATTAACGTTGCCGTTAGACTAATAAATGTATAGACAGAGAAATTGTAATGTGCTTGTTTTTTCTAGGAGTCGCTCATACAGAAAATGCCAGCGTTTTCAATCAATTGCACAATATTTCAGGTTAAATTGCAATATTTTGTTAAATATTTGTATATGAGGATGTATTGTCTTTTACCAGAATAAATAGTTTAAAAATTTATAGTTATGCCATTTTAAATATTGAGTGCATATTAAACTGACTCAATTCACACTCAGTGAGAGAATTTAGGTGAGGAGATTTCTTGTCTATACCTTTATTAGTCCATGAATATACCTTAGTCTATGGTAACACCATAACATTCCGAGTTACATCAATCAGAACAAAAGGGAAAAATCCTTCTACCCAAACCAACAGCTGAAACAAAAATCTCCAATGTATACATCCACTGCCATCTCTTTATTGTGATACATCAGGATCATTTTATTGATAAAAAAAAGCGTGCAGAAATTGTAAGAAAATTGTGCTAAAACCTAATTTTTATATACCCAGATTTGAAAAAATACGTAATTGTTATAGAAAACCACGTTTTTAATGTGCACACGTGGTGAAAATTAACTTTAAAATTAGAAATCAAAAAGCATTAGAAAATTAAAGTAACTGTAAACTACCTTTAGGCGCAGGCGATTTTTGACTAAATTTGAGGAGCTAAGCGCCGAAACGGTCTAAGCCAAAGTAAGAATAAAATACGCTTTTAAAACGCTTTATTATTTTTTATTAATCGTAAATAAATATTACTTGTAATATTTGTTTTATTTTAATCATAAGGTTTTACTTAATTTAGATACAGACTGGTTAATAAAAAATTAGAGTGGCTTAGGCCATTTTGGAATCCATTTAAAAAACCATTGGTAGTAACTGATGGTTATGCAATTTTGGCTCCATTTTTAAAAACATACAAAATTTCTTCAGATATAAAAAAATATATTTTTTAGAGCTTTAAATAATGCAAATTAATAATTATCGGTTTTCTTCCTGTTTTTATTTATTTGTTTATTTTAATGTTTATTATAGTAAAAAATTATAATTACAAAGCACTAGCAACAAAGGCTATCACGCGTATTAAAACGGATTGAGAACGTAGTGATTTACACAGACATTATCAGAGTTTAATTATAACTTTAAAAGAAAAGTGCTTAACAAACAGAGTAGAATTCTCTACCCTCACAAAAAAAGATTATGGAGAAAACCTTTATTAATATTAACGATGAGCTCACACCATACATTATTAGGGATGACGAAAACAAAATAGAAGGGAGCTGGGTGGAAATTTGTATGTACGTTCGTAAAAACGAATTCTCACCTCCTACAAAAAAAGAGCACTACCGATTTGGAAATTATAGCATCATCAAATTAACAAAGCTTAAATATATTCTCACAAACGTTTATTGTATCCACAAAAAATCAAATTACCAATATTGTGTAAATTCAAAATAAACAGAGAAAGTCTTATTATTCCTTGAAACATTAAAAACATGAGTTATTCCGAAGAGATCATTGATAGCTTCAACAACATACAAATGAAATATTTGAACTATGATATATCGATCGTACTCTTAAATATTACATCCTTAGGGGAACGTTTTTGGCTATTATATTGTAAAAATCATTGAGTTATGTGAAACAAATATATCAGACGCTGAGAACCGATTCTATCATATTCAGGGTTTCAACACAGTATTCCAAAACAGAGATGGAAACGGAGGAGGGATAGCAGTTTATACAGTAGTTTTCGCTTACCTGAACATTGAAAAATTGCAGATATTTCTGTGCACGTAAGTGAAAAATGCAGTTATCTTAAATAAATTTGATAAAAAATAGCATATTCGTTCTATGCAAGAAAAATGAAATTGGGCAGGGAACGCTAAAACTAATGCAGCCCAGCAGAAAATGTTCTCGAAATTGGAAGCAGTAAATAATTTCATCGCTTCAATAGCGCTTTCTACAATGACGAATTCCGCGCTGATTCCGAAGCGCTTCCATTTCCTCACTAAGGTAAGTGAGCGTGTGTGTTATTACAGATTTTTGATTCATCCCTCAAAGTAAATTTGCTTTTAGAGTATGCGAGAGTTATTTTGGTGATCACATAATTATACAAACATGTAGTGAACGCCCGTAACTTTTGACTTTTTAGAGGTTTTATGAAAAAACCCGGGTCCAAAAAATGGAGTTTTTGCTATATCATCTATGTCATCCATATTCCCTGAGAAATTGGCCCAAAGCTCCAAAAAACCTATAGACGTCAGAAGAATTGTGTTTACTTCTATAGGTATAATAGGGAACGCTAAAACTAATGCAGCCCAGCTGAAAATTTTCTCGAAATTGGAAGCAGTAAATAATTTCATCGCTTCAATAGCGCTTTCTACAATGACGAATTCCGCGCTGATTCCGAAGCGCTTCCATTTCCTCACTAAGGTAAGTGAGTGTGTGTGTTATTGCAGATTTTTAATTCATCCCTCAAAGTAAATTTGCTTTTGGAGTATGCGAGAGTTATTTTGGTGATCACATACTTATACAAACATGTAGTGAACGCCCGTAACTTTTGACTTTTTAGAGGTTTTATGAAAAAAAAACCCGGGTCCAAAAAACGGAGTTTTTGATATATCATCTATGTCTTCCATATTCCCTGAGAAATTGGCCCAAAGCTCCAAAAAACCTATAGACGTCAGAAGAATTGTATTTACTTCTATACGTATAATGCATCCATCTATCTTGATGGAGCATTTTTAAAAGCTATTCATATAACTTTTTATTAGATTTTTATTGAAAAAAAAAACAATCCACCAAATATTTACATTTATAATTTTGTTTTCTACATTGTTTATACCATCAGTTGGATTGTGCCATGCTTTAGACAATTTTACACTGTTTTTACACTGAGGGCATGTCCGATGTCACACGAATTGCCCGTTGTGTTTAAACAATTTCCAATTGATTGAACGAAAACGTACAAAAACACTTTTTTGATTAATTTGTACATAAAAAAATTATTTTATTAATTATGTATTACAAAAAATCGCTTTATTTATGTATATATTGTATTGATCAAAACGCGTGTCACATCGGAAATGTCTTACCGTGTATGTCACGCATACATATTTTTCGAAATAAATTGTGTTCTTGAGAGAGAAAAGAGTCCTTCTATACTCTTTCCTTCCGCATACACTCCACGTCAGTGGAATAGAACACCTACATTTCTGTTAATGTTAGCTTATTTATCCCGAAGAGAATGAATTTACGTTTTTAATTTTTTTTATTGTCATTGAAATATTCAAACTCACCAGGTCCTGATGGTGTTCCGACTTCTATTTTAAAATCATGTGCATATGAACTTTATCGTCCCCTAACAATTATTTTCAATGACTCGTTGACATTGGGATATTTCCCACTTGCCTGGAGATCTAGCTTTATTATTCCTTTGCATAAATCTGATAGTAGATGTGTGATTGAAAACTATAGAGGTATTGCAAAACTAAGTGCAATTCCTAAACTTTTTGAGCTTCTGGTTTCACGCCGAATAACTCATTTCGCTAGATCTATAATATCACCTTATCAACATGGTTTCGTTAAGGGTAGGTCTACCTTGACAAATTTATTGGAACTTACATGTCACGTTCACAATGGATTCGTAAATAAATGTCAAACTGATGTTATATACACAGATTTCAGTAAGGCCTTTGACACCGTTGTACACGAATTGTTAATATATAAGCTTGATTCTATGGGGTTCCCATCAATACTCTTGTCTTGGATACGTTCTTATTTACAGGACCGTACCCAAAGGGTTTCTTTTAATGATATTCTGTCAAAAAATATAACTGTGCATTCTGGTGTTCCTCAGGGAAGCCATTTAGGTCCATTACTTTTTGTACTCTACTTAAATGACCTTCCATCTGTTATTCGTTGCTCTAAAGTATTAATGTTTGCTGACGATGTTAAACTGTTTAGCAATCATGATTCTTATAATCAATCAATTAATCTGCAACATGATTTGTATTCTCTTTCCAACTGGTGTAGTGTCAACGGTATGTCATTAAACTTAAAAAAATGTAAAAAATTGTCATTTTATAGATCTCGTCCTGATTCTTGCGATTACTTCATAGGTTCTCACAAATTGGATAATGTAGACTCGTTTGTGGATCTTGGAGTTATTTTAGATAGTAAATTACGTTTCAACTTACATATAGAGTCTTGTGTTAATAAAGCCAAGTCATTACTTGGCTTTATAAAACGCTGGTCTAAGGAATTTGACGATCCATACGTGACCAAACGCTTATTCACTAGCCTTGTCCGACCAACATTGGAATACGGTTGTGTACTTTGGAGTCCTTTTTACAAATGTTATTCTGATAAGATAGAATCAGTACAAGTTCAATTTCTTTTATTTGCTCTTAGAGGCTTAGGGTGGAGCACAAGTGAATCTCTTCCACCATATGAAAACCGTTTAAAGTTAATTGACCTTCCAACGTTGGAAAAAAGACGTTTAATGCTCAGATCTATATTCATTATTAAACTTTTGCGTGGACAAATTGAATCACAGTTTTTAATTGGCGAAATCAATTTTAATGTACCTTCACGTAATACTCGAAACTACATACCACTTAAATTAACGTTAGCGAAATCTAATTATGAAATAAGTAATCCACTCCGATCTTTATGTGATGAATATAACAAGTTATATAATAGGATGTCTTTATCGGAACCTCTGCATGTCATAAAAAACTTTATCTTACGTTCTTAGTATTGTTGTAGCAGTTGCCAGGCAATATGTTAGATTAGACCTATTTTATTTTTTGATGTGTTTGTCTTTAAAATGTAACTTCCTAACCGGCTGATGTTTTGCTGTAGCTGGTTTTCCCTAGTCTACTAATCCCCCATATTCCGGAATATGAGGTGTACGCGCTCCCTACGTTAAGGGGAGGTGGCCCTCTCGGTCGGCAAGGGCGGGAAAGAGTGGCGTTGGGAACGATCGAAAAAAAAAAAAAAAAAAAAAATATTGTAGGGATATAAAGTCGATAATGTTCCATATCAAACACAGAAACAAATATGTTTCTAGCTCTTCGCGAAATGATTCTCTGATCATTTTTCCGATAGTTCTATGCAAAATAGGTATTTATTTTTGGTCATCAGGATAGAACAGTCATTTCATTTTCGCGAATTTTTGAGATATTAACGGCGAATTTTCTTTCAGTCGATAAAGCAAGGATTTCTAATCATTTTTCACCAAAGAAAACCTATAAATAATTCCGCGGACACCGCAATAACAGCGTAAAAGGATTTAAATTGACAGATAATTGAAACATCTCGGAATATCAGTAGGAGTCGCGCAGTTATGTCATATTTCTTCACAATAAAATAGAATATGACACAGACAACCTCGACGGATACAATCGAGTGCTTCGGATGCTGATAAGATGGAACATCTTCAAAATAATTATGAAAACCGTCAAAATTTCTTATAAAACCCTAGATGTTTTGTTCAATAAAATGATTTTCATAGTACTCTCAGAAAATTTATCATAAAAACATTTCGCGAAGGGCTAGAAACATAATTTTTTCAGTGTTTGATACGGAACATCATAGACTTTAAACTCCTACAAGACTAAAAATGTAGGTTCATTCGTTTTGGGATAAATAAGCTATCATTAACAAAAATTTAGGTGTTCTATTCTACTGACGTGGAGTGTATTTTCTAAAAACTCAATTTACTTTGCCGCAAAATTCTTTCTCTAGTTCTTTTTGCTCTCTCGTTCCAGTGCACAATTACCATGGTAGATGTAACGCGAAACAAAAACCTCTTGTTGTACACTTAAAATGTCAACATTTGTTATGTTTTTGTATGATAATTCAATTTATAACAACTTATTGTGACAGTTTAAGTTCGGTCAGCTGGGCTGATACATTTACCTTGGTAATTGTGCCATGCATTTGACTGCTAATGCCGTCATCAGACCATCTGCTTTTTCACATGTATGACATCAGCTGTTCTGTATATTAGTATACCCAAAGTGACAACATACATGTGAAAAAGCAGATGGTCTGATGGCCGCATAAGTGAGAGTTATCTCAACGATTACATGATTAGTTATTATTGAAATTTTAAAGTGCTGGGACGTTTGTACGCAAGTTAAACAATTTGTAATAACGGAATATATTATTTTTGTGTGGATTCGTTTTGTTGTTATGCACGTCTATTCTGCAGAAAACTGAAGTACTTATATATACTATAGTTGTGTATTCTACATATTTATATTTCTGTGTGTAAAATGGGAAAATCAAAGAAAAGTAAATGATCGGTAAAAGACAGAGGCGTTTATACCAACAAACTTTGACACAAAAATATAAGTGTGAGCATTCAATTTGAAACTATTCCAACAAACAATTTATCATTATGCGATGAACTTCGTAATTGGTATAAAAATTATTACCCACCGTGGTGGAATAAGAAGGCGTGAAGTGCTGGGACGTTTGTACGCAAGTTAAACAATTTGTAATAACGGAATATATTATTTTTGTGTGGATTCGTTCTGTTGTTATGCACGTCTATTCTGCAGAAAACTGAAGTACTTATATATACTATAGTTGTGTATTCTACATATTTATATTTCTGTGTGTAAAATGGGAAAATCAAAGAAAAGTAAATGATCGGTAAAAGACAGAGGCGTTTATACCAACAAACTTTGACACAAATATAAGTGTGAGCATTCAATTTGATACTATTCCAACAAACAATTTATCATTATGCGGTGAACTTCGTAATTGGTATACAAATTATTACCCACCATGGTGGAATAAGAAGGCGTAGCGCCAAAAACAGCTGATCATCATATCAGTTGTCAAAATGCAGTATTGTTAATAAAATCTCATACAAAATGTAAACAAGCAATTCACAGCAATGCATTATTGTGACCAAATTTGACGTTTGGTATGATTTGATGTAACACATTCTTATTCCACCATGTTACCCACCAAGAGAATGTGTTTCAGATTTACTAAAAATTTTAAAATCACAAGGTATGGACGTACCACTGAGTGTATCAACATTATTAGGAAATCAGTTGAAAGTTGTAAAGAGAAGTGCTTGTCCTGGTCCTTAGAAGAAAAAATACTCGGAAAGTTGAAGTACATTGACGAAAGCATTGAAGAGTATTTTCAAATTACTTCACATGATGTAACTACTTTAAAAACTGATGCCAAAAATTTTCTATGTAAGATTAGAAAGCCTGAATTTCCGAAAATGTATTATATTAAATAGCAACATTATAGCCTTGCTTTCCAAACAAAATGAAGTGAAATTAATAAAAACGAAAGTAATCTATCTATCTATATATATAAAACTAGGGGACCCGGCGAACTTCGTCTCGCAGTTTGTTAGGTACAGAACTTGATGGCTTTGATTCAAACCTATAATACTATTATTGCTATGACCTTGTTCAGTGGCAAATATTTCTTTGTTTTGAACTGTTTAGGATGATCTTTGAAGCAGTTGCACATTAGATAATTGTACGTTTGACAATTGTCAGTTTGACGAAGAGATAAGGTGCTGAGAGGCAAAGCGTTTCTGTTTTCTTCGACTCTCTCCTATAAATTGACAATAGCTGCGAGAAAATTAGCAACTGTAAATCGGGACAAAGATATATTTTTTTTAAGAAAATAACACATTTTGCGATTTAAATAAAAATATTCGGTAGCATAGTTGGTTGAAGCAAAATAATATCATAACGCCCCTATTCCTTTCATAATCGATGGTTTTCTACAATTCTTGTTTTCACCACTGAACACGATATTTCACTCAAGTGATTAAACTCGTAGGAAGGAATGCGATCGTAGGAATTTGAATTTAATGGTGAATATAGTGCTTATTTAAATTTTCGTTTTAATCAATTAATCTATTTTTTCTGACTTCTCTGTTTAAAGTGATCTCCCGAATTCTGCTTGCATTGCTTGTTAGAAGAGCTATTCTATTAGTTGCCGTTCTCTGTGTGTTTCGGATGCTTGAAGTCTTGTCACACTAACACGTGACTGTTGTCGATTACTTGGTCACCATATATTTAATTTCGACGTAACCAACATAGTCAAATTAATATCACAAACTTATTAACGTTTAATAAGTATTTACCTACTTATGTCGCCCGATAAAGAATATTCGTCAGATAATATGACCAAAAAATCTCCAGTACCTCCGATTTCTTGTTTTTTTTTTCTTTCTAATTTTGAATATCATCCTTTTCGATGTACATACATACAGTGTATCAACAGTACCAGTGTACATATGTATGTATTTGGTCATTTGTAATTGCCTTCCAGCTCTGCGGGAACTAAACTGATTGAATTCATACACCTTTTCAGTGCGGATATCATTTTTAGTATCATGACAGGATCTGAACAGTATATATCTGGTACAGCGTAAATTTTATACCGCATAAATCGGAAGTTGATCTTTCGAAGATGTTTATACTTACAATTTAAAAGTATACATATATGCCACAACCTCACTTCTAATGAAATTACCTCGGAGCTCTTGATTTTTCAAATAACCCACCAATTTTGTGGATTTGTACTTTTTTCCTCAAAACTGTGGAAACCATTTTCGGCGTTATCACCTTCATCTTTTCAATCGGCACCTGACTGAAACCACCACTAATCTTTACAAACTCTAAACTAAGCCCTCTCCTTTTAACCATTTTTCGCTGTTAATATCCTAAAAAGACGCTTGAAAATAAATTTGATTTGATTGTGAATAAAAAATTCTATACAACTTTCAAAAATTAACAAAACAGAGGCGTGCAATGGACCCTCATAGTTGGTGCATATAAAATTTTCGCCAAAAACTGTCCAAATAAGTGTCAAGGTATACTCCAAACGCGAATCTCGATAGAAATTTGTGGAAAAATTGACTTTCATGAAAAATTATTTTTGCAAATTTTTCGCAAATTTTCGCGATTTTTTAAGGTTTTATCCTTTTCTGCCATGAGACCATTCCGAATTGGTGCGAATTGTCAAAATCTGTTCAGCCGTTCTTTAGTTATAAGCGTAGTAACTAACATCATCCTTTTTTATATATATAGACTAGCTGACCCGGTCCGCGTTGCTGGCCCGTTGTTTGGGTTCTCCGTGTAAACTTTAGTTATCTATCCAGCATTGATACAGCCATAATTAGGCTTCATAATATAAGTCAATGTTTTGACATAAATTCTATGTAATGGTACCCCCAAATTTAAGATATAAAATCTCTTTTATTATACCCTTCACCATAAATTGACAGTTTAAAGCACTTTGTGACCCACATATAATGATCGGTGCACGTCAATTAACATTGCTATATATTGGATTGTTGGTCTCGGGTCGTAATTATTACTGCAGAGAATTGTCAGTATAGGTCCACGTTTTGATATAGCTCCCATAGAACGGAACGGAACAGTTATAGGTTCACGTTTTGATATAGCTCCCATAAAGCAGTACCTCCCGATTTTCGATAGTTTGGAGATATAGTCACTTTTGGGGGTCGTAAACAGTCTTGCAGAGAATTTTCAGTATACGTCCTCGTTTTGATATAGCTCCCATAGAAGGGTGGCGCCTGATTTTCGCTATTTTTGGTGGATTTAACCTCTGGATAGTGACATCTCAAGTTATCAGGATTTTACTGTATTCCAAAATGTGGAGTTGATCGCGCTATCCCACTTATTGGTTAGTGTTCAGCGTTTATAGCATTTTTTAGGCACGCAAAATGATGTATATTATCTGAAATAATAAATGTTTGAACATTTTGTGATGACCGCGATATTTCACTTCCGCGAAGACCATTCAGTGTCAAGACGGTAATTACTAATATTAAAATAGCTCACGACCGCGCTATCCCACTTGTTCAAGCTAGTGTTCACATCATTTTTGTGTCACGCTTACTAAAATTATGTATATTAATTGAAATAATACATTTTTGAAAACTTTGTGATGACCGCGATCATTCAGGGAAAACAATCTGTAAACAATACGTTCAAAAATATCAAAGATTTCTGATTTTCTTAAAAACATTGTAGGGAGGACCACCAGTCGCTATTCTTAGCAGTAAAAAACAGCTTACGACCGTTCTAATTAACTGAAATAATACATTTTTGAAAATTTTGGGATGAACGCGATATTTCACTTCCGCAATGACCATTCAGAGTCAAGACAGTAATTATCATAGCAATGCAAACAATTTGTGAACAATATATTAAAAAGTATCTTGAATTTCGCGGTTTTCTTAAACAATTTGTGGGGAGGACCACCGGTCACTACACATAGCTTGATAAAAAAAAAAGATTACGACCTATTCTCAGACCTAAAAACACCACATACAAAATTTCATAAGATTTCCCAATCGATTTTTCGGAATTTCTATATAGTGACTTCTCATGTTATCGGGATTTTACTGTATTCCAAACTATGGAGTTGACCGCGTTATCCCACATATTGAAGCCAGTGTTATAGCGGTTTTGTAGTCACGCTTACTAAAATTAGGTATATTATCTGAAATAATACATTTTTGAATAATTTGGGATGACCGTGATATTTCACTTCCGCGACGACCATTCAAAAAAATATATAGCCTATTTTCATCACCGATGTTACCAGTACATTATCTGAAATTTTCAAGAAAATCTATTCAGCCGTTTTTGAGTCTATTCGGAACATACAAACATACAAACAAACAAACAAACATACTAACATACACACATTGCCTTTTATATATTAGATTGAAATTTGTTTGTCTGTTTGTTTGTTTGTTTGTGCCTTATAGACTCGAAAACCGCTGAAGAGATCTTACTGAAATGTTTAGGGTACATTGCTACATGGCCTGGAATGAAAATAGGCTATATCATTTTTTGAAATTTCGCGTTGATCTGGAGATATAGCATCAAAACCGGAGGTACCTCAAAAAAATTTAGATTTTGTATGCATATATCTTTAGAACTATTACAGATACAATCTCCAAATTTTGTATGCGTGACGGAATTTGATGTAGAAATAAATTTACCAAATTATATTCAAATCGGTTCAGATTTCGGTATAGCTCCCACATACATATATTTTCGGCCGATTTCCTTATTTTAAGTACCAAACATGCTATTTATGTCCAATTTCGATGAAATGTGGAATGTATGACGGAACTTGGTCTGGAAATAAACGTGCCAAATTATATCAAAATCGGTTCAGATTTGGATATAGCTCCCATACACATATATTTTTGGCCGACTTCCTTATTTGATGCACCAAACAAGCTACATATGTCCAATTTCGCTGAAATTTTGGATTTCTCACGAAATTTATTCTAGAAATAAATATGCCAGATTATATTGAGATTGGTTTAGATTTGGACATAGCTCCCATACACATATATTTTCCGCCGATTTCCTTATTTTATGCACCAAACACGCTATATATGTCCAATTTCGCTGAAATTTGGAGGGTCTGACAGAATTTGTTCTAGAAATAAACGTGCTAAATGATATAGAGATCGGTTCAGATTTGAATATAGCTCCCATATATATTTTCGCCGATTTCCTGTATTTTATGCACCAAGCACGCTATATATGTCCAATTTTGCTGAAATATGAAATGTGTAACGGAATTTGGTCTAGACATAAATGTGCCGAATTATATCGAAATCGGTTCAGATTTGGATATAGCTCCCATATATATTTTCGGCCGATTTTCCGCATTTGATGCACCAAACACGCTATATATGTCCAATTTGGCTGAAATTTGGAATGTGTAACGGAATTTGGTCTAGGCATAAATGTGCCGAATTATATCGAAAACGGTTCAGATTTGGATATAGCTCCAATATATATTTTCGGCCGATTTTCCATATTTTATGCACCAAACACGCTGTATATGTTAAATTTGGCTGAAATTTGGAGGGTCTGACGGAATTTGTTCCAGAAATAAATGTGCTAGCTTATATAGAGATCGGTTCAGATTTGAATATAGCTCCCATATATATTTTGGGCCGATTTTCTGTATTTTATGCACCAAGCACGCTATATATGTCCAATGTCGCTGAAATTTGGAATGTGTTACAGAACTAGGTCTAGAAATAAATGTGCCAAATTATATCGAAATCGGCTCAGATTTGGATATAGCTCCTGTATATATTTTCGGCCGATTTCCTGTATTTTATGAACCAAACTCGCTATTTATGTCCAATTTCGGTGAAATTTGGAATGCGTAACGGGATTTGGTCCAAATCATATCGAAATCGCTTCAGATTTGGATATTGCTCCTATCTATATTTTAGGCCGATTTTCTGTATTTGATGCTCTAAACACGCTATATGTGTCCAATGTCGCTGAAATTTGGGATGTCTGACGAAATTTGTTCCAAATATAAATGTGCCAAATTATATCGAGACCGGTTCAGATTTGGACACACTACATATGTCCAATTTCACTGAAATTTGGAAAGCGTGACGCAATCCGTTCTAGAAATAAATGAGACAATAGACAGAATATAGCTCCTATATATATTTTCGGCTGATTTTCTGTATTTTATGCACAAAATGTGAATGTGAGACGGGATTTGGTCTAAAAATGAATTTGACAAATTATGTATATCGAGAGCGGTTCATATAGGAATATACATAGCTACTCATATATATTTTAGTTCGATTTCATGTTTTTGTTACGTATGTTCAATTTCAATGAAATTTTGAAGACTTAGCAGTCAGTAAAAGTCATCATTATTTATACACCTTTTTCAGATGTAATTCGAATCATTTTAGTTGTAATTCGAGAATTCCATTTGTAATTCGTAACATTTTATTTGTAATTCGAGAATTCCATTTGTTATTCGAAACATTTCAATTGTAATTCGAATTATTCTATTTGTTATTCGAATTATTCTATTTGTAATTCGAATTATTCTATTTGTAGTTCGTATTATTTTATTTGTAATTCGAATTGTTTTATTTGTAATTCGAATTATTCTATTTGTAATTTAAATTGGAATAATTCGAATTACAAATGGAATAATTCGAATTACAAATAAAACAATTCGAATTACAAATAAAATAATTCAAATTACAAATAGAATAATTCGAATTACAAATGGAATAATTCGAATTTCAAATGGAATAATTCGAATTACAAATGGAATAATTCGAATTACAAATAGAATAATTCGAATTACAAATGGAATAATTCGAATTACAAATGGAATTCTCGAATTACAAATAAAATGTTACGAATTACAAATGGAATAATTCGAATTACAAATGAAATGTTACGAATTACAACTGGAATGTTTCGAATTACATGTGAAAAAGGTGTAGAAGTACTTATGGTCGGGAAGGAATTGATCAAGGCTACAGCTATTAAGTATCATGTCTTTGAGAGACTTCTTAAGATTTATGTTTTATTATAATATATCTAAATCATTAGGAATACTTATAGGCGGAAAGGCTTTCGGAGGAGTGTTACCTCCTGAAACATATAAAAATTCCATAGTAGCTCCATAACAACCCTGAATAGGTATATAACGCCTTCATATCTCCTATATTTATTCGTTAAAATATTAAAAACGTTAAACTAATTCTGCCATTCCATTATATTTTATCGTAGTCGGGGCAGCAAAGCGCACCGGGTTCAGCTAGTATATCTATATCTCTAATATATAAAAGGCAATGTGTGTATGTTAGTATGTTTGTTTGTTTGTTTGTTTGTATGTTTGTATGTTCCGAATAGACTCAAAAACGGCTGAATAGATTTTCTTGAAAATTTCAGATAATGTACTGGTAACATCGGTGATGAAAATAGGCTATATATTTTTTTGAATGGTCGTCGCGGAAGTGAAATATCACGGTCATCCCAAATTATTCAAAAATGTATTATTTCAGATAATATACCTAATTTTAGTAAGCGTGACTACAAAACCGCTATAACACTGGCTTCAATATGTGGGATAACGCGGTCAACTCCATAGTTTGGAATACAGTAAAATCCCGATAACATGAGATGTCACTATATAGAAATTCCGAAGAATCGATTGGGAAATCTTATGAAATTTTGTATGTGGTGTTTTTAGGTCTGAGAATAGGTCGTAATCTTTTTTTTTATCATGCTATGTGTAGTGACCGGTGGTCCTCCCCACAAATTGTTTAAGAAAACCGCGAAATTCAAGATACTTTTTAATATATTGTTCACAAATTGTTTGCATTGCTATGATAATTACTGTCTTGACTCTGAATGATCATTGCGGAAGTGAAATATCGCGTTCATCCCAAAATTTTCAAAAATGTATTATTTCAGTTAATTAGAACGGTCGTAAGCTGTTTTTTACTGCTAAGAATAGCGACTGGTGGTCCTCCCTACAATGTTTTTAAGAAAATCAGAAATCTTTGATATTTTTGAACGTATTGTTTACAGATTGTTTTCCCTGAATGATCGCGGTCATCACAAAGTTTTCAAAAATGTATTATTTCAATTAATATACATAATTTTAGTAAGCGTGACACAAAAATGATGTGAACACTAGCTTGAACAAGTGGGATAGCGCGGTCGTGAGCTATTTTAATATTAGTAATTACCGTCTTGACACTGAATGGTCTTCGCGGAAGTGAAATATCGCGGTCATCACAAAATGTTCAAACATTTATTATTTCAGATAATATACATCATTTTGCGTGCCTAAAAAATGCTATTAACCCTGAACACTAAACAATAAGTGGGATAGCGCGATCAACTCCACATTTTGGAATACAGTAAAATCCTGATAACTTGAGATGTCACTATCCAGAGGTTAAATCCACCAAAAATAGCGAAAATCAGGCGCCACCCTTCTATGGGAGCTATATCAAAACGAGGACGTATACTGAAAATTCTCTGCAAGACTGTTTACGACCCCCAAAAGTGACTATATCTCCAAACTATCGAAAATCGGGAGGTACTGCTTTATGGGAGCTATGTCAAAACGTGAACCTATAACTGTTCCGTTCCGTTCTATGGGAGCTATATCAAAACGTGGACCTATACTGACAATTCTCTGCAGTAATAATTACGACCCGAGACCAACAATCCAATATATAGCAATGTTAATTGACGTGCACCGATCATTATATGTGGGTCACAAAGTGCTTTAAACTGTCAATTTATGGTGAAGGGTATAATAAAAGAGATTTTATATCTTAAATTTGGGGGTACCATTACATAGAATTTATGTCAAAACATTGACTTATATTATGAAGTTTCTAGAGGGATGCCTAATTATGGCTGTATCAATGCTGGATAGATAACTAAAGTTTACACGGAGAACCCAAACAACGGGCCAGCAACGCGGACCGGGTCAGCTAGTATATATATAAAATTCTTCGAGTCTGCCATGATGTTCGAAATTAAACTCGTCCGAAACGGCTGGACCGAATTCGATGAAATTTTGTATGTGGAGTTTTTAGGTCTGAGAATAGGTTTTTAGCTATTTTTCATACTGGTCAGTGGAGTGACCTCCCCCACAAAATTTTTAAGAAAACGTGAAAATAAGGATATTTTTGAACGTATTGTTAAAAAAAATACTTGCAATACTATGGTCAATACTGCCTCGATCCTGAATGGTCATCTCGGAAGTGGAATATCGCGGTCAGCCCAATTTTTCAAAAATGTATAGACAATATCCTTAATTTTAGTAAGCGTGACTACACAAACGCTATAAACACTGGCTTCAATAAGTGGGAAAGTGCGATCAACCCACATTTTGGAATACAGTACAACCACGATAATGTAAAATGCTGCGTGAGCGAAATTCCAAAAAAAAATTGATTGAGAAATCAGGCAAAACGTAATTTCAAATATGGTTAACTAACTGGAACGTCTAAAAATGTGAAATGGCCACTAAAACTACGGGTAAACTATGCTATGATCTATCTAAATGTATATAAATTCTTTAAGACTGACAAGATGTTCTAAATTAGACTTCCGTGTGTGCAGGTTCATAAGGTGGCAGAATACAGAAAATGGAGGGGATGGGGGACTTCTCCCATAACAGGTTTTAACAAATCGCGAAACTCAGAGATTATTAGACGTATTAGTAAAAACAATAGTAATTGTGGCCTCTGTCAATAATGGGTTTTTTTGAATCAGAATATCGCGATTGTGTCCAATTTTTGAAAACTTTATTCTTTCTGATCAGATTCACTAATTTAATAAGGGGGCAGCAAACACGCTGAACATTAACTTTAGGGCTTGAAATACAGCAGAGTCTAGATAAATTCAACTAGCATGTTTAAAAGTGTAAAATAATAACGTGCTCAATGAAACAGCACTTTGCTAACAACAAGTAAAAACGACGTTACCCACCAGCATTAATTATATTGATATCAGGTTCTGACATTTCGGTTGAAAAAAAATCGCCAAAAATCGGTAGGTATCGTTTTATGGGGCTATATGGAAACGTAAATTTTGCCGACAATTCTCCGCTAAAATATTTGATACCTCTAAAGGAGACAACATACCAAATAATGTTGAATAATGCCGCTAAAACCTTGGAGATACCGAGAATCGGAAGGTGTCGTTCAATGGAGGCCACATAACAACTTCTACCGGTAATGTTTTATACCCATAATGGAGACTAAACACCAAATTGTAGCCTTTTCGGTGGAATAATGACTCTAAACCCCCAAAAATTTTGAAACTCTGGAGGTACAGTCCTATGGTAGATGTATTAGAACGTGGACCTATGCCAATAATTCCCCGAGAAATGTTTTATACCCCCAAGGGAAACTAAGTACCAATTATAGCCATTGCGTATGAATAATGTGGCTATACACATACAAATACAGAAATAGGAAATCTAGCGATGACTATTTACAAAACCTGGACCTGTACCGAATATTCCATATTTTATAGCCACACTGAACATTTAATAGCCATTTCTGTGGAATTACGATACTAAAACCTTCAAAATATCGAGACTGGGGAGGTACCGTTTTAGAGTAGCTCTATCAAAACGTGGACCTATGTCGATAATTTATTACAGAAATATTTTATGCCTCCAAGGGAGACTAAATACCAAATTATTGTCATTTCGGTAAGATAATGCTGTTAAAACCTTGAAATACTGCAAATCGGGTGGTCAGTGGTATGGCGGCTATATCAAAATGTGAACTGATATAATAACTTTTCAATACCAAACATGCTACGAGTAAAAAATAGAAACTTCTGAAGAGTTTTATGTTAAATATCGCGAGCTGTATCTTGATTTCAACAGATAGACAGACGGATATCGTTATATCGACTTATTTTTTATGTTGATCACAAATTTATACATACTTTATAGGTTCTCCGACGAATATTCCGATGTGTTGCAAACAGAATCACAAAGTTAATTATACCCTTAATAATCGTATGGTGGAAGATATAATTTAAGTAACTTTCTATTCTACATCTAGAGATACCATTATATGAGGGTTATACCAAAACATCGACATATCGTCAATTCGGTTCGAAAATCTAGAGTTATCAATATTAGATAGATAAATTGTTGATAGATTACTAATGCTTACATGGAAATCCAAAACGACGGACCAGCAACGCGGAACCGGGTCAGCTAGGTCCCTAGGTGAGCAGGTCTTCTTTACGAACAATTATGAAGGAGAAAACCAAATATTGCTAAGGACTACAGTCGAACCCCTAATCACAATGTAATGTTTCCTTTTAAAAATTTTAAGAAGTAACCCATTATTATTCAGCTTACTGGTAATGCAGAAAGTAGGGACTAAATACCAAATTGTAGCCATAACGGTGGGAAACCTCCAAACTGTTCTATGGTACCTATATCGGAACGTTGACTTATACCGCAGGTATGTTTACGACCCCCGTCGAAGACCAACAACAACCATTTCGGTGGGAAAATTAGGCAAAACCTCTTTACTATAGAAATTCGTTCTATGGGAGCTTTATCAAAAAGTGGACCTGTAGCGACAATACTCTGCAGAAGTATTTACGACATCCAACAAACCAAATTATAGCCATTTCGGTTTAATAATTTGGCTAAAATCTTGCAAATACCCAACATCGGGTTAAACTGGACACAAAATGGGAATGCTTATACCCCAAGGAAGACTAAATCCCATTTAATGGCGCATACCGAAAATCGGGTGGTACAGTTCCATGGGGTTTATATCAAAACCGGTATAACCCATTTCCAATACCAAACATCCTAGGAGATATTTATTACAAAGTTCAATGTTAAATATAGCGGGCTGTATCTTGATTTCAGCTGAAGAACATCGCTACATTAGCTCATTTTTATTCTGATCAAAAAAAAAATCGAAGTGTTAGAAAGGGAAACAAAAAGTTAGTTATACCCTTCATCTTATGGTGGAGGGTATAATGAAAAGAATTTTCTATTTTAAATCTGGAGATACAATTACATGAGAGTTTTGCTAAAAATTATATTTTATGAAGTTTCAAGAGGAATGCATAGTTACGTCAATTCGGTTCGAAAATCGATTGTGTCCAATTTTTGAAAACTTTATTCTTTCTGATCAGATTCACTAATTTAATAAGGGGGCAGCAAACACGCTGAACATTAACTTTAGGGCTTGAAATACAGCAGAGTCTAGATAAATTCAACTAGCATGTTTAAAAGTGTAAAATAATAACGTGCTCAATGAAACAGCACTTTGCTAACAACAAGTAAAAACGACGTTACCCACCAGCATTAATTATATTGATATCAGGTTCTGACATTTCGGTTGAAAAAAAATCCCCAAAAATCGGTAGGTATCGTTTTATGGGGCTAAATGGAAACGTAAATTTTGCCGACAATTCTCCGCTAAAATATTTGATACCTCTAAAGGAGACAACATACCAAATAATGTTGAATAATGCCGCTAAAACCTTGGAGATACCGAGAATCGGAAGGTGTCGTTCAATGGAGGCCACATAACAACTTCTACCGGTAATGTTTTATACCCATAATGGAGACTAAACACCAAATTGTAGCCTTTTCGGTGGAATAATGACTCTAAACCCCCAAAAATTTTGAAACTCTGGAGGTACAGTCCTATGGTAGATGTATTAGAACGTGGACCTATGCCAATAATTCCCCGAGAAATGTTTTATACCCCCAAGGGAAACTAAGTACCAATTATAGCCATTGCGTATGAATAATGTGGCTATACACATACAAACACAGAAATAGGAAATCTAGCGATGACTATTTACAAAACCTGGACCTGTACCGAATATTCCATATTTTATAGCCACACTGAACATTTAATAGCCATTTCTGTGGAATTACGATACTAAAACCTTCAAAATATCGAGACTGGGGAGGTACCGTTTTAGAGTAGCTCTATCAAAACGTGGACCTATGTCGATAATTTATTACAGAAATATTTTATGCCTCCAAGGGAGACTAAATACCAAATTATTGTCATTTCGGTAAGATAATGCTGTTAAAACCTTGAAATACTGCAAATCGGGTGGTCAGTGGTATGGCGGCTATATCAAAATGTGGACTGATATAATAACTTTTCAATACCAAACATGCTACGAGTAAAAAATAGAAACTTCTGAAGAGTTTTATGTTAAATATCGAGCTGTATCTTGATTTCAACAGATAGACAGACGGATATCGTTATATCGACTTATTTTTTATGTTGATCACAAATTTATACATACTTTATAGGTTCTCCGACGAATATTCCGATGTGTTGCAAACAGAATCACAAAGTTAATTATACCCTCAATAATCGTATGGTGGAAGATATAATTTAAGTAACTTTCTATTCTACATCTAGAGATACCATTATATGAGGGTTATACCAAAACATCGACATATCGTCAATTCGGTTCGAAAATCTAGAGTTATCAATATTAGATAGATAAATTGTTGATAGATTACTAATGCTTACATGGAAATCCAAAACGACGGACCAGCAACGCGGAACCGGGTCAGCTAGGTCCCTAGGTGAGCAGGTCTTCTTTACGAACAATTATGAAGGAGAAAACCAAATATTGCTAAGGACTACAGTCGAACCCCTAATCACAATGTAATGTTTCCTTTTAAAAATTTTAAGAAGTAACCCATTATTATTCAGCTTACTGGCAATGCAGAAAGTAGGGACTAAATACCAAATTGTAGCCATAACGGTGGGAAACCTCCAAACTGTTCTATGGTACCTATATCGGAACGTTGACTTATACCGCAGGTATGTTTACGACCCCCGTCGAAGACCAACAACAACCATTTCGGTGGGAAAATTAGGCAAAACCTCTTTACTATAGAAATTCGTTCTATGGGAGCTTTATCAAAAAGTGGACCTGTAGCGACAATACTCTGCAGAAGTATTTACGACATCCAACAAACCAAATTATAGCCATTTCGGTTTAATAATTTGGCTAAAATCTTGCAAATACCCAACATCGGGTTAAACTGGACACAAAATGGGAATGCTTATACCCCAAGGAAGACTAAATCCCATTTAATGGCGCATACCGAAAATCGGGTGGTACAGTTCCATGGGGTTTATATCAAAACCGGTATAACCCATTTCCAATACCAAACATCCTAGGAGATATTTATTACAAAGTTCAATGTTAAATATAGCGGGCTGTATCTTGATTTCAGCTGAAGAACATCGCTACATTAGCTCATTTTTATTCTGATCAAAAAAAAAATCGAAGTGTTAGAAAGGGAAACAAAAAGTTAGTTATACCCTTCATCTTATGGTGGAGGGTATAATTAAAAGAATTTTCTATTTTAAATCTGGAGATACAATTACATGAGAGTTTTGCTAAAAATTATATTTTATGAAGTTTCAAGAGGAATGCATAGTTACGTCAATTCGGTTCGAAAATCGCAACATTTCATTCGTAATTCGATTATTCTATTTGTAATTCAAATTGTTCCATTTGTAATTCGATTTATTCCATTTATAAAAAGGAAAGGAACAAAAGGAACAAATGGAATAATTCGGATTACAAATAAAATAGTTCGAATTACAAGTAAAATAAGTTGAATTACAAATGCAATAATTCGAATTTCAAATATAATAATTCAAATTACAAATAGATAAATTCGAATTACAAATGGAATAATTCGAATTACATTTGAAATGTTTCGAATTACAATTGTAATTATCGAATTACAAATAAAATGTTACGAATTAAAAATGGAATTCTCGAATTACAACTAAAATGATTCGAATTGAATCTGAAAAGGTGTAGATATATAAATATGTAGATGTGTTATAAATGTTTACACGGAAAACAAAAAACGGGCCAGCAAGGCGGACCGAGTCAGCTAGTATATATATAAAATTCTTCGAGACTGCCATGATGTTCGAAATTAAACTCCTCCGAAACGGCTGGACCGAATTCTATGAAATTTTGTATGTGGAATTTTTAGGTCTGAGAATAGGTTTTTAGCTATTTTTTATACTGGTCAGGGAACTTCCCCCACAATTTTTTTAAGAAAACGTGAAATCAAAGATGTTTTTGAACGTATTGCTTAAAAATTGTTTGCAATACAATGGTAATAACTGTCTTGATCCTGAATGGTCACCACAGAAGTTAAATATCGCGGTCAGCCTAATTTTTCAAAAAAATGTATAATTATAGATAATATCCTTAATTTAAGTAAGCATGACTACAAAAACGCCATAAACATTGACTTCAATAAGTGGGAAAGCGCCATCAACCCCACAATTACAAACAATCGATTGAGAAATCAGACAAAATCTAATTTGAATGGTTGTTAAATAAGTAGAACGTCTTAAAAATGTGCATTGGTCACTAAAATGATGGGCCAACAATTCGGTGTATCTATAATAGTTCTAAATGTATATAAAGTTCTTTAAGACTGACATGATGTTCTAAATTAAACTTCCGAATCGGCTGGACCGACTTTGATGAAATTTTGTGTGTAGGTTCACAAGGTGGGAGAATACCGAAAATGGAGGGCGTGGAGGACCTCCCCCACAACGGGTTTTAACAAATCGCGAAATCTTAGAGATTATAAGACGTATTAGTATTCAATAAAAAACAATTGTGGTCTCTGTCATTGATGTGTGTTTTGGAAGCAGAATACTGCGACCAATTTTTGAAAACTGTATTCTTACTGATTAGATTTACAAATTTAGTAAGTGGTACAGCAAACATGCCATGTACATTGACTTTCATGCTTGGAAAAACTCGATCAGGACCACGTTTTTAAAATTTTAAATAAATTCAACTATCATTTTGAAGTCATTTTTATAAATCAGTGATGTTTTGAAGTTTAGGAGTGTTATATAATATCATTTTCAATGAAACAGCACTTTTTTAACAAAAAGTTCGACGACGTTAAGTTTGACCGTCCCGAACTTTTATACCCACCAGCATAACTTATATTTTAAATCAGGTTTCAGCCATTTCTGTTGAATAATGACGCTAAAACCTTAAAATACTGAAAATCGGAAGGTATCGTTCAATGGAGGCTACATACAAAACGTCTACCGAATATTCTATGCGGGAATGTTTTATACCCACAACGAAGACTAAACACCAAATTGTAGCCATTTCGGTGGGGTAATGACACTAAAAATTCCAAAATATACAAACTCGGAAGGTACCGTCCTATCTATGGTATGGATAATGACACTAAAAATTCCAAAATATAGAAACTCGGAAGGTACCGTCCTATCTATGGTAGCTGGGTTAGAACGTGGATAATGCCGATAATTCTCTGAATATGCCGATAATTCTCTGAAGAAATGTTTTTACTTCCAAGGGATATAACTTGAAAATGTGGATATCAACTTGAAAATATCGAAGATCGAGAGCTACCGTTATATGAAGATCATGAAAACCTGCAACTGTACCAAATATTCTATGTTTTATATAGCGAAACTCAGGAGGTACCGTTGTAGCTCCTGTAGGGTAGCTCTTTAAAAACGTGGCCAAAGCACCAACGGCAACATGTAGCATCAAATTTCACAAAAATATTGCTAGTGATGCTGATGTTTTTGATATTGTTGCTATAATAAAAAAGCATCGGACACGCATACTCGTATTTTGCAGCACACATGATCAACACATATCAGAGAATAAGCAACAAAGTTTCAAAGGCTTAGCCATGTTTTCAGCAAACAATTTATAGATCAGGGTTACCAGTGTAATGCATTAAAAATCACGATATAATTAATTCCACTTTTTCGTTCAAAGGACATGTGAATTTTTGTTGAAGCCGTTCAAAATATATTTTTTTATATTTAAACAATAATAATTAGTATTCTTTAGGCATTTGACATTAAATGACACCTTCTTTATTACTCCGTTGGCAACCCTAATCACTAAAAACACACTCGGTTGCTAGTTCGCTGCGACGAATGGTCAGCCGACTGCAAAATATGTAGCGTGGTTGTCGATTATGCCTAACGAAAACAAGATAAGGCGTAAAAAAGCGAAATAAGCAAAAATGTACAAAAATAAATATGCGTTCGGTTGCTTATTTAGCCGTGTGTGTGAATATTGTGAAGTGTACAGCTAATGCTAATGTTTTTATAGATGCTGGCTTTTAACCCCTATAATTCTTTGCAGAAATGTTTCATGCCTCTAAGGGAGACTAAATAGCAAATTTTTGTCATTTGATGTCAACCAGTTTTTAATACCCATCATGCTAAGAGTAATAAATAGAAACTTCTGTACTAAATTATGTTAAAAATCGCGAGCTGCATCTTGATTTCAACAGATAGACGGACATCGTTATATCGACTTATTTCTTATGCTGATCACGAATATATACATTCTTTATAGGTTGAAAAAAGAATCATAAAGTTAATTATACCCTTACACATCTTATGGTCGAGGCTATAATAAAGGTAATTTTCTATTTTACATCTGGAAATACCATTTCATGAGGGTTATACCAAAACATCGACTTATTGTCAATTCGATTCGAAAATCTAGAGGGGTCAATATTAGATAGATAAATTGTAGATAGATTACTTAGGCTTACACGGAAATCCAAAACGACGGGCCAGCAACGCGAAACCGGGTCAGCTAGTCTATATCTATATATATACATATATATATATATATAAAATTCTTCGAGTCTGCCATGATGTTCGAAATTAAACTCCTCCGAAACGGCTGGACCGAATTCGATGAAATTTTGTATGTGGAGTTTTTAGGTCTTCATACTGGTCAGTGGAGTGACCAGGGTACCTCCCCCACAAAATTTTTTAAGAAAACGTGAAAATAAGGATATTTTTGAACGTATTGTTAAAAAAATACTTGCAATACTATGGTCAATACTGCCTCGATCCTGAATGGTCATCTCGGAAGTGGAATATCGCGGTCAGCCCAATTTTTCAAAAATGTATAGACAATATCCTTAATTTTAGTAAGCGTGACTACACAAACGCTATAAACACTGGCTTCAATAAGTGGGAAAGTGCGATCAACCCACATTTTGGAATACAGTACAACCTCGATAATGTAAAATGCTGCGTGAGCGAAATTCCAAAAAAATTGATTGAGAAATCAGGCAAAACGTAATTTCAAATATGGTTAACTAACTGGAACGTCTAAAAATGTGAAATGGCCACTAAAACTACGGGTAAACTATGCTATGATCTATCTAAATGTATATAAATTCTTTAAGACTGACAAGATGTTCTAAATTAGACTTCCGTGTGTGCAGGTTCATAAGGTGGCAGAATACAGAAAATGGAGGGGATGGGGGACTTCTCCCATAACAGGTTTTAACAAATCGCGAAACTCAGAGATTATTAGACGTATTAGTAAAAACAATAGTAATTGTGGACTCTGTCAATAATGGGTTTTTTGAATCAGAATATCGCGATTGCGTCCAATTTTTGAAAACTTTATTCTTTCTGATCAGATTCACTAATTTAATAAGGGGGCAGCAAACACGCTGAACATTAACTTTAGGGCTTGAAATACAGCAGAGTCTAGATAAATTCAACTAGCATGTTTAAAAGTGTAAAATAATAACGTGCTCAATGAAACAGCACTTTGCTAACAACAAGTAAAAACGACGTTACCCACCATCGTTAATTATATTGATATCAGGTTCTGACATTTCGGTTGAAAAAAAATCCCCAAAAATCGGTAGGTATCGTTTTATGGGGCTATATGGAAACGTAAATTTTGCCGACAATTCTCCGCTAAAATATTTGATACCTCTAAAGGAGACAACATACCAAATAATGTTGAATAATGCCGCTAAAACCTTGGAGATACCGAGAATCGGAAGGTGTCGTTCAATGGAGGCCACATAACAACTTCTACCGGTAATGTTTTATACCCATAATGGAGACTAAACACCAAATTGTAGCCTTTTCGGTGGAATAATGACTCTAAAAACCCAAAAATTTTGAAACTCTGGAGGTACAGTCCTATGGTAGATGTATTAGAACGTGGACCTATGCCAATAATTCTCTGCAGAAATGTTTTATACCCCCAAGGGAAACTAAGTACCAATTATAGCCATTTCGTATGAATAATGTGGCTATACACATACAAATACAGAAATAGGAAATCTAGCGATGACTATTTACAAAACCTGGACCTGTACCGAATATTCCATATTTTATAGCCACACTGAACATTTAATAGCCATTTCTGTGGAATTACGATACTAAAACCTTCAAAATATCGAGACTCGGGAGTAAGATTCGGTAAGATAATGCTGTTAAAACCTTGAAATACTGCAAATCGGGCGGTCAGTGGTATGGCGGCTATATCAAAATGTGGACTGATATAATAACTTTTCAATACCAAACATGCTACGAGTAAAAAATAGAAACTTCTGTACCAATTTGAAGAGTTTTACGTTAAATATCGCGAGCTGTATCTTGATTTCAACAGATAGAGAGACGGATATCGTTATATCGACTTATTTTTTATGTTGATCACAAATTTATTCATACTTTATAGGTTCTCCGACGAATATTCCGATGTGTTGCAAACAGAATCACAAAGTTAATTATACCCTTAATAATCGTATGGTGGAAGATATAATTTAAGTAACTTTCTATTCTACATCTAGAGATACCATTATATGAGGGTTATACCAAAACATCGACATATCGTCAATTCGGTTCGAAAATCTAGAGTTATCAATATTAGATAGATAAATTGTTGATAGATTACTAATGCTTACATGGAAATCCAAAACGACGGACCAGCAACGCGGAACCGGGTCAGCTAGGTCCCTAGGTGAGCAGGTCTTCTTTACGAACAATTATGAAGGAGAAAACCAAATATTGCTAAGAACTACAGTCGAACCCCTAATCACAATGTAATGTTTCCTTTTAAAAATTTTAAGAAGTAACCCATTATTATTCAGCTTACTGGTAATGCAGAAAGTAGGGACTAAATACAAAATTGTAGCCATAACGGTGGGAAACCTCCAAACTGTTCTATGGTACCTATATCGGAACGTTGACTTATACCGCAGGTATGTTTACGACCCCCGTCGAAGACCAACAACAACCATTTCGGTGGGAAAATTAGGCAAAACCTCTTTACTATAGAAATTCGTTCTATGGGAGCTTTATCAAAAAGTGGACCTGTAGCGACAATACTCTGCAGAAGTATTTACGACATCCAACAAACCAAATTATAGCCATTTCAGTTTAATAATTTGGCTAAAATCTTGCAAATACCCAACATCGGGTTAAACTGGACACAAAATGGGAATGCTTATACCCCAAGGAAGACTAAATCCCATTTAATGGCGAATACCGAAAATCGGGTGGTACAGTTCCATGGGGTTTATATCAAAACCGGTATAACCCATTTCCAATACCAAACATCCTAGGAGATATTTATTACAAAGTTCAATGTTAAATATAGCGGGCTGTATCTTGATTTCAGCTGAAGAACATCGCTACCTTAGCTCATTTTTATTCTGATCAAAAAAAAAATCGAAGTGTTAGAAAGGGAAACAAAAAGTTAGTTATACCCTTCATTTTATGGTGGAGGGTATAATTAAAAGAATTTTCTATTTTAAATCTGGAGATACAATTACATGAGAGTTTTGCTAAAAATTATATTTTATGAAGTTTCAAGAGGAATGCATAGTTACGTCAATTCGGTTCGAAAATCGCAACATTTCATTCGTAATTCGATTATTCTATTTGTAATTCAAATTGTTCCATTTGTAATTCGATTTATTCCATTTATAAAATTATTCCATTTATAAAAAGGAAAGGAACAAAAAGGAACAAATGGAATAATTCGGATTACAAATAAAATAGTTCGAATTACAAGTAAAATAAGTTGAATTACAAATGCAATAATTCGAATTTCAAATATAATAATTCAAATTACAAATAGATAAATTCGAATTACAAATGGAATAATTCGAATTACATTTGAAATGTTTCGAATTACAATTGTAATTATCGAATTACAAATAAAATGTTACGAATTAAAAATGGAATTCTCGAATTACAACTAAAATGATTCGAATTGAATCTGGAAAGGTGTAGATATATAAATATGTAGATGTGTTATAAATGTTTACACGGAAAACAAAAAACGGGCCAGCAACGCGGACCGGGTCAGCTAGTATATATAAAATTCTTCGAGACTGCCATGATGTTCGAAATTAAACTCCTCCGAAACGGCTGGACCGAATTCGATGAAATTTTGTATGTCGAGTTTTTAGGTCGGAGAATAGGTTTTTAGCTACTTTTTATACTGGTCAGTGGAGTGACCAGGGCACCTAACCCACAAATTTTTTAAAGAAAACCTGAAATCGAAGATAATTTTGAACGTATTGTTTGAAAATTGATTGCAATACTATGGTAATAACTGTCTTGATCCTTAGTGGTCATCTCGGAAGTGGAATATCGCGGTCAGCCCAGTTTTTTTAAAATGTATAATTATAGGTAATATGCTAAATTTTAGTAAGCGTGACTACAAAAACGCTTTAAGCACTGGCTTCAATAATTGGGAAAGCGCGATCAACCCCACATTTTGGAATACAGTACAACCCAAATAACGTTAAATGTCCCTTGACCGAAATTCCAAAAAATCGATTGAGAAATCAGGCAAAACATAATTTCAAAGATGATTAAATAACCAGAACGTCTAAAAAATGTACATTGGTCACTAAAGCGATGGGCCAGCAATTCGGTGCATCTATAACCTATCTAAATGTATATAGGGTTCTTTAAGACTGACATGATTTTCTAAATTAAACTTCCGAATCGGCTGGACCGAATTGGATGAAATTGTGTGTAGGTTCATAAGGTGGTAGAATACCGATAATGGAGGGTGTGGGGGACCTCCCCAACAACGGGTTTTAACAAGTCGCTAAATATCAGAGATTATTAGACGTATTGGTACTTAATACAATTGCAATTGTGGCCTCTGCCATTAATGGGCGTTTTGGAAGCAGAATACCGCGATTGCGTCCAATTTTTGTAAGCAAACATGGCATGAACATTGACTTCAGTGCTTGGAATAACTTGATCAAGACCACGTTTTTTAATACAGCAAACTCTAGATAAACCCAATAGCATTTTTAAGTCATTTTTAATGAATCACAGATGTTTTCATGTTTAGGAGTGCAAAAAAAATCTGTTAACAAGAAGTAAAAACGACGTTAAGTTCGACCGGCCACAACTTTTATGCACACCACCATAAATTATATTGAAACAAGTAAGAAAAGTCTATAGTCGGACGGAGCCGACCATGGGATACCCTATACCACTATCCCTGGACAATCGCTCTCCACGGAACTTCTTTTCAATGATTTGAAAATTTAATTATCAAATATCAGAGATGTAATGGATAATACTTATGACCAAAACCAAAAAGTTATCTAGCATGACAAAGACATTTTTGTAGCAGGAAAGGAAAATTTAGTTCACACAAACTAAAATGTAATGAAACCTACTTATGTAGTACTACTACTTTCGTTGTTTAACCACTACGTTATTGAAATTTTTACCAATTTCACACAAAAGTTTCAGTCCATTTAACCCGCTAAGTATTATCTGATCTTCACGTTGGTTTGTACGCTTCTTCTTCATCATAAACTCAAACTTTGTTTAAAATTTTGCTTCAAAATATCGAGACTCGGGAGGTACCGTTTTAGAGTAGCTCTATCAAAACGTGGACCTATGTCGATAATTTATTACAGAAATATTTTATGCCTCCAAGGGAGACTAAATACCAAATTATTGTCATTTCGGTAAGATAATGCTGTTAAAACCTTGAAATACTGCAAATCGGGCGGTCAGTGGTATGGCGGCTATATCAAAATGTGGACTGATATAATAACTTTTCAATACCAAACATGCTACGAGTAAAAAATAGAAACTTCTGTACCAATTTGAAGAGTTTTACGTTAAATATCGCGAGCTGTATCTTGATTTCAACAGATAGAGAGACGGATATCGTTATATCGACTTATTTTTTATGTTGATCACAAATTTATTCATACTTTATAGGTTCTCCGACGAATATTCCGATGTGTTGCAAACAGAATCACAAAGTTAATTATACCCTTAATAATCGTATGGTGGAAGATATAATTTAAGTAACTTTCTATTCTACATCTAGAGATACCATTATATGAGGGTTATACCAAAACATCGACATATCGTCAATTCGGTTCGAAAATCTAGAGTTATCAATATTAGATAGATAAATTGTTGATAGATTACTAATGCTTACATGGAAATCCAAAACGACGGACCAGCAACGCGGTACCGGGTCAGCTAGGTCCCTAGGTGAGCAGGTCTTCTTTACGAACAATTATGAAGGAGAAAACCAAATATTGCTAAGAACTACAGTCGAACCCCTAATCACAATGTAATGTTTCCTTTTAAAAATTTTAAGAAGTAACCCATTATTATTCAGCTTACTGGTAATGCAGAAAGTAGGGACTAAATACAAAATTGTAGCCATAACGGTGGGAAACCTCCAAACTGTTCTATGGTACCTATATCGGAACGTTGACTTATACCGCAGGTATGTTTACGACCCCCGTCGAAGACCAACAACGACCATTTCGGTGGGAAAATTAGGCAAAACCTCTTTACTATAGAAATTCGTTCTATGGGAGCTTTATCAAAAAGTGGACCTGTAGCGACAATACTCTGCAGAAGTATTTACGACATCCAACAAACCAAATTATAGCCATTTCAGTTTAATAATTTGGCTAAAATCTTGCAAATACCCAACATCGGGTTAAACTGGACACAAAATGGGAATGCTTATACCCCAAGGAAGACTAAATCCCATTTAATGGCGAATACCGAAAATCGGGTGGTACAGTTCCATGGGGTTTATATCAAAACCGGTATAACCCATTTCCAATACCAAACATCCTAGGAGATATTTATTACAAAGTTCAATGTTAAATATAGCGGGCTGTATCTTGATTTCAGCTGAAGAACATCGCTACCTTAGCTCATTTTTATTCTGATCAAAAAAAAAAATCGAAGTGTTAGAAAGGGAAACAAAAAGTTAGTTATACCCTTCATTTTATGGTGGAGGGTATAATTAAAAGAATTTTCTATTTTAAATCTGGAGATACAATTACATGAGAGTTTTGCTAAAAATTATATTTTATGAAGTTTCAAGAGGAATGCATAGTTACGTCAATTCGGTTCGAAAATCGCAACATTTCATTCGTAATTCGATTATTCTATTTGTAATTCAAATTGTTCCATTTGTAATTCGATTTATTCCATTTATAAAATTATTCCATTTATAAAAAGGAAAGGAACAAAAAGGAACAAATGGAATAATTCGGATTACAAATAAAATAGTTCGAATTACAAGTAAAATAAGTTGAATTACAAATGCAATAATTCGAATTTCAAATATAATAATTCAAATTACAAATAGATAAATTCGAATTACAAATGGAATAATTCGAATTACATTTGAAATGTTTCGAATTACAATTGTAATTATCGAATTACAAATAAAATGTTACGAATTAAAAATGGAATTCTCGAATTACAACTAAAATGATTCGAATTGAATCTGGAAAGGTGTAGATATATAAATATGTAGATGTGTTATAAATGTTTACACGGAAAACAAAAAACGGGCCAGCAACGCGGACCGGGTCAGCTAGTATATATAAAATTCTTCGAGACTGCCATGATGTTCGAAATTAAACTCCTCCGAAACGGCTGGACCGAATTCGATGAAATTTTGTATGTCGAGTTTTTAGGTCGGAGAATAGGTTTTTAGCTACTTTTTATACTGGTCAGTGGAGTGACCAGGGCACCTAACCCACAAATTTTTTAAAGAAAACCTGAAATCGAAGATAATTTTGAACGTATTGTTTGAAAATTGATTGCAATACTATGGTAATAACTGTCTTGATCCTTAGTGGTCATCTCGGAAGTGGAATATCGCGGTCAGCCCAGTTTTTTTAAAATGTATAATTATAGGTAATATGCTAAATTTTAGTAAGCGTGACTACAAAAACGCTTTAAGCACTGGCTTCAATAATTGGGAAAGCGCGATCAACCCCACATTTTGGAATACAGTACAACCCAAATAACGTTAAATGTCCCTTGACCGAAGTTCCAAAAAATCGATTGAGAAATCAGGCAAAACATAATTTCAAAGATGATTAAATAACCAGAACGTCTAAAAAATGTACATTGGTCACTAAAGCGATGGGCCAGCAATTCGGTGCATCTATAACCTATCTAAATGTATATAGGGTTCTTTAAGACTGACATGATTTTCTAAATTAAACTTCCGAATCGGCTGGACCGAATTGGATGAAATTGTGTGTAGGTTCATAAGGTGGTAGAATACCGATAATGGAGGGTGTGGGGGACCTCCCCAACAACGGGTTTTAACAAGTCGCTAAATATCAGAGATTATTAGACGTATTGGTACTTAATACAATTGCAATTGTGGCCTCTGCCATTAATGGGCGTTTTGGAAGCAGAATACCGCGATTGCGTCCAATTTTTGTAAGCAAACATGGCATGAACATTGACTTCAGTGCTTGGAATAACTCGATCAAGACCACGTTTTTTAATACAGCAAACTCTAGATAAACCCAATAGCATTTTTGTAAGCAAACATGGCATGAACATTGACTTCAGTGCTTGGAATAACTCGATCAAGACCACGTTTTTTAATACAGCAAACTCTAGATAAACCCAATAGCATTTTTAAGTCATTTTTAATGAATCACAGATGTTTTCATGTTTAGGAGTGCAAAATAAATCTGTTAACAATAAATCTGTTAACAAGAAGTAAAAACGACGTTAAGTTCGACCGGCCACAACTTTTATGCACACCACCATAAATTATATTGAAACAAGTAAGAAAAGTCTATAGTCGGACGGAGCCGACCATGGGATACCCTATACCACTATCCCTGGACAATCGCTCTCCACGGAACTTCTTTTCAATGATTTGAAAATTTAATTATCAAATATCAGAGATGTAATGGATAATACTTATGACCAAAACCAAAAAGTTATCTAGCATGACAAAGACATTTTTGTAGCAGGAAAGGAAAATTTAGTTCACACAAACTAAAATGTAATGAAACCTACTTATGTAGTACTACTACTTTCGTTGTTTAACCACTACGTTATTGAAATTTTTACCAATTTCACACAAAAGTTTCAGTCCATTTAACCCGCTAAGTATTATCTGATCTTCACGTTGGTTTGTACGCTTCTTCTTCATCATAAACTCAAACTTTGTTTAAAATTTTGCGGGTTATTATTTTGACCTACAGAGCCGCTACAAAATTGGTTAAAATTTTGTTTTTGGTCCATTTCATCCCCTGAACATTTCACGATCATCACCAAAAACTAATCATCTCTATTCTGGCCCGAACCCAACCTCCTTAAAAAAATCGTTACAATCGGTTCATAATTGCGGCCGTAAGCTTGTTTACAATTTTTAATGGAAGGACACACATCGCTAAATCGCTCTATCTCGTCGAGATGTGAATTTTGGCATACCAAATATTTCGGACGAATATTTCGTGGTGTTACATAAACTTTTGGAGAGACAATATGTAGCATTGGATAAGAATGTGGTTCTCTACACAGAACACATTATATATTAGACAGTAGGCCAGTTATCTAGCAAACACTTTATTGCAATTTACATCAGAGGAAAGGTCAGTAGTTTTTTCCATATGTAGGTTACTTTGCGAAATATATATGTCCTCAAGGAATTAAAATATCGACAAAAAATAAAATTTTTATATTTTCATACAAAAGTAATGGTCCATATCACCCGCTAAAGAATATCAGATCATCATTCAAAATTGTAGGCATCTTTTTCGACCTATACTCTTACCCGGTGCAAAATTTCGTGACTATTGATGTATAATTGCGACTTCTAGCGAGTTTATTATTACACTACAAACAAATAACGGAATATATTAGGCTGTAACTCTGTTATCTGATCATGCACACCAACATAATTGGCATCAATTGAAAGGTCAAGCGTTCCACTTTCAAGTATATCTCACTTGTCCGGAATGTCACGTCCAGGAATTAAGATATAAGCTGTATATTATAAATTTATACAATTTTCACACAAAAGTTTTGGTCCATTTAACCCTCTAAATATTATCCGATCGCCATCTCAAATTGCAAGCTTCTCCTTTGTGATATACTCTTACCTTATTTAAAATTACGCGTTGATCGGACTATTATTGAGACCTACAGAGCCGCTAGAAAATTGGATAAATATTATGTTTTTGGTCCATTTCACCCGCTAAATATTTCACGATAATCACCAATAAGAATAGGGATCTATTCTGATCTGAACCCGAACTCCATACAAAATTTCGTGACGATCGGTCCATAATTGCGGCCTGGAGCGTGTTTACAATTTATAATGGACAGACGGACGGACGGACTGACGGACGGACACACATCTCAAAATCGCTTTATCTCGTCGAGATATGAAGATTGGTATACCACATTGGGGGTCTCCGACGATTATTTGGCGGTGTTACATGAATTTTTACCAAAACAAACTTATAATACCCTTTTCCACATTGTGGTATAGGGTATAATCAGGTTTAAGCCATTCCGGTTGAATAATGGGCTAAAACATTCAGAATCCCCAAAAAAATCGGTACCGACAATTCTCTGCTAAAATATTAGATTCCTCCAAGGAAGACTAAATACCATATATAGCCATTTCTGTTGAATAATGCCGCTAAAACCTTGAAAATATTGAAAATCGGAAAGTATCGTTCAATGAAGGCTACGTAAAACACTTCTACCGAATATTCTATGCGGGAATGTTTTATACCCACAATGAAGACAACACACCAAATAGCCATTAGGCGGGATAGCCATTTCGGTGGGTGCCATAGCCATTTCGGTGGGATGAGACTAAAACCTCTAAATTATCGAAACTCGGGAGGTACCGTCCTATATGCCGATAATTCTCTGTAGAATTGGTTTATACCCCCAAGGGAGACGAAGTACTAATTATAGCCATTTCGTATGAATAATGTGGCTATAAACTTGAAAATACCGAAGATCGAGAGGTACCGTTCAATGAAGACTATTTAGAAACCTGGACCTCTACCGAATATTCTATGTTTTATACCCACACTGAATACTAAATACCAAACTGCAGCCATTTCGGTGCCATAATGAGACAAAAACATCCAAAATATCGACACTCGGGCGGTACCGTTCTAGGGTAGTTCTAAAACGGGGACCTATGCTGATAATCCTTTACAAAAATGCTTTATGCCTGTAAGGGAGACTAAATTCCAAAGTATTGTCATTTCGGTAGGATAATGCTGCTAAAACCTTGAAGATTCCGAAAATCGGGAGGTCAGTCGGTGCTATATCAAAATGTGGGCTGATATAACCAATTTTCAATACCAAACATGCCACGAGAAAAAATAAAAACTTCTGTACCAAATTGAAAACCTCTATGTTAAATATCGAGAGCTGTATCTTGATTTCAACAGAGAGATAGACATCGTTATATTCACTTATTTTTTATGTTGATCACGAATATATACTTTCTAGGTTCTCCGACAAATATTCCGATGTGTTACAAACAGAATCATAAAGTTAATTATACCCTTCATATTATGGTGGGGGCTTTAATTAAAGTAATTTTATATTTTACATCTGGAGATACCATTGCATGAGGGTTATACCAAAACGTCGATTTATCGTCAATTCGGTTCGAATATCTAGAGGTGTCAATATTAGATAGATACATTGTAGATAGATTACTAAGCCTCACACGAAAATCCTAAACGACGGGCCAGCAACGCGGAACCGGGTCAGCTAGTATATATATAAAATTCTTCGAGACTGCCATGATGTTCGAAATTAAACTCCTCCGAAACGGCTGGACCGAATTCAATGAAATTTTGTATGTGGAATTTTTAGGTCTGAGAATAGGTTTTTAGCTATTTTTTATACTGGTCAGTGGAGTGACCAGGGTACTTCCCCCACAATTTTTTTAAGAAAACGTGAAATCAAAGATGTTTTTGAACGTATTGCTTAAAAATTGTTTGCAATACAATGGTAATAACTGCCTTGATCCTGAATGGTCACCACAGAAGTTAAATATCGCGGTCAGCCTAATTTTTCAAAAAAATGTATAATTATAGATAATATCCTTAATGTAAGTAAGCGTGACTACAAAAATGCTATAAACATTGACTATAAAGCGCGATCAACCCCACAATTACAAACAATCGATTGAGAAATCAGGCAAAACCTAATTTGAATGGTGGTTAAATAACTAGAACGACTTAAAAATGTGCATTGGTCACTAAAATGATGTGTGCATTGGACCGAAAATGGAGGGCGTGGAGGACCTCCCTCTCAACGGGTTTAAACAAATCGCGAAATCTTAGAGATTATAAGACGTATTAGTATTCAATAAAATACAATTGTGGTCTCTGTCATTGATGTGTGTTTTGGAAGCAGAATACTGCGTCCAATTTTTGAAAACTGTATTCTTACTCATTAGATTTACAAATTTAGTAAGTGGTACAGCAAACATACCATGTAGATTGACTTTAATGCTTGGAAAAACTCGATCAGGACCACGTTTTTAAAATTTTAAATAAATTCAACTATCATTTTGAAGTCATTTTTATAAATCAGTGATGTTTTGATGTTTAGGAGTGTTATATAATATCATTTTCAATGAAACAGCACTTTTTTAACAAAAAGTTCGACGACGTTAAGTTTGACCGTCCCGAACTTTTATACCCACCAGCATAACTTATATTGAAATCAGGTTTCAGCCATTTCGGTTGAATAATGTGGCTAAAACATTCAAAATCGCCAAAAAAAATCTATAGGCATCGTTTTATATTCAACGTATATATTTATACCGGTATATATTTATACCGACAATTCTCTGCTAAAATATTTGATACCACCAAGGGAGGCTAAATACCAAATATAGTCATTTCTGTTGAATATTGACGCTAAAACCCTTAAATACTGAAAATCGGAAGGTATCGTTCAATGGAGGCTACATACAAAACGTCTACCGAATATTCTATGCGGGAATGTTTTATGCCCACAACGAAGACTAAACACCAAATTGTGGCCATTTCGGTGGGATAATGACACTAAAATTCCAAAATATAGAAACTCGGAAGGTACCGTCCTATCTATGGTATGGATAATGACACTAAAAATTCCAAAATATAGAAACTCGGAAGGTACCGTCCTATCTATGGTAGCTGGGTTAGAACGTGGATAATGCCGATAATTCTCTGAATATGCCGATAATTCTCTGAAGAAATGTTTTTACTTCCAAGGGATATAACTTGAAAATGTGGATATCAACTTGAAAATATCGAAGATCGAGAGCTACAGTTATATGAAGATCATGAAAACCTGCAACTGTACCAAATATTCTATGTTTTATATAGCGAAACTCAGGAGGTACCGTTGTAGCTCCTGTAGGGTAGCTCTTTAAAAACATGGCCAAAGCACCAACGGCAACATGTAGCATCAAATTTCACAAAAATATTGCTAGCGAGGCTGATGTTTTTGATATTGTTGCTATAATAAAAAAGCATCGGACACGCATACTCGTATTTTGCAGCACACATGATCAACACATATCAGAGAATAAGCAACAAAGTTTCAAAGGCTTAGCCATGTTTTCAGCAAACAATTTATAGATCAGGGTTACCAGTGTAGTGCATTAAAAATCACGATATAATTAATTCCACTTTTTCGTTAAAAGGACATGTGAATTTTTGTTGAAGCCGTTCAAAATATATTTTTTTATTTTTAAACAATAATAATTAGCATTCTTTAGGTTTTACGATATGATGGGGGCATTTGACATTAAATGACAACTTCTTTATTACTGCGTTGGCAACCCTAATCACTAAAAACACACTCGGTTGCTAATTCGCTGCGACGAATGGTCAGCCGACTGCAAAATATGTGGCGTGGTTGTCGATTATGCCTAACGAAAACAAGATTAGGCGTAAAAAAAACGAAATAAGCAAAAATGTATAAAAATAAATATGCGTTCGGTTGCTTATATAGCCGTTTGTGTGAATATTGTGAAGTGTACAGCTAATGGTAATGTTTTTATAGATGCTGGCTTTTAACCCCTATAATTCTTTGCAGAAATGTTTCATGCCTCTAAGGGAGACTAAATAGCAAA
Organism: Musca autumnalis; assembly: GCF_047663935.1. Lineage (NCBI taxonomy): Eukaryota > Metazoa > Arthropoda > Insecta > Diptera > Muscidae > Musca > Musca autumnalis. The sequence continues at coordinate 124,158,089 of NW_027412088.1, read as the reverse complement.
TTTTTGTCATTTGATGTCAACCAGTTTTTAATACCCATCATGCTAAGAGTAATAAATAGAAACTTCTGTACTAAATTATGTTAAAAATCGCGAGCTGCATCTTGATTTCAACAGATAGACGGACATCGTTATATCGACTTATTTCTTATGCTGATCACGAATATATACATACTTTATAGGTTCTACGATGAATATTCCGATGTGTTGAAAACAGAATCATAAAGTTAATTATACCCTTACACATCTTATGGTCGAGGCTATAATAAAGGTAATTTTCTATTTTACATCTGGAAATACCATTTCATGAGGGTTATACCAAAACATCGACTTATTGTCAATTCGATCCGAAAATCTAGAGGGGTCAATATTAGATAGATAAATTGAAGATAGATTACGTAGGCTTACACGGAAATCCAAAACGACGGGCCAGCTACGCGGAACCGGGTCAGCTAGTCTATATATATATATATATATATATATATATATATATATATATATATATATAAAATTCTTCGAGTCTGCCATGATGTTCGAAATTAAACTCCTCCGAAACGGCTGGACCGAATTCGATGAAATTTTGTATGTGGCGTTTTTAGGTCTGAGAATAGGTTTTTAGCTATTTTTCATACTGGCCAGTGGAGTGACCAGGGTACCTCCCCCACAAAATTTTTTAAGAAAACGTGAAAATAAGGATATTTTTGAACGTATTGTTAAAAAAATACTTGCAATACTATGGTCAATACTGCCTCGATCCTGAATGGTCATCTCGGAAGTGGAATATCGCGGTCAGCCCAATTTTTCAAAAATGTATAGACAACATCCTTAATTTTAGTAAGCGTGACTACACAAACGCTATAAACACTGGCTTCAATAAGTGGGAAAGTGCGATCAACCCACATTTTGGAATACAGTACAACCTCGATAATGTAAAATGCTGCGTGAGCGAAATTCCAAAAAAAATTGATTGAGAAATCAGGCAAAACGTAATTTCAAATATGGTTAACTAACTGGAACGTCTAAAAATGTGAAATGGCCACTAAAACTACGGGTAAACTATGCTATGATCTATCTAAATGTATATAAATTCTTTAAGACTGACAAGATGTTCTAAATTAGACTTCCGTGTGTGCAGGTTCATAAGGTGGCAGAATACAGAAAATGGAGGGGATGGGGGACTTCTCCCATAACAGGTTTTAACAAATCGCGAAACTCAGAGATTATTAGACGTATTAGTAAAAACAATAGTAATTGTGGCCTCTGTCAATAATGGGTTTTTTGAATCAGAATATCGCGATTGTGTCCAATTTTTGAAAACTTTATTCTTTCTGATCAGATTCACTAATTTAATAAGGGGGCAGCAAACACGCTGAACATTAACTTTAGGGCTTGAAATACAGCAGAGTCTAGATAAATTCAACTAGCATGTTTAAAAGTGTAAAATAATAACGTGCTCAATGAAACAGCACTTTGCTAACAACAAGTAAAAACGACGTTACCCACCAGCATTAATTATATTGATATCAGGTTCTGACATTTCGGTTGAAAAAAAATCGCCAAAAATCGGTAGGTATCGTTTTATGGGGCTATATGGAAACGTAAATTTTGCCGACAATTCTCCGCTAAAATATTTGATACCTCTAAAGGAGACAACATACCAAATAATGTTGAATAATGCCGCTAAAACCTTGGAGATACCGAGAATCGGAAGGTGTCGTTCAATGGAGGCCACATAACAACTTCTACCGGTAATGTTTTATACCCATAATGGAGACTAAACTCCAAATTGTAGCCTTTTCGGTGGAATAATGACTCTAAAAACCCAAAAATTTTGAAACTCTGGAGGTACAGTCCTATGGTAGATGTATTAGAACGTGGACCTATGCCAATAATTCTCTGCAGAAATGTTTTATACCCCCAAGGGAAACTAATTACCAATTATAGCCATTTCGTATGAATAATGTGGCTATACACATACAAATACAGAAATAGGAAATCTAGCGATGACTATTTACAAAACCTGGACCTGTACCGAATATTCCATATTTTATAGCCACACTGAACATTTAATAGCCATTTCTGTGGAATTACCATACTAAAACCTTCAAAATATCGAGACTCGGGAGGTACCGTTTTAGAGTAGCTCTATCAAAACGTGGACCTATGTCGATAATTTATTACAGAAATATTTTATGCCTCCAAGGGAGACTAAATACCAAATTATTGTCATTTCGGTAAGATAATGCTGTTAAAACCTTGAAATACTGCAAATCGGGCGGTCAGTAGTATGGCGGCTATATCAAAATGTGGACTGATATAATAACTTTTCAATACCAAACATGCTACGAGTAAAAAATAGAAACTTCTGTACCAATTTGAAGAGTTTTATGTTAAATATCGCGAGCTGTATCTTGATTTCAACAGATAGACAGACGGATATCGTTATATCGACTTATTTTTTATGTTGATCACAAATTTATACATACTTTATAGGTTCTCCGACGAATATTCCGATGTGTTGCAAACAGAATCACAAAGTTAATTATACCCTTAATAATCGTATGGTGGAAGATATAATTTAAGTAACTTTCTATTCTACATCTAGAGATACCATTATATGAGGGTTATACCAAAACATCGACATATCGTCAATTCGGTTCGAAAATCTAGAGTTATCAATATTAGATAGATAAATTGATGATAGATTACTAATGCTTACATGGAAATCCAAAACGACGGACCAGCAACGCGGAACCGGGTCAGCTAGGTCCCTAGGTGAGCAGGTCTTCTTTACGAACAATTATGAAGGAGAAAACCAAATATTGCTAAGGACTACAGTCGAACCCCTAATCACAATGTAATGTTTCCTTTTAAAAATTTTAAGAAGTAACCCATTATTATTCAGCTTACTGGTAATGCAGAAAGTAGGGACTAAATACCAAATTGTAGCCATAACGGTGGGAAACCTCCAAACTGTTCTATGGTACCTATATCGGAACGTTGACTTATACCGCAGGTATGTTTACGACCCCCGTCGAAGACCAACAACAACCATTTCGGTGGGAAAATTAGGCAAAACCTCTTTACTATAGAAATTCGTTCTATGGGAGCTTTATCAAAAAGTGGACCTGTAGCGACAATACTCTGCAGAAGTATTTACGACATCCAACAAACCAAATTATAGCCATTTCAGTTTAATAATTTGGCTAAAATCATGCAAATACCCAACATCGGGTTAAACTGGACACAAAATGGGAATGCTTATACCCCAAGGAAGACTAAATCCCATTTAATGGCGAATACCGAAAATCGGGTGGTACAGTTCCATGGGGTTTATATCAAAACCGGTATAACCCATTTCCAATACCAAACATCCTAGGAGATATTTATTACAAAGTTCAATGTTAAATATAGCGGGCTGTATCTTGATTTCAGCTGAAGAACATCGCTACATTAGCTCATTTTTATTCTGATCAAAAAAAAATCGAAGTGTTAGAAAGGGAAACAAAAAGTTAGTTATACCCTTCATCTTATGGTGGAGGGTATAATTAAAAGAATTTTCTTTTTTAAATCTGGAGATACAATTACATGAGAGTTTTGCTAAAAATTATATTTTATGAAGTCTAGTCTATATATATATATATATATATATATAAAATTCTTCGAGTCTGCCATGATGTTCGAAATTAAACTCCTCCGAAACGGCTGGACCGAATTCGATGAAATTTTGTATGTGGCGTTTTTAGGTCTGAGAATAGGTTTTTAGCTATTTTTCATACTGGCCAGTGGAGTGACCAGGGTACCTCCCCCACAAAATTTTTTAAGAAAACGTGAAAATAAGGATATTTTTGAACGTATTGTTAAAAAAATACTTGCAATACTATGGTCAATACTGCCTCGATCCTGAATGGTCATCTCGGAAGTGGAATATCGCGGTCAGCCCAATTTTTCAAAAATGTATAGACAACATCCTTAATTTTAGTAAGCGTGACTACACAAACGCTATAAACACTGGCTTCAATAAGTGGGAAAGTGCGATCAACCCACATTTTGGAATACAGTACAACCTCGATAATGTAAAATGCTGCGTGAGCGAAATTCCAAAAAAAATTGATTGAGAAATCAGGCAAAACGTAATTTCAAATATGGTTAACTAACTGGAACGTCTAAAAATGTGAAATGGCCACTAAAACTACGGGTAAACTATGCTATGATCTATCTAAATGTATATAAATTCTTTAAGACTGACAAGATGTTCTAAATTAGACTTCCGTGTGTGCAGGTTCATAAGGTGGCAGAATACAGAAAATGGAGGGGATGGGGGACTTCTCCCATAACAGGTTTTAACAAATCGCGAAACTCAGAGATTATTAGACGTATTAGTAAAAACAATAGTAATTGTGGCCTCTGTCAATAATGGGTTTTTTGAATCAGAATATCGCGATTGTGTCCAATTTTTGAAAACTTTATTCTTTCTGATCAGATTCACTAATTTAATAAGGGGGCAGCAAACACGCTGAACATTAACTTTAGGGCTTGAAATACAGCAGAGTCTAGATAAATTCAACTAGCATGTTTAAAAGTGTAAAATTATAACGTGCTCAATGAAACAGCACTTTGCTAACAACAAGTAAAAACGACGTTACCCACCAGCATTAATTATATTGATATCAGGTTCTGACATTTCGGTTGAAAAAAAATCGCCAAAAATCGGTAGGTATCGTTTTATGGGGCTATATGGAAACGTAAATTTTGCCGACAATTCTCCGCTAAAATATTTGATACCTCTAAAGGAGACAACATACCAAATAATGTTGAATAATGCCGCTAAAACCTTGGAGATACCGAGAATCGGAAGGTGTCGTTCAATGGAGGCCACATAACAACTTCTACCGGTAATGTTTTATACCCATAATGGAGACTAAACTCCAAATTGTAGCCTTTTCGGTGGAATAATGACTCTAAAAACCCAAAAATTTTGAAACTCTGGAGGTACAGTCCTATGGTAGATGTATTAGAACGTGGACCTATGCCAATAATTCTCTGCAGAAATGTTTTATACCCCCAAGGGAAACTAATTACCAATTATAGCCATTTCGTATGAATAATGTGGCTATACACATACAAATACAGAAATAGGAAATCTAGCGATGACTATTTACAAAACCTGGACCTGTACCGAATATTCCATATTTTATAGCCACACTGAACATTTAATAGCCATTTCTGTGGAATTACCATACTAAAACCTTCAAAATATCGAGACTCGGGAGGTACCGTTTTAGAGTAGCTCTATCAAAACGTGGACCTATGTCGATAATTTATTACAGAAATATTTTATGCCTCCAAGGGAGACTAAATACCAAATTATTGTCATTTCGGTAAGATAATGCTGTTAAAACCTTGAAATACTGCAAATCGGGCGGTCAGTAGTATGGCGGCTATATCAAAATGTGGACTGATATAATAACTTTTCAATACCAAACATGCTACGAGTAAAAAATAGAAACTTCTGTACCAATTTGAAGAGTTTTATGTTAAATATCGCGAGCTGTATCTTGATTTCAACAGATAGACAGACGGATATCGTTATATCGACTTATTTTTTATGTTGATCACAAATTTATACATACTTTATAGGTTCTCCGACGAATATTCCGATGTGTTGCAAACAGAATCACAAAGTTAATTATACCCTTAATAATCGTATGGTGGAAGATATAATTTAAGTAACTTTCTATTCTACATCTAGAGATACCATTATATGAGGGTTATACCAAAACATCGACATATCGTCAATTCGGTTCGAAAATCTAGAGTTATCAATATTAGATAGATAAATTGATGATAGATTACTAATGCTTACATGGAAATCCAAAACGACGGACCAGCAACGCGGAACCGGGTCAGCTAGGTCCCTAGGTGAGCAGGTCTTCTTTACGAACAATTATGAAGGAGAAAACCAAATATTGCTAAGGACTACAGTCGAACCCCTAATCACAATGTAATGTTTCCTTTTAAAAATTTTAAGAAGTAACCCATTATTATTCAGCTTACTGGTAATGCAGAAAGTAGGGACTAAATACCAAATTGTAGCCATAACGGTGGGAAACCTCCAAACTGTTCTATGGTACCTATATCGGAACGTTGACTTATACCGCAGGTATGTTTACGACCCCCGTCGAAGACCAACAACAACCATTTCGGTGGGAAAATTAGGCAAAACCTCTTTACTATAGAAATTCGTTCTATGGGAGCTTTATCAAAAAGTGGACCTGTAGCGACAATACTCTGCAGAAGTATTTACGACATCCAACAAACCAAATTATAGCCATTTCAGTTTAATAATTTGGCTAAAATCATGCAAATACCCAACATCGGGTTAAACTGGACACAAAATGGGAATGCTTATACCCCAAGGAAGACTAAATCCCATTTAATGGCGAATACCGAAAATCGGGTGGTACAGTTCCATGGGGTTTATATCAAAACCGGTATAACCCATTTCCAATACCAAACATCCTAGGAGATATTTATTACAAAGTTCAATGTTAAATATAGCGGGCTGTATCTTGATTTCAGCTGAAGAACATCGCTACATTAGCTCATTTTTATTCTGATCAAAAAAAAATCGAAGTGTTAGAAAGGGAAACAAAAAGTTAGTTATACCCTTCATCTTATGGTGGAGGGTATAATTAAAAGAATTTTCTTTTTTAAATCTGGAGATACAATTACATGAGAGTTTTGCTAAAAATTATATTTTATGAAGTTTCAAGAGGAATGCATAGTTACGTCAATTCGGTTCGAAAATCGCAACATTTCATTCGTAATTCGATTATTCTATTTGTAATTCAAATTGTTCCATTTGTAATTCGATTTATTCCATTTATAAAATTATTCCATTTATAAAAAGGAAAGGAACAAAAAGGAACAAATGGAATAATTCGGATTACAAATAAAATAGTTCGAATTACAAGTAAAATAAGTTGAATTACAAATGCAATAATTCGAATTTCAAATATAATAATTCAAATTACAAATAGATAAATTCGAATTACAAATGGAATAATTCGAATTACATTTGAAATGTTTCGAATTACAATTGTAATTATCGAATTACAAATAAAATGTTACGAATTAAAAATGGAATTCTCGAATTACAACTAAAATGATTCGAATTGAATCTGAAAAGGTGTAGATATATAAATATGTAGATGTGTTATAAATGTTTACACGGAAAACAAAAAACGGGCCAGCAACGCGGACCGGGTCAGCTAGTATATATATAAAATTCTTCGAGACTGCCATGATGTTCGAAATGAAACTCCTCCGAAACGGCTGGACCGAATTCAATGAAATTTTGTATGTGGAATTTTTAGGTCTGAGAATAGGTTTTTAGCTATTTTTTATACTGGTCAGTGGAGTGACCAGGGTACTTCCCCCACAAATTTTTTTAAGAAAACGTGAAATCAAAGATGTTTTTGAACGTATTGCTCAAAAATTGTTTGCAATACAATGCTGGAATAAGAAGGCGTAGCGCCAAAAACAGCTGATCATCATATCAGTTGTCAAAATGCATTATTGTGAATAAAATCTCATACAAAATGTAAACAAGCAATTCACAGCAATGCATTATTGTGACCAAATTTGACGTTTGGTATGATTTGATGTAACACATTCTTATTCCACCATGTTACCCACCAAGAGAATGTGTTTCAGATTTACTAAAAATTTTAAAATCACTAGGTATGGACGTACCACTGAGCGTATCAACATTATTAGGAAATCAGTTGAAAGTTGCAAAGAGAAGTGTTTGTCCTGGTCCTTAGAAGAAAAAATACTCGGAAAGTTGAAGTACATTGACGAAAGCATTGAAGAGTATTTTCAAATTACTTCACATGATGTAACTACTTTAAAAACTGATGTCAAAAATTGTCTATGTAAGATTAGAAAGCCTGAATTTCCGAAAATGAATTATATTAAATAGCAACATTATAGCCTTGCTTTCCAAACAAAATGAAGTGAAATTAATAAAAACGAAAGTAATCTATCTATATATATATATATATATATATATATATATATATATATATATCCTATATATATAAAAAAGGATGATGTTAGTTACTACGCTTATAACTCAAGAAAGGCTGAACAGATTTTGACAATTCGCACCAATTCGGAATGGTCTCATGGCAGAAAAGGATAAAACCTAAAAAAAATCGCGAAAATTTGCTAAAAATTTGCAAAAATATTTTTTCAATAAAGTCAACTTTTCCACATATTTCTATCGAGCTTCGCGTTTGAAGTATGCCGTGACAATTTTTGGATAGTTTTTTTTGCGAAAATTGTATATGCACAAACTGTAAGTTTTTGAAGGTTGTATAGAAATTGTTTATTCACAATCAAATCGATTTAAATTTATTTTCAAGGGTATTTCTGGGAAATTAACAGCAATGCAATGGTTAAAAGCATGGCGCAAGAAAAAAGGTGATACAATAATACCAACTGATGTATTAATTTTCTGTCAAAACATATTTTTAATCAAAAATAAATAAAAAATAGTTCGCTCCTGTAAAGAATATCTTGGTAAAACATCTTTATTTAAGCTTCCCGAAGAATATTTTAACGTTTTTTACCTTTTGTGGATATTTCGCGCAAAAAGTCTTGACAGCAAATGAAGACCTCGGCCTGAATTTGCCCGAATTCGACATTTGGATCAACTTATTAAATTCGAAGTTAAATTAAAAGTACAAAACCCACAAAATTGGTGGGTTATTTGAAAAATCAAAAGCTCGGAGAAAAATTTCATTGGAAGTGGGGTTGCGGTATATACATATGCATACTTTTAAACTGAAAGATCAACTTCCGATTTATATCGTATACAATTTCAGCAGTACCGGATATATATTGTTACTGTCTAGGTCCTGTCATGATACTAAATTAGTTAAGTTCCCGCAGAGCTGTAAGGCAACTACAAATGGACAAGTGCATTTAAAATTGGAAAGAATAAAGCAATAGACCGGAGGTGCATATACATATACGATTTTTTGGTCGAATTTTCTTTCTATCACAATAATAAATTATCAAATGACTTAAATTGGAAAAAGTATTGCAAATTATCATTGACTCAATCCGCAATTTAACGTAAACAACATCAATGTAGTTCGTCATCGCCTTTCGTTTATAGATAATCTCTGATTCATAAATGGCACAATTTAAGACCATGCTTTTCCATTTTAACTAGAGCTGGCAAACCATCGATGGAAATATCGATATTATCGATATTTAATTTTTTAGGCCAATATCGAGGAATAGTTTTTTATATCGATATTATCGGCTAAAGAAAGGCCATAGAAGCTATAGTCAGAAATTTTTATATTCTCAGCCTTTAGGCTGACGAGGGCATATACACTTTGATACGACCAAAAATGTACCTCATCGAAATAAAGGGTTTAGACCTCGAGTATGTTTGGACGAAATTCGTTTCAGACTATTTGGAGTCGATTTAACCTTTAGAGTCCGTCGTCTGTCTGTCGGACTGTTTGGATCAAGCGATTCCAACCAAATTTTGCATTTCGAAATATTTTGCCCAAACTTAGTTTAAGTTCGAATATGGACCATATCGGTCCACTACTTCGAGTACCTACCCCACAAAAGTTCCAATTTTTTCAGTAAAATGGTGTGAACGACAACTATCGAAGAGATCAATCGATTTGGTCCAAACTTTGGACATCGTATTCTTCATTCCAAATATAGATCGGCTTCGAATATGGATTATATCGGCATACTCCTTCGGGTAGCTCCCACAGAAAATTCGGAACAAGTGATGTTTAAGTGGTCCTCTCGGATCGCGTTTTTTCTGCAATTACTTAACCGCGACCGTATTTTTTCGAAATTTCTTGCACCGATCGAGAAAAACCCCATTTTTGGCGCTAAGTGTTCATGCAATATCAAATGTTAGTTGGTAGAATAAATTCCCAAGGATGCCTCTATGTCACGGTACATAACATGGTGATCTTGCATTATTCGTTCACACACGGCTACATTTTTTCTGGCACCACGACCGTTTTTGGACGACCTTCAAGAACTTAGTTTTTTTTGGCGAATATCGGCAACGATTCATTAAACCAGTTTTTCATAGTGTTATAGGATGGTCCTTTATTGACTTACAAAGACTTAATTTGATCAATGCACTACTCTTTCCGTGATTATCCACGTCGAAATTTGTGAAAAATTATCGGACGAAAATGATCACATGTAAAACTTTCCAAAAAATGTCAGAGGACGACTGCCGACACTGCCTGTTGCCTAGGCTGGGAAATGTAGACAAAATACATTTGTCGGCCGTTTTGGATTCTAAAAAAGCAGGAGTACGAAATCTACGATATTATCGATTTTATCGATATTTTGAAACGGAAATACCGAAAAAATCGAATGGGGCCGATATCGATAGTTTGCCAGCTCTAATTTTAACCCGTTCGCTCATTTGCCATTGAAATTCAAATACTTGGCATTAAATTAAAATTCTTACAATCTATACCTTCCTTCGAATTCAATTGCTTGATTAAAATCTCACGTTCAGTGGTGGAAATAAGGATTTCAGAAAACCATCCATTTTGAAACAATAGGTGCGTTATTGTATTACTTTGCTTTAACTGATTTACAGAATAATTTTATTTACACCGCAAAATATGTTATTTTCTTAAATAATATATCATAGTCCCGATTAACAATTGTCTAATTTTCTAGAGGCAATTGTCAGTGTATAGGAGAGAGATCCGAGGAAAATAGAAACACATTGCCTCTCAGCACCCTCTCTTAAACGAATTGACAATTGTCGAAAGTACAATGGCTAATCTACATCTGCTTCAAAGATCATTCTAAACAGTTCAAATATTTGCAATTGAATGTTACAAGGTGATAGCAATAACAGTAAATATGTTTGAAGCAAGGCCATCAAGTTCAGTACCTAACAGACTGCGAGACGAAGTTCGACGGCCAAAGTCATCAAGTTCAGTACCTAACAGACTGCGAGACCTAGTATATATATATATATATATAAAACAAGTATATATATATATATATATAAAACAAGAAATCGGCTGAAAATATATACGGGAGCTATATCCAAATTTGAACCGATTTCGATATAATTCGGCACATTTATGTCTAGACCAAATTCCGTGAGAATTTCAAAATTTCAGCGAAATTGGACATATATAGCGAGTTTGGTGCATAAAATAAAAAAGTCGGCCGAAAATATATGTGTATGGGAGCTATATCCAAATCTGAACCGATTTTGATATAATTTGACACGTTTATTTCCAGACCAAGTTCCGTCATACATTCCAAATTTCAGCGAAATTGGACGTATATAGCGTGTTTGGTGCATCATATTCCAAAAATGTGCCGAAAATATATATGGGAGCTATATCCAAATCTGAACCGATTTCGATATAATTCGGCACATTTACGCCTAGACCAAATTCCGTTACACATTCCAAATTTCAGCGAAATTGGACATATATAGCGTGTTTGGTGCATAAAATAAGGAAATCGGCCGAAAATATATTTGTATGGGAGCTATATCCAAATCTGAACCAATCTCAATGTAGTCTGGCACATTTATTTCTAGAACAAATTTCGTGAGAATTTCAAAATTTCAGCGAAGTTGGACATATATAGCGAGTTTGGTGCATAAAATAAGAAAGTCGGCCGAAAATATATGTGTATGGGAGCTATACCCAAATCTGAACCGATTTTGATATAATTTTGCACATTTCCAAGTTCCGTCACACATTCCAAATTTCATTGAAATTGGACATAAATAGCATGTTTGGTACATAAAATAAGGAAATCGGCCGAAAATATATGTATGTGGGAGCTATATCTAAATCTGAACCGATTTGAATGTAATTTGGTAAATTTATGTCTACATCAAATTCCGTCACGCATACAAAATTTGGAGATTGTATCTGTAACAGTTCTAAAGATATTTGCATACAAAATCTAAATTTTTTGGAGGTACGTCCGGTTTTGATGCTATATCTCCAGATCAACGCGAAATTTCAAAAAATGATATAGCCTATTTTCATTCCAGGCCATGTAGCAATGTACCCTAAACATTTTAGTAAGATCTGTTCAGCGGTTTTCGAGTCTATAAGGCACAAACAAACAGACAGACAAACAAATTTCAATTTTATATATGTACTAGCTGCACCCGGTGCGCTTTACTGCCTTGACTACGATAAAATATAATGGAATGCCATAATTATATTAACGTTTTTAATATTTTAACGAATAAATATAGGAGATATGAAGGAGTTATGTACCTATTCAGTGTTGTTATGGAGCTACTATGGTATTTTTTTAAGTTTCAGGAGGTAACACTCCTCCGAAAGCCTTTCCGCCTATAAGTATTCCTAATGATTTAGATATATCATAATAAAACATAAATCTTAAGAAGTCTCTCAAAGATATGATACTTAATAGCTTTGGTCAATTCTTTCCCAACTATAAGTACTTCTGTAAATAATGATGACTTTTACTGACTGCTAAGTCTTCAAAATTTCATTGAAATTGAACATACGTAACAAAAACATTAAATCGACCGAAAATATATATGGGTAGCTATATTCCTATATGAACCACTCTCGATATAATTTGTCATATTTATTTTTAGACCAAATCCCGTCACACATTCACATTTTGTGCATAAAATACAGAAAATCAGCCGAAAACATATATGGGAGCTATATTCTAATCTGAACCGATTTCGGTATAATTTGTCCCATTTATTTCTAGAACGAATTGCATCACGTTTTCCAAATTTCAGTGAAATTGGACATATGTAGTGTGTCCAAATCTGAACCGGTCTCGATAGAATTTAGCACATTTATATCTGGAACAAATTCCGTCAGACATCCGAAATTTCAGCGACATTGGACACATATAGCGTGTTTAGAGCATCAAATACAGAAAATCGGCCTAAAATATAGATAGGAGCAATATCCAAATCTGAACCGATTTCGATATGATTTGGCACATTTATGTCTAGACCAAATCCCGTTACGATTCCAAATTTCACCGAAATTGGACATAAATAGCGAGTTTGGTTTATAAGGAGCTATAGGAGCTATATCCAAATCTGAACCGATTTCGATATAATTTGGCACATTTATTTCTAGACCAAGTTCTGTAACACATTCCAAATTTCAGCGAAATTGGACATATATAGCGTGCTTGGTGCATAAAATACAGGAAATCGGCGAAAATATATATGGGAGCTATATTCAAATCTGAACCGATCTCTATATAAGTTAGCACATTTATTTCTGGAACAAATTCCGTCAAACCCTCCAAATTTCAGCGAAATTGAACATATACAGCGTGTTTTGTGCATAAAATGTGGAAAATCGGCCGAAAATATATATTGGAGCTATATCCAAATCTGAACCGTTTTCGATATAATTCGGCACATTTATGCCTAGACCAAATTCCGTTACACATTCAAAATTTCAGCGAAATTGGAAGTATATAGCGTGTTTGGTGCATCAAATGCGGAAAATCGGCCGAAAATATATATGGGAGCTTTATCCAAATCTGAACCGATTTCGATAAAATTCGGCACATTTATTTCTAGACCAAATTCCGTTACACATTTCAAATTTCAGCGAAATTGGACATATATAGCGTGCTTGGTGCATAAAATACTGGAAATCGGCGAAAATATGTATGGGAGCTATATTCAAATCTGAACCGATCTCTATATAATTTAGCACGTTTATTTCTAGAACAAATTCCGTCAGACCCTCCAAATTTCAGCGAAATTGGACTATATAGCGTGTGTGGTGCATAAAATAAGGAAATCGGCCGAAAATATATGTGTATGGGAGCTATATCCAAATCTGAATCAATCTCAATATAATCTGGCACATTTATTTCTAGAACAAATTCCGTGAGAAATTTAAAATTTCAGCGTAATTGGACATATATAGCGTGTTTGGTGCATAAAATAAGGAAGTCGGCCGAAAATATATGTGTGTGGGAGCTATATCCAAATCTGAACCGATTTTGATATAATTTGGCACGTTTATTTCCAGATCAAGTTTCGTCATACATTCCAAATTTCATCGAAATTGGACATAAACAGCATGTTTGGTACATAAAATAAGGAAATCGACCGAAAATATATGTATGTGGGAGCTATATCCAAATCTGAACCGATTTGAATATACTTTGGTAAATTTATTTCTACATCAAATTCCGTCACGCATACAAAATTTGGAGATTGTATATGTAACAGTTCTAAAGATATTTGCATACAAAATCTAAATTTTTTGGAGGTACCTCCGGTTTTTATGCTATATCTCCAGATCAACGCGAAATTTCAAAAAATGATATAGCCTATTTTCATTCCAGGCCATGTAGCAATGTACCCTAAACATTTCCGTAAGATCTGTTCAGCGGTTTGCGAGTCTATAAGGCACAAACAGACAGACAAACAAATTTCAATTTTATATATATAGATATACTAGCTGAACCCGGTGCGCTTTGCTGCCCCGACTACGATAAAATATAATGGAATGCCATACTTATTTTAACATTTTTAATATACATATTAACGAATAAATATAGGAGATATGAAGGCGTTATATACCTATTAAAGGTTGTTATGGAGCTACTATGGTATTTTTGTATGTTTCAGTAGGTAACACTCCTCCGAAAACCTTTCCGCCTATAAGTATTCCTAATATATTTCATAATAAAACATAAATTTAAAGAAGTCTCTCACAGACATGATACATAATAGCTGTAGCCTTGGTCAATTCCTTCCCGACTATAAGAACTTCTGTAAATAATTATGACTTTTACTGACTGCTAAGTCTTCAAATTTCATTGAAATTGAACATACGTAACAAAAACATGAAATCGACCGAAAATATTTATGGGTAGCTATATTCCTATATGAACCGCTCTCGATATAATTCGTCAAATTATTTTGAGACCAAATCCCGTCTCACATTTACATTTTGCGCATAAACTACAGAAAATCAGCCGAAAATATATATGGGAGCTATATTCAAATCTGAACCGATTTCGATATAATTTGTCCCATTTATTTCTAGAACGAATTGCGTCACGATTTCCAAATTCCAGTGAAATTGGACATATGTAGTATGTCCAAATCTGAACCGGTCTCGATATAATTTGACACGTTTATTTTTGGAACAAATTCCGTCAGAAATCCCAAATTTCAGCGACATTGGACACATATAGCGTGTTTAGAGCATCAAATACAGAAAATCGGCCTAAAATATAGATAGGAGCAATATTCAAATTTGAACCGGTTTCGCTATAATTTGGCACAATTATGTCTAGACCAAATCCCATTACGCATTCCAAATTTCACCGAAATTGGACATAAATAGCGAGTTTGGTGCATAAAATACAGGAAATCGGCAGAAAATATATACGGGAGCTATATCCAAATCTAAACCGATTTCGATATAATTTGGTACATTTATTTCTAGACCAAGTTCTGTAACACATTCCAAATTTCAGCAAAATTGGATATATAGCGTGCTTGGTGCATAAAATACATGAAATCGACCGAAAATATATACGGGAGCTATATTCAAATCTGAACAGATCTCTATAAAATTTACCACATTTATTTCTAGAACAAATTCCGTCAGACCGCCCAAATTTCAGCGAAATTGAACATACATAGTGTGTTTGGTGCATCAAATGTGGAAAATCGGCCGAAAATATATATTGGAGCTATATCCAAATCTGAACCGTTTTCGATATAATGCGGCACATTTATGCCTAGACCAAATTCCGTTACACATTCCAAATTTCAGCGAAATTGGAAATATATAGCGTGTTGGTGCATCAAATGCGGAAAATCGGCCGAAAATATATATTGGAGCTATATCCAAATCTGAACCGTTTTCGATATAATGCGGCACATTTATGCCTAGACCAAATTCCGTTACACATTCCAAATTTCAGCGAAAGTGGACATATATACAGTGTTTGGTGCATCAAATGCGGAAAATCGGTCGAAAATATATATGGGAGCTATATCCAAATCTGAACCGATTTCGATATAATTTCGCACATTTATTTCTAGACCAAGTTTTGTAACACATTCCAAATTTCAGCGAAATTGGACACATATAGCGTGCTTGGTGCATAAAATACAGGAAATCGGCCGAAAATATATATGGGAGCTATATTCATATCTGAACCGATCTCTATATAATTTAGCACATCTATTTCTAGAATAAATTCCGTCAGACTCTCCGAATTTCAGCGAAACTGGACATTTATAGCGTGTTTGGTGCATAAAATAAGGAAATCGGCCGAAAATATATGTGTATGGGAGCTATATCCAAATCTGAACCAATCTCAATATAATTTGGTGCATTTATTTCTAGAAAAAATTCCGTGAGAAATTCAAAATTTCAGCGAAATTGGACATATATAGCGTGTTTGGTACATAAAATAAGGAAATCGGCCGAAAATATATGTATGTGGGAGCTATATCCAAATCTGAACCGATTTGAACATAATTTGGTAAATTTATTTCTACATCAAATTCCGTCACGCATGCAAAATTTGGAGATTGTATCTGTAACAGTTTTAAAGATATTTGCATACAAAATCTAATTTTTTTGGAGGTACCTCCGGTTTTGATGCTATATCTCCATATCAACGCGAAATTTCGAAAAATGATATAGCCTATTTTCATTTCAGGCCATGTAGCAATGTACCCTAAACATTTCAGTAAGATCTGTTCAGCGGTTTTCGAGTCTATAAGGCACAAACAAACAAACGTACAAACAAATTTCAATTTTATATATATATATATATATATATATATATATATATATATATATATAGATATAGATTCTTCGAGACTGCCATGATGTTCGAAATTAAACTCCTCCGAAACGGCTGGACCGAATTCAATGAAATTTTGTATGTGGAATTTTTAGGTCTGAGAATAGGTTTTTAGCTATTTTTTATTCTGGTCAGTGGAGTGACCAGGGTACTTCCCCCACAAATTTTTTTAAGCAAACGTGAAATCAAAGATGTTTTTGAACATATTGCTTAAAAATTGTTTATAACTGTCTTGATCCTGAATGGTCACCACAGAAGTTAAATATCGCGGTCAGCCTAATTTTTCAAAAAAATGTATAATTATAGATAATATCCTTAATTTAAGTAAGCGTGACTACAAAAACGCTATAAACATTGACTTCAATAAGTGGGAAAGCGCGATCAACCCCACAATTACAAACAATCGATTGAGAAATCAGGCAAAACCTAATTTGAATGGTGGTTAAATAACTAGAACGTCTTAAAAATGTGCATTGGTCACTAAAATTATGGGCCAACAATTCGGTGTATCTATAATAGTTCTAAATGTATATAAAGTTCTTTAAGACTGACATGATGTTCTAAATTAAACTTCCGAATTTGATGAAATTTTGTGTGGAGATTCACAAGGTGAGATAATACCGAAAATGGAGGGCGTCGAGGACCTCCCCCACAACGGGTTTTAACAAATCGCGAAATCTTAGAGATTATAAGACGTATTAGTATTCAATAAAATACAATTGTGGTCTCTGTCATTGATGTGTGTTTTGGAAGCAGAATACTGCGTCCAATTTTTGAAAACTGTATTCTTACTGATTAGATTTACAAATTTAGTAAGTGGTACAGCAAACATGCCATGTACATTGACTTTAATGCTTGGAAAAACTCGATCAGGACCCCGTTTTTAAAATTTTAAATAAATTCAACTATCATTTTGAAGTCATTTTTATAAATCACTGATGTTTTGATGTTTAGGAGTGTTATATAATATCATTTTCAATGAAACAGCACTTTTTTAACAAAAAGTTCGACGACGTTAAGTTTGACCGTCCCGAACTTTTATAACCACCAGCATAACTTATATTGAAATCAGGTTTCAGCCATTTCGGTTGAATAATGTGGCTAAAACATTCAACATCGCCAAAAAAATCTATAGGCATTGTTTTATATTCAACGTGTATTTATACCGACAATTCTCTGCTAAAATATTTGATACCACCAAGGGAGGCTAAATACCAAATATAGCCATTTCTGTTGAATAATGACGCTAAAACCTTGAAATACTGAAAATCGGAAGGTATCGTTCAATGGAGGCTACATACAAAACGTCTAACGAATATTCTATGCGGGAATGTTTTATACCCACAACGAAGTCTAAACACCAAATTGTAGCCATTTCGGTGGGATAATGACACTAAAAATTCCAAAATATACAAACTCGGAAGGTACCGTCCTATCTATGGTATGGATAATGACACTAAAAATTCCAAAATATAGAAACTCGGAAGGTACCGTCCTATCTATGGTAGCTGGGTTAGAACGTGGATAATGCCGATAATTCTCTGAATATGCCGATAATTCTCTGAAGAAATGTTTTTACTTCCAAGGGATATAACTTGAAAATGTGGATATCAACTTGAAAATATCGAAGATCGAGAGCTACCGTTATATGAAGATCATAAAAACCTGCAACTGTACCAAATATTCTATGTTTTATATAGCGAAACTCAGGAGGTACCGTTGTAGCTCCTGTAGGGTAGCTCTTTAAAAACGTGGCCAAAGCACCAACGGCAACATGTAGCATCAAATTTCACAAAAATATTGCTAGCGATGCTGATGTTTTTGATATTGTTGCTATAATAAAAAAGCATCGGACACGCATACTCGTATTTTGCAGCACACATGATCAACACATATCAGAGAATAAGCAACAAAGTTTCAAAGGCTTAGCCATGTTTTCAGCAAACAATTTATAGATCAGGGTTACCAGTGTAATGCATTAAAAATCACGATATAATTAATTCCACTTTTTCGTTCAAAGGACATGTGAATTTTTGTTGAAGCCGTTCAAAATATATTTTTTTTATTTTTAAACAATAATAATTAGTATTCTTTAGGTTTTACGATATGATGGGGGCATTTGACATTAAATGACACCTTCTTTATTACTGCGTTGGCAACCCTAATCACTAAAAACACACTCGGTTGCTAATTCGCTGCGACGAATGGTCAGCCGACGGCAAAATATGTAGCGTGGTTGTCGATTATGCCTAACGAAAACAAGATTAGGCGTAAAAAAAACGAAATAAGCAAAAATGTACAAAAATAAATATGCGTTCGGCTGCTTATATAGCCGTTTGTGTGAATATTGTGAAGTGTACAGCTAATGCTAATGTTTTTATAGATGCTGGCTTTTAACCCCTATAATTCTTTGCAGAAATGTTTCATGCCTCTAAGGGAGACTAAATAGCAAATTATTGTCATTTGATGTCAACCAGTTTTTAATACCCATCATGCTAAGAGTAATAAATAGAAACTTCTGTGCTAAATTATGTTAAAAATCGCGAGTTGCATCTTGATTTCAACAGATAGACGGACATCGTTATATCGACTTATTTCTTATGCTGATCACGAATATATACATACTTTATAGGTTCTACGATGAATATTCCGATGTGTTGAAAACAGAATCATAAAGTTAATTATACCCTTACACATCTTATGGTCGAGGCTATAATAAAGGTAATTTTCTATTTTACATCTGGAAATACCATTTCATGAGGGTTATACCAAAACATCGACTTATTGTCAATTCGATTCGAAAATCTAGAGGGGTCAATATTAGATAGATAAATTGAAGATAGATTACTTAGGCTTACACGGAAATCCAAAACGACGGACCAGCAACGCGGAACCGGGTCAGCTAGTTTAACTATAAAAAATTTGTTTTATATATTTGATTGATTTTTATATATCTTGTTATTACACATTTACAGCAGCAATTGCCAACCAAAATATAAAAATGGTGGAACTGCTATCAGAAATTAAAATTTTATTTAAGACGAAATTACACACAGGCATTGAAAATACGAAATATAAACAGACGTTTCAGACGAGGCAGTTGAAAATGAAATAAATAATGAAAATATTGGATTAAGTAAAATAATAATTAATTAAAGTAAGAATTCATTTCATTCACGTTTTCTAAATTACAAAAAGTTTATGGCAGCTATATACGGTAAGTTCAGTAGACTACTATTTGAATCCAATTAACTTCTAGTTTCTTCTCTTTTTTTTAAGATGCTGTGGGTTCGGTATTCGCCAACAAAAATGGCTTCAACGGACGAAGAATAAATAATTTAAAATTAGTATTTACTATAGTTTCGTAAACTCAATTTTTATATGTATTCTGTCAGTATTATTAGTATTATTATTACTATTTACTTCATAGTTTCGTAAACTGATTTTTTTATGTATTCTCGTTATATTTGCATTGAAATAAATACATTTTTTTGTTTTAAATTATGTAAATATTATTAAATTCTGTAAATATTCTTATGCGCTTCCATTCAGCGCTTTCGATGCGCATCCTTTTAGCGCTTTCGATGCGCTTTCAAGGATAGCTAAAGGTGATGTAAACATCAGTTTGTTAAAACGCAACCCTATATCAACAAATTATTTGAGCATTCTTTCATCATTTGGGCTGCATTCTATAATAACTGAAGTAACAATAGAAGATAATACAGCCAACAGTAGAATTTGCATTGGCCACTTATTTTCCAGAAAGGATCAGAAACTTTCACATGGTCATTCTACGATTACTGGTTCTAAATCGAAAAAAACAACGAGGGTATAGCAAGAAACTTTAGAAATGAAACGCCAACGGATATACATATCAGAAAAAATTGCTATTAACTGTAAACAAAATGTTCTCGATGTTGTCCACACATGTTGGAGAAGGAGGAGTGGAGGAAATACTTCAAATACTATGTTTACAGAATATGCACGTGAACAAGAAATATATATGTAAGGCCTATAGACCTAAAGAATAACGCTGATTTGCTAACACCAATTATCACAAAATTAATAAACGGTAGCATTCACGAAGCAGTAATACCTGATATAATGAATCAAACCAATAAACAAGAGTGGTGATAAATCCGACTAGAACAACTACAGGCCTACATCAATATTACCAGTAATTGAAAAGGTTTTACAAGAAATAGTAGCGCGTAGACTCAATAGCTCTCCAAAAAACAACATAATAAGCAAAGAACAATTTGGCTTTCAAAAAGGCAATAGCGTCAATCAATTAGTGGGACGTTGCTCAAATCACATTAATAAGGCTTTAAGTCAAAACAACAATTGCCTAGCTCTGCTCATTGACTTTAACAGAGCATTCGACACCCTACCTCACGAAAAGCTGCTGAACGTGCTGGCAAAATATGGTATTAGGGGTCAAATCTTAAAATGGTTTACAGATTACCTCACGTGTAGATCTTTTCGTGTTAACATAGGGGACATCAAAAGTAGCACAATGTCTACACGGTTTGGAGTTCCACAAGGGTCAAAATTGGCACCAATACTATACATCATATAATTGAAATGGTACTACAGCTAAAAGACAACACAGCACACATATGCAGACGATACCGCAATAATTGTTTGCAACCATTCGTTAAACGTTGCCGTCAATACGCTTCAACATGAATTCAATAAGGTTACAAAATGATGCCATGATAACGGATTAATTATAAATTCCACGAAAACTAAAGCTATGAATATAAGACCGGAAACGTGCCAAAAAGTAACTTCGAGATTAAATTTAATGATATGGAATGTCTTCACAAAAACGATAAAGGATCCATCCAAACAATGAACGACAATTGTAAGACTCACCTCGAAATAATAGAAAATTATAAATATCTAGGATTGCACTTCGATGATAATGAAAAGTGATATACAGCATATACAAACCAAACTCAGGCGAACATCCTACACTTTAGTTTACCTCGGAAACTGCGCTCATTGGTGGAATCACATCTCAGATATGGTATAACAGCATGGGCCAACGCAAGAATATGCAGAATTCTGCAATCTGCCCAGAACAGAATTGTGAAATCCATAAGCAAAAAACATTAGTTTTAATGAATCATAGAAAATTTCAATTTATTTGTTTAAAATAAGTAAATCCATTAAAGTAGATTAAAAAGCATAGAGATTAAAAACAATTACCAACAAATTAAAATGAGACAAATTAATAAAAACAGGTAAAAAGTATCAGTCGGCTTTGCCGACAGAGATATACCCTCAGCCTATGTGAATTGGAACTTTCATCTACGGATTTAGGGTCTTTTCAGAATTTTGTGGCACTTTTTGGACATTTGAACTTGAAGACAAAAATGTGAATTAGGATTAAAGTGCAAAAGTTTTGCGAATGGAAATGGATTGAGAGTCATATCTTTTCGATAGATATCGCACCCACAAGTCTTTTCAGTGGGTTATCGTACACCTGTTGGACCAGTATTCCAGCAAGAATGGACTTGTCCACGGAAAACATATATTTGGTTGTCAACAGGACCACAAAAAACATCATCGGTATAAATTTACAAAGGATCTACGAACAGACCGTAAACTGTAATTGTAGGTATCCTAAGGAGAGGACCAATATGAACCATTTTAGAGGTTAAACTAAGTTTGGACAAAGTATGACGAAGGCCAAATTTTGGACCAAATCGGTCTATCAGTTCTAGAGTTATTGCGCTCTCCAACTACTACATATGGTGCCATAGGGGTTTTTTACAACTTTCGGGCTGTTTTCCCAAGATGTATGGACTTACCACTGAAAACACTTTTACCGTTGTAATTGAGACAGCGATTGCAAGTTGGTTCAACAGAAATCAAAGTTAGTCAAGGGCTGGTCTTAAAGTGAACTTATCTGAAATTTTGTGTGGGAGGTACCAGAAGGGATGGGCAAATATAGTCCATATGCAAACCTGATCTATATCTAGTAGATATATTAGGATGCGCACAGTATGGATAAAATCGGTCTGTCCCTTCAAGAGTTATCGTGCGGACAATTTTTTTGAATTTTTGAACTTTTGTGGGAGAGGTACCTGAAGGAGTGAGCCGATATGGCTTATATTCGAACTTAAACTAAGTTTGGATAAAATATTATGAGGGCCAAATTTTGGATCGAATCGGAAGGTACCGTCCTATCTATGGTATGGATAATGACACTAAAAATTCCAAAATATAGAAACTCGGAAGGTACCGTCCTATCTATGGTAGCTGGGTTAGAACGTGGATAATGCCGATAATTCTCTGAATATGCCGATAATTCTCTGAAGAAATGTTTTTACTTCCAAGGGATATAACTTGAGAATGTGGATATCAACTTGAAAATATCGAAGATCGAGAGCTACCGTTATATGAAGATCATAAAAACCTGCAACTGTACCAAATATTCTATGTTTTATATAGCGAAACTCATTTCACAAAAATATTGCTAGCGATGCTGATGTTTTTGATATTGTTGCTATAATAAAAAAGCATCGGACACGCATACTCGTATTTTGCAGCACACATGATCAACACATATCAGAGAATAAGCAACAAAGTTTCAAAGGCTTAGCCATGTTTTCAGCAAACAGTTTATAGATCAGGGTTACCAGTGTAATGCATTAAAAATCACGATATAATTAATTCCACTTTTTCGTTCAAAGGACATGTGAATTTTTGTTGAAGCCGTTCAAAATATATTTTTTTATTTTTAAACAATAATAATTAGTATTCTTTAAGTTTTACGATATGATGGGGGCATTTGACATTAAATGACACCTTCTTTATTACTGCGTTGGCAACCCTAATCACTAAAAACACACTCGGTTGCTAATTCGCTGCGACGAATGGTCAGCCGACGGCAAAATATGTAGCGTGGTTGTCGATTATGCCTAACGAAAACAAGATTAGGCGTAAAAAAACGAAATAAGCAAAAATGTACAAAAATAAATATGCGTTCGGCTGCTTATATAGCCGTTTGTGTGAATATTGTGAAGTGTACAGCTAATGCTAATGTTTTTATAGATGCTGGCTTTTAACCCCTATAATTCTTTGCAGAAATGTTTCATGCCTCTAAGGGAGACTAAATAGCAAATTATTGTCATTTGATGTCAACCAGTTTTTAATACCCATCATGCTAAGAGTAATAAATAGAAACTTCTGTGCTAAATTATGTTAAAAATCGCGAGTTGCATCTTGATTTCAACAGATAGACGGACATCGTTATATCGACTTATTTCTTATGCTGATCACGAATATATACATACTTTATAGGTTCTACGATGAATATTCCGATGTGTTGAAAACAGAATCATAAAGTTAATTATACCCTTACACATCTTATGGTCGAGGCTATAATAAAGGTAATTTTCTATTTTACATCTGGAAATACCATTTCATGAGGGTTATACCAAAACATCGACTTATTGTCAATTCGATTCGAAAATCTAGAGGGGTCAATATTAGATAGATAAATTGAAGATAGATTACTTAGGCTTACACGGAAATCCAAAACGACGGACCAGCAACGCGGAACCGGGTCAGCTAGTTTAACTATAAAAAATTTGTTTTATATATTTGATTGATTTTTATATATCTTGTTATTACACATTTACAGCAGCAATTGCCAACCAAAATATAAAAATGGTGGAACTGCTATCAGAAATTAAAATTTTATTTAAGACGAAATTACACACAGGCATTGAAAATACGAAATATAAACAGACGTTTCAGACGAGGCAGTTGAAAATGAAATAAATAATGAAAATATTGGATTAAGTAAAATAATAATTAATTAAAGTAAGAATTCATTTCATTCACGTTTTCTAAATTACAAAAAGTTTATGGCAGCTATATACGGTAAGTTCAGTAGACTACTATTTGAATCCAATTAACTTCTAGTTTCTTCTCTTTTTTTAAGATGCTGTGGGTTCGGTATTCGCCAACAAAAATGGCTTCAACGGACGAAGAATAAATAATTTAAAATTAGTATTTACTATAGTTTCGTAAACTCAATTTTTATATGTATTCTGTCAGTATTATTAGTATTATTATTACTATTTACTTCATAGTTTCGTAAACTGATTTTTTATGTATTCTCGTTATATTTGCATTGAAATAAATACATTTTTTTGTTTTAAATTATGTAAATATTATTAAATTCTGTAAATATTCTTATGCGCTTCCATTCAGCGCTTTCGATGCGCTTCCTTTTAGCGCTTTCGATGCGCTTTCAAGGATAGCTAAAGGTGATGTAAACATCAGTTTGTTAAAACGCAACCCTATATCAACAAATTATTTGAGCATTCTTTCATCATTTGGGCTGCATTCTATGGTAACTGAAGTAACAATAGAAGATAATACAGCCAACAGTAGAATTTGCATTGGCCACTTATTTTCCAGAAAGGATCAGAAACTTTCACATGGTCATTCTACGATTACTGGTTCTAAATCGAAAAAAACAACGAGGGTATAGCAAGAAACTTTAGAAATGAAACGCCAACGGATATACATATCAGAAAAAATTGCTATTAACTGTAAACAAAATGTTCTCGATGTTGTCCACACATGTTGGAGAAGGAGGAGTGGAGGAAATACTTCAAATACTATGTTTACAGAATATGCACGTGAACAAGAAATATATATGTAAGGCCTATAGACCTAAAGAATAACGCTGATTTGCTAACAGCAATTATCACAAAATTAATAAACGGTAGCATTCACGAAGCAGTAATACCTGATATAATGAATCAAACCAATATACAAGAGTGGTGATAAATCCGACTAGAACAACTACAGGCCTACATCAATATTACCAGTAATTGAAAAGGTTTTACAAGAAATAGTAGCGCGTAGACTCAATAGCTCTCCAAAAAACAACATAATAAGCAAAGAACAATTTGGCTTTCAAAAAGACAATAGCGTCAATCAATTAGTGGGACGTTGCTCAAATCACATTAATAAGGCTTTAAGCCAAAACAACAATTGCCTAGCTCTGCTCATTGACTTTAACAGAGCATTCGACACCCTACCTCACGAAAAGCTGCTGAACGTGCTGGCAAAATATGGTATTAGGGGTCAAATCTTAAAATGGTTTACAGATTACCTCACGTGTAGATCTTTTCGTGTTAACATAGGGGACATCAAAAGTAGCACAATGTCTACACGGTTTGGAGTTCCACAAGGGTCAAAATTTGCACCAATACTATACATCATATAATTGAAATGGTACTACAGCTAAAAGACAACACAGCACACATATGCAGACGATACCGCAATAATTGTTTGCAACCATTCGTTAAACGTTGCCGTCAATACGCTTCAACATGAATTCAATAAGGTTACAAAATGATGCCATGATAACGGATTAATTATAAATTCCACGAAAACTAAAGCTATGAATATAAGACCGGAAACGTGCCAAAAAGTAACTTCGAGATTAAATTTAATGATATGGAATGTCTTCACAAAAACGATAAAGGATCCATCCAAACAATGAACGACAATTGTAAGACTCACCTCGAAATAATAGAAAATTATAAATATCTAGGATTGCACTTCCATGATAATGAAAAGTGATATACAGCATATACAAACCAAACTCAGGCGAACATCCTACACTTTAGTTTACCTCGGAAACTGCGCTCATTGGTGGAATCACATCTCAGATATGGTATAACAGCATGGGCCAACGCAAGAATATGCAGAATTCTGCAATCTGCCCAGAACAGAATTGTGAAATCCATAAGCAAAAAACATTAGTTTTAATGAATCATAGAAAATTTCAATTTATTTGTTTAAAATAGGTAAATCCATTAAAGTAGATTAAAAAGCATAGAGATTAAAAACAATTACCAACAAATTAAAATGAGACAAATTAATAAAAACAGGTAAAAAGTATCAGTCGGCTTTGCCGACAGAGATATACCCTCAGCCTATGTGAATTGGAACTTTCATCTACGGATTTAGGGTCTTTTCAGAATTTTGTGGCACTTTTTGGACATTTGAACTTGAAGACAAAAATGTGAATTAGGATTAAAGTGCAAAAGTTTTGCGAATGGAAATGGATTGAGAGTCATATCTTTTCGATAGATATCGCACCCACAAGTCTTTTCAGTGGGTTATCGTACACCTGTTGGACCAGTATTCCAGCAAGAATGGA
Source organism: Musca autumnalis (assembly GCF_047663935.1). Classification (NCBI taxonomy): domain Eukaryota; kingdom Metazoa; phylum Arthropoda; class Insecta; order Diptera; family Muscidae; genus Musca; species Musca autumnalis. The sequence continues at coordinate 124,130,977 of NW_027412088.1, read as the reverse complement.
CTTGTCCACGGAAAACATATATTTGGTTGTCAACAGGACCACAAAAAACATCATCGGTATAAATTTACAAAGGATCTACGAACAGACCGTAAACTGTAATTGTAGGTATCCTAAGGAGAGGACCAATATGAACCATTTTAGAGGTTAAACTAAGTTTGGACAAAGTATGACGAAGGCCAAATTTTGGACCAAATCGGTCTATCAGTTCTAGAGTTATTGCGCTCTCCAACTACTACATATGGTGCCATAGGGGTTTTTTACAACTTTCGGGCTGTTTTCCCAAGATGTATGGACTTACCACTGAAAACACTTTTACCGTTGTAATTGAGACAGCGATTGTAAGTTGGTTCAACAGAAATCAAAGTTAGTCAAGGGCTGGTCTTAAAGTGAACTTATCTGAAATTTTGTGTGGGAGGTACCAGAAGGGATGGGCAAATATAGTCCATATGCAAACCTGATCTATATCTAGTAGATATATTAGGATGCGCACAGTATGGATAAAATCGGTCTGTCCCTTCAAGAGTTATCGTGCGGACAATTTTTTTGAATTTTTGAACTTTTGTGGGAGAGGTACCTGAAGGAGTGAGCCGATATGGCTTATATTCGAACTTAAACTAAGTTTGGACAAAATATTATGAGGGCCAAATTTTGGATCGAATCGGAAGGTACCGTCCTATCTATGGTATGGATAATGACACTAAAAATTCCAAAATATAGAAACTCGGAAGGTACCGTCCTATCTATGGTAGCTGGGTTAGAACGTGGATAATGCCGATAATTCTCTGAATATGCCGATAATTCTCTGAAGAAATGTTTTTACTTCCAAGGGATATAACTTGAGAATGTGGATATCAACTTGAAAATATCGAAGATCGAGAGCTACCGTTATATGAAGATCATAAAAACCTGCAACTGTACCAAATATTCTATGTTTTATATAGCGAAACTCATTTCACAAAAATATTGCTAGCGATGCTGATGTTTTTGATATTGTTGCTATAATAAAAAAGCATCGGACACGCATACTCGTATTTTGCAGCACACATGATCAACACATATCAGAGAATAAGCAACAAAGTTTCAAAGGCTTAGCCATGTTTTCAGCAAACAGTTTATAGATCAGGGTTACCAGTGTAATGCATTAAAAATCACGATATAATTAATTCCACTTTTTCGTTCAAAGGACATGTGAATTTTTGTTGAAGCCGTTCAAAATATATTTTTTTATTTTTAAACAATAATAATTAGTATTCTTTAAGTTTTACGATATGATGGGGGCATTTGACATTAAATGACACCTTCTTTATTACTGCGTTGGCAACCCTAATCACTAAAAACACACTCGGTTGCTAATTCGCTGCGACGAATGGTCAGCCGACGGCAAAATATGTAGCGTGGTTGTCGATTATGCCTAACGAAAACAAGATTAGGCGTAAAAAAACGAAATAAGCAAAAATGTACAAAAATAAATATGCGTTCGGCTGCTTATATAGCCGTTTGTGTGAATATTGTGAAGTGTACAGCTAATGCTAATGTTTTTATAGATGCTGGCTTTTAACCCCTATAATTCTTTGCAGAAATGTTTCATGCCTCTAAGGGAGACTAAATAGCAAATTATTGTCATTTGATGTCAACCAGTTTTTAATACCCATCATGCTAAGAGTAATAAATAGAAACTTCTGTGCTAAATTATGTTAAAAATCGCGAGTTGCATCTTGATTTCAACAGATAGACGGACATCGTTATATCGACTTATTTCTTATGCTGATCACGAATATATACATACTTTATAGGTTCTACGATGAATATTCCGATGTGTTGAAAACAGAATCATAAAGTTAATTATACCCTTACACATCTTATGGTCGAGGCTATAATAAAGGTAATTTTCTATTTTACATCTGGAAATACCATTTCATGAGGGTTATACCAAAACATCGACTTATTGTCAATTCGATTCGAAAATCTAGAGGGGTCAATATTAGATAGATAAATTGAAGATAGATTACTTAGGCTTACACGGAAATCCAAAACGACGGACCAGCAACGCGGAACCGGGTCAGCTAGTTTAACTATAAAAAATTTGTTTTATATATTTGATTGATTTTTATATATCTTGTTATTACACATTTACAGCAGCAATTGCCAACCAAAATATAAAAATGGTGGAACTGCTATCAGAAATTAAAATTTTATTTAAGACGAAATTACACACAGGCATTGAAAATACGAAATATAAACAGACGTTTCAGACGAGGCAGTTGAAAATGAAATAAATAATGAAAATATTGGATTAAGTAAAATAATAATTAATTAAAGTAAGAATTCATTTCATTCACGTTTTCTAAATTACAAAAAGTTTATGGCAGCTATATACGGTAAGTTCAGTAGACTACTATTTGAATCCAATTAACTTCTAGTTTCTTCTCTTTTTTTAAGATGCTGTGGGTTCGGTATTCGCCAACAAAAATGGCTTCAACGGACGAAGAATAAATAATTTAAAATTAGTATTTACTATAGTTTCGTAAACTCAATTTTTATATGTATTCTGTCAGTATTATTAGTATTATTATTACTATTTACTTCATAGTTTCGTAAACTGATTTTTTTATGTATTCTCGTTATATTTGCATTGAAATAAATACATTTTTTTGTTTTAAATTATGTAAATATTATTAAATTCTGTAAATATTCTTATGCGCTTCCATTCAGCGCTTTCGATGCGCTTCCTTTTAGCGCTTTCGATGCGCTTTCAAGGATAGCTAAAGGTGATGTAAACATCAGTTTGTTAAAACGCAACCCTATATCAACAAATTATTTGAGCATTCTTTCATCATTTGGGCTGCATTCTATGGTAACTGAAGTAACAATAGAAGATAATACAGCCAACAGTAGAATTTGCATTGGCCACTTATTTTCCAGAAAGGATCAGAAACTTTCACATGGTCATTCTACGATTACTGGTTCTAAATCGAAAAAAACAACGAGGGTATAGCAAGAAACTTTAGAAATGAAACGCCAACGGATATACATATCAGAAAAAATTGCTATTAACTGTAAACAAAATGTTCTCGATGTTGTCCACACATGTTGGAGAAGGAGGAGTGGAGGAAATACTTCAAATACTATGTTTACAGAATATGCACGTGAACAAGAAATATATATGTAAGGCCTATAGACCTAAAGAATAACGCTGATTTGCTAACAACAATTATCACAAAATTAATAAACGGTAGCATTCACGAAGCAGTAATACCTGATATAATGAATCAAACCAATATACAAGAGTGGTGATAAATCCGACTAGAACAACTACAGGCCTACATCAATATTACCAGTAATTGAAAAGGTTTTACAAGAAATAGTAGCGCGTAGACTCAATAGCTCTCCAAAAAACAACATAATAAGCAAAGAACAATTTGGCTTTCAAAAAGACAATAGCGTCAATCAATTAGTGGGACGTTGCTCAAATCACATTAATAAGGCTTTAAGCCAAAACAACAATTGCCTAGCTCTGCTCATTGACTTTAACAGAGCATTCGACACCCTACCTCACGAAAAGCTGCTGAACGTGCTGGCAAAATATGGTATTAGGGGTCAAATCTTAAAATGGTTTACAGATTACCTCACGTGTAGATCTTTTCGTGTTAACATAGGGGACATCAAAAGTAGCACAATGTCTACACGGTTTGGAGTTCCACAAGGGTCAAAATTTGCACCAATACTATACATCATATAATTGAAATGGTACTACAGCTAAAAGACAACACAGCACACATATGCAGACGATACCGCAATAATTGTTTGCAACCATTCGTTAAACGTTGCCGTCAATACGCTTCAACATGAATTCAATAAGGTTACAAAATGATGCCATGATAACGGATTAATTATAAATTCCACGAAAACTAAAGCTATGAATATAAGACCGGAAACGTGCCAAAAAGTAACTTCGAGATTAAATTTAATGATATGGAATGTCTTCACAAAAACGATAAAGGATCCATCCAAACAATGAACGACAATTGTAAGACTCACCTCGAAATAATAGAAAATTATAAATATCTAGGATTGCACTTCCATGATAATGAAAAGTGATATACAGCATATACAAACCAAACTCAGGCGAACATCCTACACTTTAGTTTACCTCGGAAACTGCGCTCATTGGTGGAATCACATCTCAGATATGGTATAACAGCATGGGCCAACGCAAGAATATGCAGAATTCTGCAATCTGCCCAGAACAGAATTGTGAAATCCATAAGCAAAAAACATTAGTTTTAATGAATCATAGAAAATTTCAATTTATTTGTTTAAAATAAGTAAATCCATTAAAGTAGATTAAAAAGCATAGAGATTAAAAACAATTACCAACAAATTAAAATGAGACAAATTAATAAAAACAGGTAAAAAGTATCAGTCGGCTTTGCCGACAGAGATATACCCTCAGCCTATGTGAATTGGAACTTTCATCTACGGATTTAGGGTCTTTTCAGAATTTTGTGGCACTTTTTGGACATTTGAACTTGAAGACAAAAATGTGAATTAGGATTAAAGTGCAAAAGTTTTGCGAATGGAAATGGATTGAGAGTCATATCTTTTCGATAGATATCGCACCCACAAGTCTTTTCAGTGGGTTATCGTACACCTGTTGGACCAGTATTCCAGCAAGAATGGACTTGTCCACGGAAAACATATATTTGGTTGTCAACAGGACCACAAAAAACATCATCGGTATAAATTTACAAAGGATCTACGAACAGACCGTAAACTGTAATTGTAGGTATCCTAAGGAGAGGACCAATATGAACCATTTTAGAGGTTAAACTAAGTTTGGACAAAGTATGACGAAGGCCAAATTTTGGACCAAATCGGTCTATCAGTTCTAGAGTTATTGCGCTCTCCAACTACTACATATGGTGCCATAGGGGTTTTTTACAACTTTCGGGCTGTTTTCCCAAGATGTATGGACTTACCACTGAAAACACTTTTACCGTTGTAATTGAGACAGCGATTGTAAGTTGGTTCAACAGAAATCAAAGTTAGTCAAGGGCTGGTCTTAAAGTGAACTTATCTGAAATTTTGTGTGGGAGGTACCAGAAGGGATGGGCAAATATAGTCCATATGCAAACCTGATCTATATCTAGTAGATATATTAGGATGCGCACAGTATGGATAAAATCGGTCTGTCCCTTCAAGAGTTATCGTGCGGACAATTTTTTGAATTTTTGAACTTTTGTGGGAGAGGTACCTGAAGGAGTGAGCCGATATGGCTTATATTCGAACTTAAACTAAGTTTGGACAAAATATTATGAGGGCCAAATTTTGGATCGAATCGGCAGGTCCGTTTGATAGTTATCTTGAGCTCCAACCACTACACATGGTGTCATATGGGTCTTTTAACCTTTCAGCCCTTTTTCTTAGGAAGTAGGGTATTGCCCCTGATGAAACTTGTAAAACCATATGGGGGCCGTGAATACAAAATGCTACACCAAAAATCAAAACGATTCGAGAGGAGGTACCCGAAGGCGTGGACCGATTGAGTCCATATTGGCATCTCATCTAAGTTTAGTAGAAATTTCACGATGTGCAAACCTTGGACCAAATCGGTTACTCCCTTCAAGAGTTATCGTGCGCACAAATTTTCTGAACATTTTCGAACTTTTGTGGGGGAGGTACCGGAAGGAGTGGACCGATATAACCCATCTTCGAACTCAAAATATTGCGAAAGCCGTATGAACGTGTATATACCCTCGTTAGCATAAAGCTGAAAAATACAATTATGTAAAATGTTAAAATATATTATTTTTTTATTAAAGCTGAGATAATAATCAAACTAAAATATAGATAAAAGCATGCAAAATTATAAAATATACGATAAGTTTTATAATTAATAAAATTAATTCATACATTTTTCTAAAAAGTTAAAAAAATAATATCTAAATAATTATTGAAAATAATATATAAGAAAATAAATATGTATAGATTACACTGCTCAACAAAATTGAAGAAGTTGAATGTTTCAACCGAAGTTGTTGTTGTTTCTAAATGAAATCGGCGAGCTATTTTCAAATCTGGTCACGGTTTTTCTCCATCAGCTCTTGTTCATGTGATATAGCTCAAAATCGATTTTTGCGAGTTTCACCCAGAATTTCGTTATTTTCGGATACAAACAAATATTTTTTTGCGGGTTTTTCGACACTAATATATTAAGAAGATGTTATACGCTCGATACAAACGTTTTTTGAAATAATTGTGGCGAATATATATCAAAAAATATAGAAAACATACGATGCATCTTGTAAAAATTGCATATTTTGAGTACTTTAAGCTGTAATTACGTCATCGGGGGAAGTCATAGGAGCTTCATATGGCATTCCGGATATGCTCAGGGTGTCTACTATATAGTCCTGTATTCAAATATATAATATAAAGTTCATAGCGCCCACGATTCGCCCATAACCTAAAAATCGTCATGAAGACTGCCATTGAAAAGTAAATGGCATATTTGGTAATGATATCACAGGTAAATGATTTCCCTTTAGCAGTCTTCATGACGATTTTTAGGTTATTGGCGAATCGTGGGCGCTATGAATTTTATATTATATATTTGAATACAGGACTATATAGTAGACACCCTGAGCATATCCGGAATGCCATATGAAGCTCCTATGACTTCCCCCGATTACGTAATTACAGCTTAAAGTACTCAAAATATGCAATTTTTACAAGATGCATCGTATGTTTTCTATATTTATACCCTATACCACAATGTGGAAAAGGGTATTATAAGTTTGTTTCGGTAAAAATTCATGTAACACCGCGAAATATTCGTCGGAGACCCCCAATGTGGTATACCAATCTTCATATCTCGACGAGATAAAGCGATTTTGAGATGTGTGTCCGTCCGTCTGTCCATTATAAATTGTAAACACGCTCCAGGCCGCAATTATGGACCGATCGTCACGAAATTTTGTATGGAGGTCGGGTTCAGATCAGAATAGATCCCTATTCTTATTGGTGATGATCGTGAAATATTTAGTGGGTGAAATGGACCAAAAACATAATATTTATCCAATTTTCTAGCGGCTCTGTAGGTCTCAATAATAGTCCGATCAACGCGTAATTTTAAACAAGGTAAGAGTATATCCCAAAGGAGAAGCTTGCAATTTGAGATGGCGATCGGATAACATTTAGAGGGTTAAATGGACCAAAACTTTTGTGTGAAAATTGTGCAAATTTTTAATATACAGCTTATATCTTAATTCCTGGAAGTGACATTCTGGTCAAGTGGGATATACTTGAAAGTGGAACGCTTGACCTTTCAATTGATGCCAATTATGCTGGTGTGCATGATCCGATAACAGAGTTACAGCCTAATATATTCCGTTATTTGTTTGTAGTGTAATAATAAACTCGCTAGAAGTCGCAATTATACATCAATAGTCACGAAATTTTGCACCGGGTAAGAGTATAGGTCGAAAAAGATGCCTACAATTTTGAATGATGATCTGATATTCTTTAGCGGGTGAAATGGACCATTACTTTTGTATGAAAAATATAAAAAATTTATTTTTGGTCGATATTTTAATTCCTTGAGGACATATATATTTTGCAAAGTAGCCTACTTATAGGAAAAAACTGCTGACCTTTCCTCTGATGTAAATTGCAATAAAGTGTTTGCCAGATAACGGACGTAATGCCTAATATATAATGGGTTCTCTGTAGAGAACTACATTTTTATCCCATGCTACATATTGTCTCTCCAAAAGTTTATGTAACACCACGAAATATTCGTCCTAGACCCCTTATTTGGTAGGCCAAAATTCATATCTCGACGAGATAAAGCGATTTTGAGATGTGTGTCCGTCCATTAAAAATTGTAAACAAGCTTATGGCCGCAATTATGGACCGATTGTAACGAATTTTTTAAGGAGGTTGGTTTCGGGCCAGAATAGAAATGATTAGTCTTTGCTGATGTTCGTGAAATGTTCAGGGAATGAAATGGACCAAAAACAAAATTTTAACCAATTTTGTAGCGGCTCTGTAGGTCAAAATAATAAACAGCAACATTTTAAACAAAGTTTGAGTTTATGATGAAGAAGCGTACAAACCAACGTGAAGATCAGATAATATTTAGCGGGTTAAATGGACTGAAACTTTTGTGCGAAATTGGTAAAAATTTCAATAACGTAGCGGTTAAACAACGGAGGTAGCAGTACTACATAAGTGGGTTTCATTACATTTTAGTTTGTGTGAACTAAATTTTCCTTTCCTGCTACAAAAATGTCTTTGTCATGTTAGATAACTTTTTTGTTTTGGTCATAAGTATTATACATTACATCTCTGATATTTGATAATTAAATTTTCACAATCATTGAAAAGAAGTTCCGTGGAGAGCGATTGTCCAGGGATAGTGGTATAGGGTATCCCATACTTGTTTTTGATATATGTTCGCCACAATTATTTCAAAAAACGTTTGGTATCGAGCGTATAACATCTTCTTACTATATTAGTGTCGAAAAACCCGCAAAAAAATATTTGTTTGTATCCGAAAATAACGAAATTCTGGGTGAAGCTCGTAAAAACCGATTTTGAACTATATCTCATGAACAAGAGCTGATGGAGAAAAACCGTGACCAGATTTGATTTCATTTAGAAACAACAACAACTTCGGTTAAAACAAAAGTCGTGTTGACCAGTGTTATTAATGTTTTCAAAATAATGACAAGTAAGAAAAGCGTTAAGTTCAGCCAGGCCAAACTTTTTATACCCTCCACCAAGAACTGTATTGAAGTGAATAGGAACAATTAGTTTTATTTCTTTTATGAAAGTATTAAACTCTTCCTTTTATTGCAGGAGTAGTACATATATCTCAACTGATAATACTCCCTTTAAAAATTGGGCAAAACCGACTAGACCTAAACCTGGATATTCTGGATTTGGATAGTTAACAACATCGCGAGCACCGTTCTATTGATTCTGTATAAAACGTTAACCTGCACCGATAAATTTCTGGAGGAAAGTTTCGTAACTCTAGCGAGGACTAAATACCAAATTTCAGTTATTCCTATTGAATATTGTGGCCAAAACTTTCAAAATACCAAAGATTGGGAGGGATCTTTCTAAGGGGTGTATATAAAAACATGCAACAGTACCGGGAATTTTCAGATGGGAAGTTTTATACCACCAACGGAGATTCAATATTAAATTTCATCCGTTGCGATGGGATATTGATGACACAACCTTAAAATACCGAAAATCGGGAAGTACGCTTCTGTGGGGGTTATTTGAATGAAGGGGACCCATGGCAATTTAAATACTAAATTTCAGTCATATCGGTGGTATATTGAGGCCACAACGTTCAAAATACTGTAAATCGGAAGGTGCGGTCCTATCGGGGTATTTGAGGACGTCGACCTATACCGGCACATTTCGGCTGGAATGTTTCATACCTCTATCAAAAACTTAATAACAAATATCAGTTTTTTGGTGGAGAACGAGCTATATGTAGAAAATCGGGAGGTACCGTTCTATGGGGCTATATGAACCCATGGACCTATACCGACAAATTTTAGGTGGAAAGTTTTATACCCTCAACGAAGACTAAGTACCATCTTGCAGCCATTTCTGTGTTATAATGAGGCTAAAACCTTCAATATACCGAAAATTGGGATATACCGTTCTATTGGGGGTACCACCCAAAACATGAACCTATACCGACAAATTTCTATGGGAAATTTTTGTAGCCCAGAAAAAGACGAAATACCAAATTACAGCTACTTCGGTGAAATAATGAGGCTACAAAATTCAAATTACCGATAATCGGGTGGTACCGTTCTTTCAAAACGTTGACCTTTACCGACAAATTTCTGAGAGAAATTTTTGTAGCCCGGAAAAAGACTTAATACCAAATTTCAGCCACTCCGGTGGAATAATGAGGCTATTATTCCACCGAAGGGGCTGAAACCTTCAAAATACCGAAAATCGGGCGGTGCCGTCCTATGGGAGCTATATGAAGACGTTGACCTATACCGACTAATTTCAGGTGGAAAGTTTTATACCCACAACGAAGACTATGTACCAAATTTTAGCCATTTTTATATAATGAAGCTAAACCCTTCAAAACACCGAAAATTGGGATGTACCGTTCAATGGGGTGTACATTAAAGCGTGGACCGATAAAGATAAATTCCTGGGAGAAAGTTTTGCATCCCAAATGAGGACGAAATATAAAATTTGTGGCATTTGGTAGTATAGTATAGCTAAAACCTTCAAAAATATCTAAAATTGGGAGAATTCGTGCTATGGGGACTATATGAGGGCGTGTGACCTATACCGACAAATTTCATATGGAATGTTTTATACCCCAAATGAAGACTAACCACCAAATTTCAGCCATTTCGGTGGAATATTAAGGCCACAACCTTCAAAATACCGAAAATCGGGAGGTACTGTTCTATGGGGGCTATATGAAGGCGTAGACCTATACCGACAAATTTCATATGGAATGTTTTATACCCCAAATGAAGACTAACAACCAAATTTCAGCCATTTCGGTGGAATTTTGAGGCCGCAACCTTCAAAATACCGAAAATCGGGAGGTACCTCCTATGGGGGCTATATGAAGGCGTGGAATGGAAATTCAATAAAGAAAAAACTGAAATATGAAAAAAAAACAAAAAAAAAAACCTATACCTACAAATTTGCAGGGGTCTGGCAACTCTTGTTGTGTTTAGCTGTGTTATTTTTGTGTTCTGCAAAGTGGATAATCTATCTAATATATAAAAGGCAATGTGTGTATGTTAGTATGTTTGTATGTTCCGAATAGACTCAAAAACGGCTGAATAGATTTTCTTGAAATTTTCAGATAATGTACTGGTAACATCGGTGATGAAAATAGGCTATATATTTTTTTGAATGGTCGTCGCGGAAGTGAAATATCACGGTCATCCCAAATTATTCAAAAATGTATTATTTCAGATAATATACCTAATTTTAGTAAGCGTGACTACAAAACCGCTATAACACTGGCTTCAATATGTGGGATAACGCGGTCAACTCCATAGTTTGGAATACAGTAAAATCCCGATAACATGAGATGTCACTATATAGAAATTCCGAAAAATCGATTGGGAAATCTTATGACATTTTGTATGTGGTGTTTTTAGGTCTGAGAATAGGTCGTAATCAATTTTTTTTATCAAGCTATGTGTAGTGACCGGTGGTCCTCCCCACAAATTGTTTAAGAAAACCGCGAAATTCAAGATACTTTTTAATATATTGTTCACAAATTGTTTGCATTGCTATGATAATTACTGTCTTGACTCTGAATGGTCATTGCGGAAGTGAAATATCGCGTTCATCCCAAAATTTTCAAAAATGTATTATTTCAGTTAATTAGAACGGTCGTAAGCTGTTTTTTACTGCTAAGAATAGCGACTGGTGGTCCTCCCTACAATGTTTTTAAGAAAATCAGAAATCTTTGATATTTTTTTTTTTTCGAACGTTCCCACGCCACTCTTCCCCGCCCCTGCCGACCGAGGGGGCCACCTCCCCATAACGTAGGGAGAGCGTACACCCCATAATCCGGATTATGGAGGGTTAGTAGGGTAGGAAATTTCCGGCTACAGTTACACATCAGCCGGATTTACATAAAATAGTACTTAACAAGTTAATAAAACAGATTATGCATAAAGATAAAGCTGTAGACGTAGAATAGAAGACTTTATTATAGGTAAAGGGTCTGTCAAGTTTATAAGTGCATACAAATTATTATAGATTTCACATAATGATCTAAACGGATTGCTTAGTTCATAGTTAGATCTTGCTAATGGAAGACTGAGCGGTATGTAATTCCGAGTAAACCGCGAGGGCACATTAAATTTTATTTCGCCAATTAAAAATTTTGAATCAATCTGACCACGTAAAAGTTTTATTAAAAATGTTGCTCTAAGCATTAGACGTCTCCGTGCCAAAGTCGGGAGATCAATAAGTTGTAATCGATGTTCATAGGGGGGAAGTGCTTCCACTGTACTCCAAGGCAAACCTCTAAGAGCAAACAGGAGAAATTGCGTTTGGACAGATTCTATCTTATTGTAATAAGATTTGTAGAATGGGCTCCATAATACGCAACCATATTCTAATGTAGGCCGAACCAAACTGACAAACAAACGCTTAGTTACATACGGGTCATCAAATTCCTTGGACCAACGTTTTATGAACCCTAAGAGCGATTTCGCTTTATTGACACAGGATTCAATATGTAAATTAAAACGTAGTTTATTATCTAAAATGACACCAAGATCATCAAATGAATCAACATCATCAAGCTTGTGAGAACCGATAAAGTATTCAAAATAAAGAGGACGACTTCTAAACAGCGATAATTTTTTGCATTTCTTTAGATTTAGTGACATACCGTTTATACTACACCAATTTGCTAGAGAATGCAAATCATGTTGGAGTTTTAGTGCTTGATTTCGCGAATCAAGGTTGCAGAATAGTTTAACGTCATCAGCAAACATTAAAACTTTAGAAAAATTTATCACAGAAGGAAGGTCATTTAAGTACAGAACGAAAAGTAATGGTCCTAAATGACTTTCTTGAGGAACACCAGAGTGAACAGTAATGTCTCTTGAAATTATATTATTGAAAGATACCTTTTGGGAGCGATCTTGCAAATAAGAAGAAATCCATGATAAAAGTGTGGTTGGAAAGCCCATTGTATCCAATTTGTGTATCAATAACTTATGCACGACCGTGTCAAAGGCCTTGCTAAAGTCGGTATAAATTACATCTGTTTGATGTTTTAGAGAAAATCCATTGTGAACATGGCAAGTAAGTTCCAATAAGTTCGTTAAAGTTGATCTCCCTTTTATAAATCCATGTTGATATGGAGAAATAATTGGTGAAACAAAATGAATTATTCTACGTGATACCAAAAGTTCAAAAAGCTTTGGGATTGCACTAAGTTTTGCAATGCCCCTATAATTTTCAACGACAGTCCTACTGCCAGATTTATGTAAGGGGATAATAAAACTAGATTTCCAGAGCACAGGAAAGTATCCTAAAGATAAGGAATCATTGAAAATGCTAGTGAGAGGCTTGTACAGTTCATAAGCACATTTCCTCAGAATGTTGGCCGGTACACCATCAGGACCTGGAGAGCTACAATATTTTAATGAAATTAAACCATTAAACACTTCATCCTCTGTAAGAAGGAAATGAGGGAATTGATTTAGTTTATCTATGTTATAAGAGTAATTATTATTAAAAGAAAATGTTGAGTATGTGCTTTGAAAGAATTGAGCGAACATATCAGCTATTTCAACTGTATCACAGGACTGTTTGCAACTAAATTTCATACTGTTAGGGAATTCTTTGACTTTTCTTTTCGAGTTTACAAATTTATAGAAACTTTTAGGATTCGAGTGAAGATTTCTTCTCATTTTATCAAGGTAATTTGTGTAGCACTTAAGATTTTCAGTGTTGTATTTATTTCTAGCTTTAGAATAATTAGAATAATTTAAAGAAGTATTATATTTTTTAAATTTCTTGAATAATTTACTTTTAATATTACGTAATCGCCTTAGATATGGAGTAAACCAAGATGGTCCGTTATCGGAACTCACTTTGAAAATTGGTACAGTTGATAAGAACGCATCATTTAGAGTATTATACAAATGTGAAACACGGGATTCTAAGTTACCTCCTTGAATCCAATTTGTATCAGTTAAAATAAGTCGTAATTGTTCACAATTTGTCTTGGCAAAATTGAATTTACCTGATGATTTTTGCTCAGGAGAATTATTAAGAGAATTATCTTGTAGTTCTAAAGTTAAAAGTAATGTTGGGTGATATTTATCTTCAGGTTCAGCAAATGGCAAGCATCTACACAATGAAATGTTTGTAGACGTGGAAAAAACTAAATCTAGAATTCTATTTTTTGAGTTATGTATATTATTTATTTGAAGTAGACATTGATCATACATTGTGTCCCAGAAAGTATCCATACCAGACGATGAGTAAGTTGTATAAGTTGGCACATAATCAATAGTATTATCTCCCAAAACCCAATTAATATGAGGTAAATTGAAGTCTCCAAGGCAAATCAGTTCAAAAGTTGATTTTTGTAAGTCTGATACATTTTTTATAAGTTCTGAATGTTTAAGGTAAATTTCTAAATCAGAATTAGGAGCAATATAAGAACAGGTTAAAATAATGACGTTACTTAAAAAATTTAATTTAACACAGACAAATTCTAAATTTGAATTGTCACCAGGGATAATACGCTCTGAGGCTATGGAGTTATGCACAGCGATCAAAACTCCCCCACCATTTTTATTAACTCTATCAGTCCTATAAACTTGGTACTGATCAGACAAAATCTCAGTATCACGAATTTCAGGTTTGAGCCATGTCTCCGTGAAAACCAAGATTTTGAAATCACAGCCAAAAGATTTCAAATAGATATGTTTAATTTTAGTATTAAGACCTCTAACATTTTGATATAATAAAGATACAGATTTACTTAGTTTTTTGACAAAGGAACGGTAGAAGGGACAACTGGGATATTAACTGGGCTATTACGTTCTCTATACACAAATTCTTTTACTAACACGCCATCAGGCCAGAATGAAGTATCCACCATCTTGTCAAACATATCAGATGGTACAACAATCTTAAAAGACGAAATAGCGTGTTGAGTGTGAGATTTAAATTTGGATACTATGAAATCGTTATTATTAAAATTAATGTGCTTAGAGTGTATATAATTACAAATATTTTCTACTGATGTATTATAATGTACTCTGGAAATGAATATACTTCTCCTAGGAGGAACTACTATTAGTTCATTGCTATTGTTAGAAGGATAATTTTCAGTCACTACAGTTGATGGAAGAGCAGAAATGGTAGTAGAAGAATTAACACTGGTTGGTTGTGCGGTAGAATAATTTTGGGAATTTGAAGTGGTTGGAGTATCTGAAAATTGAACTTTAGTTGCAGTACTTTGAACAGGGTTTAAACTTACTTTAGGTAATACATTTGAATATGGCGCCGGAAGCGCAAGTTGGTTACCTGTAGATAAATCTTCAGCAGTCTTGCGTGGCGGAGCCACCCTAGGAGAATTTAAGCTAATTAAATTTTCACCAGTAGCAATAGCTGTCGACTTCTTTCTTTTCGGAGAACCATCAACATATTCAAATTTAGCAAACATTTTTTCAAAAACATTGAACTTTGATTGTACAGCAACAAAGTTCCTCTTCATGGCTGCAATTTCGATCTTTGCTTCCCTAAAAAGTCGATAAAAATCCACTTCTAGGGACCTGCAATCAACGCAAGCCCAACGAAGGCCTTTATCTCGGTCAGTTATAAGATCATAATTTTTGCCAGTAAAACCAGCACATTTATGATGAGCACATCTTTCGCATAACCAACATGTTATAAAACGTTCAGTTAGGTTTGTTATTTTACATTCTTTATAAAGACAATCCATTATGAATAATGCCTTAAAGTATGTTAGGAAATAGTTTAGTTTAAATGATTGAAAATTGAATCAATAGATTTAATTATAACAGCCTAAAAGTATGCTAGCTAGTATGAAAATAAGTATGTTAACACCTAAGCAAAAGCTCAAGACTATGATAACGAACGTCAAGGCTAAGTGAAAGAAAAAGGTAAACAACGAATTGATCAACAACACAAAGACAGAAATTAAATTACTTATCTTTTAGAACAATACGTTATAGCACAGTATTTCACATTATAGGCCGTAACACAAAGTATCTATTTTATTAACACTTAGTTTGAAAATCACTGCAAAACTATGTAAATTAAAGCAATTTTTAAGCACTTTTTGACACAAAATAAAATACGTCTGAAAGCTACAAGAGTTGCCAAACGTATTGTTTACAGATTGTTTTTCCTGAATGATCGCGGTCATCACAAAGTTTTCAAAAATGTATTATTTCAATTAATATACATAATTTTAGTAAGCGTGACACAAAAATGATGTGAACACTAGCTTGAACAAGTGGGATAGCGCGGTCGTGAGCTATTTTAATATTAGTAATTACCGTCTTGACCCTGAATGGTCTTGGCGGAAGTGAAATATCGCGGTCATCACAAAATGTTCAAACATTTATTATTTCAGATAATATACATCATTTTGCGTGCCTAAAAAATGCTATAAACGCTGAACACTAAATAATAAGTGGGATAGCGCGATCAACTCCACATTTTGGAATACAGTAAAATCCTGATAACTTGAGATGTCACTATCCAGAGGTTAAATCCACCAAAAATAGCGAAAATCAGGCGCCACCCTTCTATGGGAGCTATATCAAAACGAGGACGTATACTGAAAATTCTCTTCACGACTGTTTACGACCCCCAAAAGTGACTATATCTCCAAACTATCGAAAATCGGGAGGTACTGCTTTATGGGAGCTATATCAAAACGTGAACCTATAACTGTTGCATACCGAGCGCAAATAAAAAGGCGTGTCTTTCGGTGGATACGAATATTTATGCTCTCCTCTTTAAATTACATTAAAACCAAATTTTAGCCATTTCGGTGTGATAATGATGTTAAATCCTCAAAAATAGCGAAAATCAGCCGGTTCCGTTCTATGGGAGCTATATCAAAACGTGGACCTATACTGACAATTCTCTGCAGTAATAATTACGACCCGAGACCAACAATCCAATATATAGCAATGTTAATTGACGTGCACCGATCATTATATGTGGGTCACAAAGTGCTTTAAATTTATGGTGAAGGGTATAATAAAAGAGATTTTATATCTTAAATTTGGGGGATACCATTACATGGAATTTATGTCAAAACATTGATTTATATTATGAAGTTTCTAGAGGGATGCCTAATTATGGATGTATCAATGCTGGATAGATAATTAAAGTTTACACGGAGAACCCAAACAACGGGCCAGCAACGCGGACCGGGTCAGCTAGTATATATATATAATTCTTCGAGACTGCCATGATGTTCGAAATTAAACTCCTCCGAAACGGCTGGACCGAATTCAATGAAATTTTGTATGTGGAATTTTTAGGTCTGAGAATAGGTTTTTAGCTATTTTTTATTCTGGTCAGTGGAGTGACCAGGGTACTTCCCCCACAAATTTTTTTAAGAAAACGTGAAATCAAAGATGTTTTTGAACGTACTGCTCAAAAATTGTTTGCAATACAATGGTGGAATAAGAAGGCGTAGCGCCAAAAACAGCTGATCATCATATCAGTTGTCAAAATGCATTATTGTGAATAAAATCTCATACAAAATGTAAACAGGCAATTCACAGCAATGCATTATTGTGACCAAATTTGACGTTTGGTATGATTTGATGTAACACATTCTTATTCCACCATGTTACCCACCAAGAGAATGTGTTTCAGATTTACTAAAAATTTTAAAATCACAAGGTATGGACGTACCACTGAGCGTATCAACATTATAAGGAAATCAGTTGAAAGTTGCAAAGAGAAGTGTTTGTCCTGGTCCTTAGAAGAAAAAATACTCGGAAAGTTGAAGTACATTGACGAAAGCATTGAAGAGTATTTTCAAATTACTTCACATGATGTAACTACTTTAAAAACTGATGTCAAAAATTTTCTATGTAAGATTAGAAAGCCTGAATTTCCGAAAATTACTTATATTAAATAGCAACATTATAGCTTTGCTTTCCAAACAAAATGAAGTGAAATTAATAAAAACGAAAGTAATCTATCTATATATATATAAAATTCTTCGAGACTGCCATGATGTTCGTAATTAAACTCCTCCGAAACGGCTGGACCGAATTCAATGAAATTTTGTATGTGGAATTTTTAGGTCTGAGAATAGGTTTTTTAGCTATTTTTTATTCTGGTCAGTGGAGTGACCAGGGTACTTCTTCCACAAATTTTTTTAAGCAAACGTGAAATCAAAGATGTTTTTGAACATATTGCTTAAAAATTGTTTATAACTGTCTTGATCCTGAATGGTCACCACAGAAGTGAAATATCGCGGTCAGCCTAATTTTTCAAAAAAATGTATAATTATAGATAATATCCTTAATTTAAGTAAGCGTGACTACAAAAACGCTATAAACATTGACTTCAATAAGTGGGAAAGCGCGATCAACCCCACAATTACAAACAATCGATTGAGAAATCAGGCAAAACCTAATTTGAATGGTGGTTAAATAACTAGAACGTCTTAAAAATGTGCATTGGTCACTAAAATGATGGGCCAACAATTCGGTGTATCTATAATAGTTCTGAATGTATATAAAGTTCTTTAAGACTGACATGATGTTCTAAATTAAACTTCCGAATTTGATGAAATTTTGTGTGTAGGTTCACAAGGTGAGAGAATACCGAAAATGGAGGGCGTCGAGGACCTCCCCCACAACGGGTTTTAACAAATCGCGAAATCTTAGAGATTATAAGACGTATTAGTATTCAATAAAATACAATTGTGGTCTCTGTCATTGATGTGTGTTTTGGAAGCAGAATACTGCGTCCAATTTTTGAAAACTGTATTCTTACTGATTAGATTTACAAATTTAGTAAGTGGTACAGAAAACATGCCATGTACATTGACATTAATGCTTGGAAAAAATCGATCAGGACCCCGTTTTTAAAATTTTAAATAAATTCAACTACCATTTTGAAGTCATTTTTATAAATCAGTGATGTTTTGATGTTTAGGAGTGTTATATAATATCATTTTCAATGAAACAGCACTTTTTTAACAAAAAGTTCGACGACGTTAAGTTTGACCGTCCCGAACTTTTATACCCACCAGCATAACTTATATTGAAATCAGGTTTCAGCCATTTCGGTTGAATAATGTGGCTAAAACATTCAACATCGCCAAAAAAATCTATAGGCATTGTATTCAACGTGTATTTATACCGACAATTCTCTGCTAAAATATTTGATACCACCAAGGGAGGCTAAATACCAAATATAGCCATTTCTGTTGAATAATGACGCTAAAACCTTGAAATACTGAAAATCGGAAGGTATCGTTCAATGGAGGCTACATACAAAACGTCTACCGAATATTCTATGCAGGAATGTTTTATACCCACAACGAAGACTAAACAGCCATTTCGGTGGGATAATGACACTAAAAATTCCAAAATATACAAACTCGGAAGGTACCGTCCTATCTATGGTATGGATAATGACACTAAAAATTCCAAAATATAGAAACTCGGAAGGTACCGTCTTATCTATGGTAGCTGGGTTAGAACTTGAAAATGTGGATATCAGCTTGAAAATATCGAAGATCGAGAGCTACCGTTATATGAAGATCATGAAAACCTGCAACTGTACCAAATATTCTATGTTTTATATAGCGAAACTCAGGAGGTACCGTTGTAGCTCCTGTAGGGTAGCTCTTTAAAAACGTGGCCAAAGCACCAACGGCAACATGTAGCATCAAATTTCACAAAAATATTGCTAGCGATGCTGATCTTTTTGATATTGTTGCTATAATAAAAAGCATCGGACACGCATACTCGTATTTTGCAGCACACATGATCAACACGTATCAGAGAATAAGCAACAAAGTTTCAAAGGCTTAGCCATGTTTTCAGCAAACAATTTATAGATCAGGGTTACCAGTGTAATGCATTAAAAACCACGATATAATTAATTCCACTTTTTCGTTCAAAGGACATGTGAATTTTTGTTGAAGCCGTTCAAAATATATTTTATTTTTATTTTTAAACAATAATAATTAGTATTCTTTAGGTTTTACGATATGATGGGGGCATTTGACATTAAATGACACCTTCTTTATTACTGCGTTGGCAACCCTAATCACTAAAAACACACTCCGTTGCTAATTCGCTGCGACGAATGGTCAGCCGACTGCAAAATATGTAGCGTGGTTGTCGATTATGCCTAACGAAAACAAAACGAAAATGTACAAAAATAAATATGCGTTCGGTTGCTTATATAGCCGTTTGTGTGAATATTGTGAAGTGTACAGCTAATGCTAATGTTTTTATAGATGCTGACTTTTAACCCCTATAATTCTTTGCAGAAATGTTTCATGCCTCTAAGGGAGACTAAATAGCAAATTATTGTCATTTGATGTCAACCAGTTTTTAATACCCATCATGCTAAGTGTAATAAATAGAAACTTCTGTACTAAATTATGTTTAAAATCGCGAGTTGCATCTTGATTTCAACAGATAGACGGACATCGTTATATCGACTTATTTCTTATGCTGATCACGAATATATACATACTTTATAGGTTCTACGATGAATATTCCGATGTGTTGAAAACAGAATCATAAAGTTAATTATACCCTTACACATCTTATGGTCGAGGCTATAATAAAGGTAATTTTCTATTTTACATCTGGAAATACCATTTCATGAGGGTTATACCAAAACATCGACTTATTGTCAATTCGATTCGAAAATCTAGAGGGGTCAATATTAGATAGACAAATTGAAGATAGATTACTTAGGCTTACACGGAAATCCAAAACGACGGGCCAGCAACGCGGAACCGGGTCAGCTAGATTATTATAAAATTTTATTAGTTTCAGTGTTTATTTCGTGTGTGATTTACGGAAATAATAAAAATATAGAATTATTCGCTTTAGTGTTCAGTGAAGTTCTGTTTTATATCACATTAGTTTAAACAGATAAGTAAAATTTAAGTTTGTGCCTGTCTCAGTGTTTCTTAGTGATTATTTTGTTTTGTTTAATTTTTGACATTTGCTATTTTTCTGTCTTGTGCTTTATTTGTTCGTAATATTTTATTAGACTCAGATTTAGAGCATACTTTCAGGCGATTTTAAAATTAACTAACTTTACAGCTTTTTATTGGCTTCTGGTATAGCATACTTTTAGGCATAACCATTAATAATGGAATTTTTAAATAAAGACTGTAAAGTTACAAGTGACAGAGCGTTTGTTGACTTGTTGGTTATGTGAGAAGCATGAACATTTGAAATGCTTAGGTTTTACTGGCAAGCATTTTGATATCACTACTGATCGCAATAATGGATTTCGTTGGGCATGTGCCAATTGCAGGTCCCTGGAAGTAGTTTTTTACCGTCTCTTCAGGGAATCTAAAATGGAGCTTGCTGCCATGAGGAAGGATTTTGAAGTTTTTTTTTCAAGGCTTGAAATTTTTGAAAAAATGTTTAAAAATTTTGATTTCGCTGATGGCTCTCCGAAACGTAAAAAAATCTCAACTGTTGTTCCTGGTGATAACTTAATTAGCCTTAATCACCAGCTGTGGTTCCGCCACGCAAGTCTGTTGAGACCTTACCGTCGGAAAATAGCCTGGCCCTTCCGGGGCAGCGTTCATCACTTCCAATCGTTTAAAGTTCAAAGGGAAATTCGACAATTGAAATGCCTTCTTCAGAAATGTTACCCATATGTTCTCTAACTAATTCTGTTCCTCTAGTGACTGTTAATGCACCTTGTTCAAATGTTAATGCTTCTGTTCCAATTACACCTCAAGTTCAGGAAACTGATCAAACTTTTAATTCCAACCCTTTTTGGTCCGGGGGTATTAATGAACTAATCGTAATACCTCCCAGAAAAAGTATTTTTATTTCCAGATTACATCCTAATACAACTGTAGATAACATTTATAATTACCTAAAAGCTAGATTGAATAATTTACGTGACACTGACTGCAAAATTATAAAATATAATTCGTCAACGCCACGTGTTATATCATCTTTCAAATTAACTGTGCCTCATGAGTTCTTTAATGTTATAATTAATGAATCATTTTGGCCAGAAAGTACACTAGTTAAAGAATATATATACAGAGAGAAATCTAATACTATTAATCCTGTAGTTATTCCTTCAGTCGTGTCTGTTTCAAAAAACCAATAAGTTCCATACTTTACAAAATGTTAGAGGCCTCAATACTAAACTTAATAATATTTACTTAAAATCTTTTTGTTGTGATCTCAAAATCCTAGTTTTTACAGAAACTTGGCTGAAACCAGGTATTCGTGACACTGAGATTTTGTCAGATCAGAACCAAGTATACAGAAAACTCAAACATAGACATTTATCTTAAACATTCCGAATTAATAAAAGAAGTTTCTTTACGGCATTCAGCAAATTCTGAATTGATTTGTCTTGGTGATTTTAATTTACCAAACTTAACATGGGTCTCAGGCTACAACATTGTGGATTATGTGCCTGTTTCAGCAACATAACTGTCTACAGACATGTTATCCTTCTGGGAAAATATTTTTGATCAATGTCTCTATCAAATAAATAATATCTATAATTCTAAGGCAAAATTTTAGACTTAGTGTTTTCTTTAACCATAAACTTTTCTGTATGTGTAAGTCCTCCATTCTCAGAACCTGAATATATTTATCATCCCACCCTTATGGTAACTCTTGAACTCAATAATATTTCAACTATTAAAACTTTACCACAAACTAAGTCAAGTAAACTAAATTTTGGTAAAACTAATGTGGTCCTACTGCGTTCTATCTTATCAAATAATAGTTGGTTACCTCAGGGAAACATCGATTCCCGTATTTCAAATTTTCATAAAGTACTTAATGATGCATTGACAGTATCAGTCCCTCTCTTAAAGAAATGGGTCCAGCTTGGTTTACTCCACATCTCAGGAGTTTGCGCAATATGAAAAGTAGAATGTATAAAAAATTTAAAAGATGCAATTCCACTTTAAATTTTACCAACTATGCAAAAGCTAGAAATGCGTTCAATAGAGAAAATTCAATGTGTTATTCAAATCACTTAATTAAGATGCGAAATAATTTTCATAGGAATCCTAAAGACTTTTATAAATTCGTAAACTCTAAAAGAAAAGTACGTGAATTTCCTAGTAGCATGGGACTTGGTTGTAAAGAATCATGTGACCCTAACGACATTGCGAATATGTTTGCCGACTTTTTTCAAAGTACCTACTCCAAATTTTCAACTAACTCCCTTAATTACCCTTATACTATTCATAAACTTAACCAGTTTCTCCGCATTATTCTCACTGAGGATGAAGTATTAAATGGTTTATTGTCATTGAAATATTCAAACTCACCATGTCCAGATGGTGTACCGACTTCTATTTTAAAATCATGTGCATATGAACTTTATCGTCCCCTAACAAATATTTTCAACGACTCGTTGACATTGGGATATTTCCCCCTAGTCTGGATATCTAGCTTTATTATTCCTTTGCATAAATCTGATAGTAGATGTGTGATTGAAAACTATAGAGGTATTGCAAAACTAAGTGCAATTCCTAAACTTTTTGAGCTTCTGGTTTCACGCCGAATAACTCATTTCGCTAGATCTATAATATCACCTTATCAACACGGTTTCGTTAAGGGTAGGTCAACCTTGACAAATTGATTGGAACTTACATGTCACGTTCACAATGGATTCGTAAATAAATGTCAAACTGACGTTATATACACAGATTTCAGTAAGGCCTTTGGCACCGTTGTACACGAATTGTTAATATATAAGCTTAATTCTATGGGTTTCCCATCAATACTCTTGTCATGGATATGTTCTTATTTACAGGACCATACCCAAAGGGTTTCTTTTAATGACATTCTATCAAAAAATATAACTGTGCATTCTGGTGTTCCTCAAGGTAGGCATTTAGGTCCATTACTTTTTGTACTTTACTTAAATGACCTTCCATCTGTCATTCGTTGCTCTAAAGTATTAATGTTTGCTGATGATGTTAAACTGTTTAGCAATCATGATTTTTGTAATCAATCAATTTACCTGCAACAAGATTTATATTCTCTTTCCAACCGGTGTAGAGTCAACTGTATGTCATTAAACTTAAAATAATGTAAAAAATTATCATTTTATAGATCCCATCCTGATTCTTGCGATTACTTCATAGGTTCGCACAAATTGGATAATGTAGATTCGTTTGTAGATCTTGGAGTCATTTTAGACAGTAAATTGTGTTTCAACTTACATTTAGAGTCTTGTGTTAATAAAGCCAAGTCATTACTGAGCTTTAAAAACGCTGGTCTAAGGAATTTGACGATCCATACGTGACCAAACGCTTATTCATTAGCCTTGTTCGACCAACATTAGAATGTGTACTTTGGAGTCCTTTTTACAAATGTGATTCTGATAAGATAGAATCAGTACAAGTTCAATTTCTTTTATTTGCTCTTAGAGGTTTAGGGTGGCGCTCAAATGAATCCCTTCCACCATATTAAAACCGTCTAAAGTTAATTGACCTTCCAACATTGGAGAAAAGACGTTTAATGCTCAGATCTATATTCATTATTAAACTCTTGCGTGGACAAATTGAATCACAGTTTTTAATTGGCGAAATAAATTTTAATGTACCTTTGCGTAGTACTCGAAACTACATACCACTTAAATTAAAGTTAGCGAAATCTAATTATGAAATAAGTAATCCACTCCGATCTTTATGTGTTGAATATAACAAGTTATATAATAGGATGTCTTTATCCGAACCTCTGCATGTCATAAAAAACTTTATCTTACGTTCTTAGTATTGTTGTAACGGTTGTCAGGCAATATGTTAGATTACACCTGTTTATTTTTTGATGTGTTTGTCTTTAAATGTAATTTTATAACCGGTTGTTGTTTTGCTGTAGCTGGTTTTCCATAGTCTACTAACCCCCCATATTCCGGAATATGAGGTCGGCAGGGGCGGGAAAGTGTGGCGTTGGGAACGATCGAAAAAAAAAGTTTTATACCCCCCCGAACACTAAATACCAAAATACCGATAATGAGGCTAAAACCCTCAAAATACCGAAAATCGGGCGATATTGTCCTATGGGGTTTATATCAAAACCTGGCATATATAAACATTTTATGATAGAAATATTTATTAGCCTCTGGAAACACTAAATTCAAACTAACAACCGATTCTGTGGTGAAAATATCTAAAGTGATGCGTACTATATACGGGGCGTTATATGAGGTCTATACCAAAACGTGGACCTATATAAACGCGTACTATATACGGGGCGTTATATGAGGTCTATACCAAACGTGGAGACACAAAATTCAAAATTACAACCAATTCGGTTGTCAAATGGAACAAGTATGGGGGCTATACGAAAACGTGGACTTACTTAGCCCGCTTTCAATACCAAAAGTCCTACATACATATAATAGATTTTACCAAAATTTCATCCACCTACTTCAATCGGTTCGGACGCAAGAGTTATTTCCACAGACGGACAGGCGGACGGACATGGCTACATCGGTGTAGAATTGCACGCTGATCAAGAATATATATAGTTTCTGGGGTCTACAATGATTATTTCGAGTAGTTACAAACGGAGTGACAAACTTAATATACCCCCATCCTATGGTGGAGGGTATAAAAATTAGGTTTTAAAAAGATTTTGATATTCTGGATGTTTCCGTTTTGTCCCATCTACTCTCGGCCAATGATAGATAGTATTTGAAGATATCCCCTTTAACTACTCCCATTGGTGTTGCGACTGACGCCTTTGGGAGTTCGTTAGAGGCGGATCCTGCTCTGGCTAGTTCGTTCCTATCAAGTCCCTTATGGCCTGGGATCCAGGTGAGAGTTACTCTTGACAGACGCCCCACTTTGGCAAGTTCTTCTTTACAATCTTTCACTAGCTTCGATGTGGCATAGTTTGACGCTTGACTGTCGACATAAACTCCTATTGAGTTTGGTGTCTGGATTTGTAAGAGAATAATACAAGCTTCCTTTATGGCCAGTATCTTCGCCTGAAAAACACTGCAGTCATCAAGTAGCTTTATGGATGTAGATATGTTTGCATGTTGTAGTGTATACTTAGATGTCATGACCTGTCAGTGGTGATCCATTATTCCATTCTTTCCTGCTAGGAAATTTGACTTCAAAAGACTGATCAAATGTCATTGTAGGAGCGCAGTAATCAGCAGTAGTTGCTATTTCTTCTGGTAGATTGTGAAGCGCGCACGCATGTCCGTAGGCCCTATCGCTCCATATTCCTGGAGCCCACTGCCTTGCCGCATTACATGTTGGAATTGCTTTGATATGTATGTCTATTGGCAGAATGTGCATCATAATATTGAGAACTTAAGCCGGACAAGTCCGAATTGCCCCTGTCAACATGATGCATGCGGATTTTTGTATACTATATAGTTTTTTCTGTGTAGATTCTTTTCCACTGTGTACATCCATAACACCATTTTAGGTTTAAGGCCCCAACGGCCCCAAACATTCCGTTGCATGTGTAGTATGCAACGGTTACTTTTTGAGCACGATGTTCCATGTTACGTTTCCATGACAGCTTTAAATCTAGGATGACGCCTAGGTACTAGGCGTAATCTGATACAGGTATTTCTTGACCTCTTAGTCGTGATAGATTGGGGATTTAATATTTGGTCTTTGCGGTGAATCTCAGTTTTCCCTGGGTTCACACCCAGGCCACAGCTTGTGGCCCAAGTATCTAGTGATTTCAAGAGATTCTGCTGAGTTATCAGACCATGTGCCGTTGTTTCTCTTTATATATGTGGGATTCGAGTGCCCTTTTGCCATAACTTTGCATAGTCTGGCTGTATCTTTTGTGCTGTCTAGCGATCAGCAAAATTCAATCCATGATTGCTTTTTTGCTCTGGCTATGGCCTTTTTGTACTCCTTTAGCTTTAATTGGCGTTGCTTTTTCAGATACGAGTATATTGAATAGTATCCAATTGTGATCTGAGAACGATTTTTTATCGGATACTATCCAGTTAGCTATTTCGAGATGACGTTTATCTGATACCAGTGTGAGGAGAAAGACCTCCTTCCACACACTAAAGTCATCCGAGCTTGGAAATACAAAAATTGGGTTTGTACCTATATTACATATGGTAAGATTGTTAGTATTAATGAAGTCTAGAACTGACTCACCTCTGTCGTTCGTTTCTGTGCTGCCTCATAGGGTATGTCTTGCGTTTGCATCGCATCCAATGTTGATGGTGTTGAGTGGGTGTATTTCCTCCATGGTGCTCCAGACTTCCCTTGGTGGGGCTTCCCTTGAGTGGTCACTCTTGCCACGTTGAAGTCAGCTGTACTATACTCTGGACATAGAAATGCTTTTATTTTATTTTTAACAATTAGACATTCTATAGGCTTACCGTTATCCTTCGTGTATAACGTTTTAATCCTCTGCTATTAAGACCCTTTACTTCGTTTTCGTAAACGTAGGGTTATTGGATGATGCCTATATCAAGATCCTCCTCTACTAGAGGGATCCGCTCCGGCAATAAAGAACTGCTTACCATTGTCAAGTTCCACTCGTACCACGTTGAAGTCCGCTGTACTATACTCTGGACTAGAAATGCGTTTATTTTATTTTTAACAATTAGACATGATATAGGCTTACCGTTATCCTCCGTGTATATTGTTTCAATCCTCGGCTATTAAGACCCTTTACTTCGTTTTCGTAAACGTAGGGTTATTGGATGATGCCTATATCAAGATCCTCCTCTACTAGAGGGATCCGCAGGTTATCTGAAGCGACTCTAGAGTGCCTCAGATTGATCTGCACGACCTTGAGCATCATCTTATTGTGGGGATGATGTTGATGGCCCCTCTAGCTGCATGTTATCTAGCAGCTTTTCGGCATCGTCAATGTCATCTGCATAATCTTCTACGTTCGGGCCATGCGATCTTAGTATCTTTTCTTTGGCTTTCCTTACGCCAAAGAACAGTTTGTTGCCGAGTCTCTCTAGTGCCTCCACTCCGGCCTCTGTTATTGAGAGAACTAAACTCATGCTGTTATTGTTCGGGGCGATTACGGACCAATCGTGCATTGGAATATACTTGTTCATCTTCGCCAGACCTTGTAGCAGTTTCGGGCCGTCACAATCTATATTGGGCAGCCAAACTCTGGCACGAGGCCTTATTGGGATTTTTTGGGCTGGGATCAACCGCAGGCTGATGTCTTCCCATGCATCGCTGATCTTAGCCATGCATTTTTCCAAGAATCCCTTTGAGAACTCGTCCATACATTTGATTATCCTGTAGCCACGCTGAACTTCGCTTGAGTCGAAATGAGACACAGGAGAATCTTCCTTTGTGAAAACCTGTTCCAAAACTTGTTCTGACAATTTAGTTTCTGATAGGGAACAGCTTTCCCTTCTTGTCGTTAGCCACAGCAACCATCAGGTCGTCCTTAACTACTTCATTGAAGGGACGTTTTATTGTTGAAGAGGCAGTTGTGTTATGTTTTTTCCTCTTGGCGGGCTTATTGTCCTCAGTTTGGGAGCGCTCACGTTTGGAGGAAGTTGGGCGGTCGTCGCTTTTAGGGGTTTTGGCTTCCTCGTATTCCTCGACGATTTTTGTGTACTTAATCTTGTCCAACTCACCCCGTTCGTGGACCGTACCATTTGCAGCATTCTTGACGATCTTGCCGAGAATGAATTTTGCCTTCTGGTGTAGGGTTTAACGAACGTCGGCTGGACTTCTCTTTTTCTTGTTGGATTGTGTAGTTTTACCATCTTAAGTGACGGTCAGAGTGGCTGTTTTTTTGGTTGTCTGATGAACTGTGTCAGAACTGACAACACTTAGTTGGCTAGCTACCAGCTCCTGGCTGGATGCTAAAAGGTCATCCTCGGAAGAGTTGCCAGACTGGAGTTTTGTTTTCTTTTGTATTTTTCTCCATATGTTGTTCCCACGAGTGTGCCATAAAGGGATGGACCATCGTACGCAGTGACGGCTTGCGCAGACTAGGCTACAAATAAATACAACTAGACCCATGCCCTGGCGTCGAGGCGTCTTTAGACACTAGTCGGCCATTCAGATCCTCAGCACAACCTCGATCTTAAAAGTGTATATCAAGCTTTTTGTAGAAAATTAACTTATGTTGAAACTGATGTATGGGGTATTTTAACTCGTGAACAGTTGAACGCATTTAGGGGTATTCTTAAAATAATAATTTGAGCGGAAGCTGCGGTCGTATTAATGTAAAAAAATCTGAAAAATCGTTGAAGGAAACGAGTTTTTTTATGTTAATTTGCAATTAGTGGTTTTACAGGACACTTCAGAGTAGAAGTTTCTAATGTATGACTTTTTAATTTATCCGCTGTATCTACCTCAAACGGATGCGACATTTTTTTATTATTAAGTCTATAGATATACATGTATCCTTACAGACTAAAAAATATACGTATCACAAATGTTGCCAAATATTTCATATTCCATTTCAAAACAAATGTTAAATTTTTTTCGCGCTACATCAAAGATTTTTGATACATAGGTTAAGAAACAAATTCCCAGTACGAATCCGCTCGCGAGAAATTTTTTTGTTGATGCGGACAAAAGTTATGGCGGTTTTATTTTTGTTTTAAAGAAAAAATTATTATAAAAACGCTAATTATTTTACACCGAGCAATTGCTACTAAAAAGTTATCTGGAAGTGGCTTGAGTTAGTAGATTGCATAATATTTGTCAAATGTTACTCAGTACTCGCGAAATGTATAATAAATTGATAAATTATTGAATATAAGTAAACTTTTTTCATAATAAAGGTCCATTTACCCGCTGTAAAATTACGAAAAAATTCGTATGGATGCAAACTTCACGGCGAATCAAATGAGACTAAAATTATAAAGATTAGTAGTATAGTTTCGATGTCCCATCCAAAATAAACACATATTTTGGTTAAAAAATCACTTTTTGTTTGAAAAAATATTTTTTCACATTCATTATGTAATATAAAATTTTGGAAAAATCTATAGGAATACTTCCTTCATTTTTCTTAAATCTCTATTTAAAATATACGGATTTTGCTTTATAGACACTCATATAAAAGCTTTGCTATTGAGGAAGGTAATTGGGTTGCTGATTATATATCTCTAGGCTTCTGAAATGGAAATAGAGGTCACATAACCCATTTTAATTTATATGCATTTTAAAATACGTGTAAATCGCGTAATTATCAAAATCGTTTTGTCCGCATGTGATTTTCATGTACAGCAAGAACATATCTTTTAGTTTGTATATATTTTTCGAAATTTAATTTGGAGGCTAAGATGTAGCATCGGCTGCATCTTAGCATTAAAAAACCTATAAAATATCGCTAATTTGCGCAAAGTGAATACAATTTTTGTCCGCATCCGATTTCAATGTCCACCATGAAAATCTACATCGATATATATCTATTTGAAGGCGATCAATAAAGAATCGTGGATGTAGCATCCCACACTATTTTTTGGGATAAAATGTATGTAGCTCCCTTATCATTGAAGTTTTCAAATCTCTGTTTCCGCTAAAACGAAGATGCTGTAGTAGTTGTTTCATTGCAGTGGAAACGAACCGCAAAAAACGCGATAAAATACGCGATAATTTCAAAAACATTTTTAGGTGATTTTTCTACTTTGGAATTTCTCGTATCTCGCGTTTTAGTAGTTGGATTTTCACGGGGAATGATTTATTGGATCCGGAAAGTAAAAAACTAAAATGTGCAATGGAGTACGAGGTATTCTATAGACAATTGCAAATATTAGACCCGAAAAATATGATTTTTAGAAAAATGTTCGCACAAAATTTACGTATTTGGATGCAGATTTCTATGGAGCTGAGCAGAATCGCGAGTTCTACAACCCTATATACGATTTTTTGAAAAACCTGTTTGCGGAATGAAATTAGAAGAATATGTAAAAAAACACTGTAAATCTGGCTTCAAAATGTCAGCATCATTTAATGGTAGAAGCAGATCAAATTTTGAAAAGTAATACATTAGTGAGATGATCCTTATTTAGTTTGCTTCTACTTTTACTTTGACAGCCAAATCGGAAAAAGTTTGGTTTATTCACAAATCAAGAGAAAACAAAAAAAGACACGTTGGCTTCAACCCATTTTTACCTATTTTTTAACATAAAAATAGCCACAGCTTCCACGCAAATTAACTTTTGATGCCAATATTTTTTGTCACGTCCAAAAACATCTAATTTTATCCAAAAATATTTAATTTGTATAATATAGAATCACAAGTCGCGTGTTCTAAAAGGGTAAACCTTAGCTTCAACTATGTTAAATTTTCAAAATATTGGGGATATATACAATTAGCATTGGATGTAAGTGTTATGTATTAAGATGTAATATTATTTTTCGTTTTAAACTAGCTTTATTTTCAGGCAGATCGATATGATTATAAAATTTATTGAACTGCAAAAGAAGGTAGCGTAGTGGATCGTTATTGACATAATTTCTCCGAAAATATTGAATTTGAAGCAGATGAAAATTTCTTGTTTGCCTGATGGGAGTATTTATTAAGATTCTACTCATGATCAGGTCTGAATATATTTTTCCTTGAATGATACTTAAAACAAAATTTAAACCCAGCATCAATTTTTACTCAAATCGGGACGGCCAGCCGGATTTATCTAAAAGTATATTGTTTGATTATAATTATGAACGTGTAGCCTCCATAGGATCACAGTAGTTTCTAAAAAAATCTGTTTTTTTTTGTTTAAAATTTACAAACGTCATTCGATTTCCGTGGAAACCCGCGTAAATTTAGTTTTTGTACTTTCTGAATCTAATAAGCCACGGTGCGACTAAATCCATACGCTATATCGGCGGATATGTACCCTTCAAATTTCGCAAATCTGCAACAAATGTTTTTTTTGAAAATATCCCGTATTTAAAAGCGTTTTGGATGTGTCATTTCTAATCAAGTAAATAGAGCGATGCGCCTGCTTAAAATGTGCGAAAACAGATGTTTAAAAACTGATGATGTATTTTTTAAAGGTTATCATCGAAATCTGATGCGAATATAATGTAAATGAACTTCATGGAAATTATGCCCATTTTACTGTATTTTGCACCCTAATATGCAACAGATGCTACATCGTGGCCGCCACATAGAATATCACAAACTGTACATAAAATAAAAGTGATTGATTCGCTGTACTGTAAAATCGGATGCGCATCATGTCATTTTCACTATTACGCGGTTTCTATGCGTTTCAAATGTTGTAATATTCAGTATAACATTATTTTAATGTTATGCCACAATTGAAATTCCTTGGGATTTTATATAATGTTCTAAAAATATTCGCCAATAAGAAAACTATAAGCGAAACATTTTTTGCAACGGAATATCTTCATTATTGCTTGAAATTTTGATGAAAATGACGAAGAACTTGAACATTTTTTCTTCAACTTTTCCTACAAAACCATAAAAAACAAGTAAGCAAAGGCTATAGTCGGACGGGGCCGACCATGTTATACCCTACACCACAACCTGTAGGAATTAGCTATGTGCAACCGCCTTGCATGCTGAATGTCCGAGTTCGATTCCCATCAAATTGTCAACGGTGGCAAAATACCCCTTAGTATTGTTGGCGATATTTCCTGAATATTTCAGCCATGAGAAACGTCTCTACAAGTGATTTATAAATCCCAAAATTATTCACACTCAATTACACAGCAAAGAAAATAGTATAATTCAGCTGTGCTAACGGTAACACGAGTTTGCTTCAAAATACGTGGAATCTGTAGGTATCGTAATATGGGGCTATACAAAATCAATTTTAGTAAGCTAACTTCTGAGTTTTGAAAAAGTTTGAGAATTATTTTTTTAGATTTGTAATTTTAGTTGAAGCCGGCAGGGGTTTTTGGAACTTCTGGACTATTATCTCAGGAGGTATGACTTACCCCTGAAAAGGGACCACAATAGGAACCGAGAAAAGAACCTTCTTCAAAAAAAAAAAAACACAATCAAATAGATCCGATACGGGTCCTCAAACTGCACTTTTCCGAAATTTTGTGTGGGAGGTACTTGGAGGACGGACCGATATAGCCCATATTCCAACCTGACACATGACTGGATGAAATAACACGATGTGTAAAGTTTCGACCAATCTGCAAAAAAAAATTCAAAACTATTCGAGAGGACTCTTAAATTTCCCTTTTCCGAATTTTGTGTGAAGATGTAGACCGGCATAGTCTTAGCAGATCTATATCTAAAAGGAATAATAATATATGGAAAGTTTGGAGCAAGTCGATTGCTCACTTCACCAGTTATCGTTCACATAATTTTGAACTTTTTTGGGGGAGGTGTGGACCGACATAGCCTATATTCGGGTAATAATATTGGGCAAAATATTACGATGTACAACATTTGGTTCTAATCGGTAGATCCGTTTGAGGGTTTTAGTGCGCACCAGCCAGCTAGACATTTAGAGAGACAGATGAACGGACAGGTTTAAATAGACTCCAAATTGTCTGAAACGAATTCCGTCCAAACATGCCTGGGGTCTAAAACCAATATTTCGATGAGACACATCTTTGGTCGTATAGTGTTTGTATCCCCTTTACCCTAAATCCTGAGGTAAAAAATAGGTGGCGAGGCAACCCCATGTTGCAATATTTGTATAAAAAATCCAATTTGACAACTGAACTGAAAATTGCAATGTCATGATAGAGACAATTTGTAGCATGGGAGAAAATTTTTGTTCTCTACACAAAACCGATTATATATTAGGTAGTAGGCCCGTTATCTAGCAGACACATTATTGCAATTTGCATCAGGGGAAAGGTCGGTAGTTATTATTCCATATGTAGGCTACATTGTATATGCCCTCCAGGAATTAAAATATGGACCAAAAATAAAATTTGTATATTTTTCATACAAAAGTAATGGTCTATGTCACCCCCTAATAATATCAGATCATCATGCAAATTTATAGACATTTTCTTCTACCTAAACTCTTACCTCGTGAAAAATTTCGTGACTATTGAGCTATAATTGCGACCTCTACAGTGTAAATTACTACACTACAAACAAGAAACTGGATATATTAGGCTGTATCTCTGTTATCTGATCACTTACATCAACGTAATCGACATCAGTGCAAAGGTCAAGAGATCGTCTTCCAAATATAACTCAAAAGGGAAGTATGTGTCTTTAAGGAACAAAGATATAAGCTGTATATTAAAATTTTTGAAAATTTTCACACAAAAGTTCTGGTCCATTTAACCATCTAAATATTATCTGATCGGCATCTCAAATTGCAAGCTACTTCTTTGTCATATACTCTTACCATATTTAAAATTTCGGGTTGATCGGACTGTTATTGCGACCTACAGAGCCGCTACAAAATTGGACAAAAATTATGTTTTTGGTCCATTTCACCCGCTAAATATTTCTCGATCATCACCAATAAGAATAGGGCCTGAACCCGACCTCCATACAAAATTTCGTGACGATCGGTCCATAATTGCGGCCTGGAGCGTGTTTACAATTTATAATGGACAGACGGACGGAGGGACGGACGGACACACATCTCAAAATCGCTTTATCTCGTCGAGATATGAAGATTGGTATACCACATTGGGGGCTCCGACGAATATTTCGCGGTGTTACATGAATTTTTACCAAAACAAACTTATAATACCATTTTCCACATTGTGGTGTAGGGTATAATAAAATTAGAATAACATGATTTTTATTTTTTTCCTCATATTTTCTTCGTATTTTTGAAAAAAAAAAAACATGAATACTATAGCTCCAACCTTCTCGACTTAGGTTTCTTTTTATTCCTTACAATGCCCTTATGGGTAATTTGCTTAGTTTTTGAGGCCAACAGTCGATTTTGCAGCTTTTAAATAATATAATAATAATAATATAATAATAATAATTTTTTTGTTGGCATTGAAAAAAGAACATGTCAAAATTTATTAATATGAATGATATTTTTCAAAATAGCGTAATTTTCGCGGTTTAAATTGCAGCCAAAGTGAGAATTTCGAAGAAGAACTAAAAATATATATTGTAAGGCATATTTTAATGTATTTAAAGCCGCGGAAAAATAAACCAAATATAAATATATGTAAAATGCAATTGTGAGAAGAATTTATTTAATATATAATATAGCTTAAACATTTTGGGTAGCGACCAAAAAACACAAAATGCCAGAAATAAATACTTTATTTTTCTTAAACTCACTTCATATAGACTTACACTAAATTGGCCGTGTTTGGCCATGATTTTGTCACCTAGAACACATTACTGAAAATCTTCTGCATTGGTATTACGAGGTTTCAAAACCCGATTTTGCCCGTTTTTTTTATATTTATCAGATTTTATAAGGTTACTTCTCAATAAAAAGTCTTAAAACTATGTAAGTTTGGTTTGAGGAAATTAATAATAAATCTAAAAAATTTTGTTGTTTACAATTTCATTGCGAGTAAAATAAGTAATGGCGGCAAATTATTCGTTATATCCGTGGTTTCGATAAACAGTGCGGCGGTTATAAGCTTTATTTTATCTCTCTTTTACATATTAATAATTGATACGGTTTAAAGGAGTACTAAACTCGTCTT
Organism: Musca autumnalis; assembly: GCF_047663935.1. Taxonomy (NCBI): domain Eukaryota; kingdom Metazoa; phylum Arthropoda; class Insecta; order Diptera; family Muscidae; genus Musca; species Musca autumnalis. The sequence continues at coordinate 124,095,654 of NW_027412088.1, read as the reverse complement.
TATTAACGCATATTCAGAAAATATACAAAACTGTAGTAACAATTCGTTGGAAAATCTACTCGCGGGGACAAAATTTTTGTTACTTACTGCAGTGGTCGTTTTCAACAGTTTGTTATGTATAAGAAAACTAATGAAAATGACATTGGAAAAAGTAGCTTTGTTCGTTATAAACGTAGTTGCTTATAACCGTTGTTCGTTATATCCGAATTTATCTGTAAAAATTTTTGTTTTATCTCACTTTTACACATAAATAATTAAAAAAGTTAAAAAATCCTTTAATTCCGCTGTTATTAATTTTTGCCTCAAAAACAGGGCAAACTACATATTAGGGCAATGTATGGATGCTGTTATAATTTTTTATATATTTTTTGTAAGTAAAAAGCGCTATTGTTTCAAAAATATGTTTGTAAATATGTGAAATTATTTAACAAATTTGATTTTTCGCGAATCCCTTTATACTTTTCGATTTTTTTTGGTCCTCGCCAAGGTTACGAATTCAGTTAACGATAATAGGATATAACAGCTTACCGATTTTTTTAGAATTTATTCTAATTATCATAATTAAAACGGTCCTTTGCGCGCAACGCTCAAAGTTGGTAACGAAAACAGATTTGGAATGACGATTATTTCTTAATCTATGTACCAAAAATCATTGATGTAGTGTACATTTTTTTATTTTTTTTATACCCTATACCACAATGTGGAAAAGGGTATTATAAGTTTGTTTTGGTAAAAATTCATGTAACACCGCGAAATATTAGTCGGAGACCCCCAATGTGGTATACCAATCTTCATATCTCGACGAGATAAAGCGATTTTGAGATGTGTGTCTGTCCGTCCGTCCGTCCGTCCGTCTGTCCATTATAAATTGTAAACACGCTCCAGGCCGCAATTATGGACCGATCGTCACGAAATTTTGTATGGAGGTCGGGTTCAGATCAGAATAGATCCCTATTCTTATTGGTGATGATCGAGAAATATTAAGCGGGTGAAATGGACCAAAAACAAAATTTTTATCCGATTTTGTAGCGGCTCTGTATGTCGCAATTATAGTCCGATCGCCTCGAAATTTTAAATAATGTAAGACTATATGACAAAGAAGAAGCTTGCAATTTGAGATGGTGATCGGATTATGTTTAGAGGGTTATATGGACCACAACTTTTGTGTGAAAATTGTGAAAATTTTTAATATACCGGTAATATATTTATTCCTGGACCACACATTCCGCCCACATAAATAATATTTGGAAGGACAACTCTTGACCTTTCAATTAATGCCAATTATGTTGATTTATGTGGTCAGATAACAGAGTTACAGCCTAATATATCGAGTGTTTTGCTTGTTATGTAATCAAAAGCATACTAGAGGTCGCAATTATAGATCAATAGTCACGAAATTTTGCACGAGGTAGGGGTTTAGGTCGAAGAAGATGCTTACAATTTTTGATGATGATTTGATATTATTTAGCGGGTGCAATGGACCATTACTTTTGTATGCTAAATAAAAACATTTTATTTTTGGTCCATATTTGAATCCCTAGAGGATATATACCGGCAAAGTCGCCTATATATGAAAAATTAACTACCGATCTTTCCTCTGATGAAAATTGCAATAATATGTGTGCTTGGTAACGGACCTACTACCTAAGATATAATGAGTTTTGTGAAGAGAACCACATCTTCCTCCCATGCTACAAATTTTCTCTATCATGACAAATTCCCAGTTCTTACAAATTGCGTGGAACCCTATCATATTACCTGTCCAATTGTTCAAAATTTAAATATGTGGCAGAACGACGCCAGTTTTTAAATTTAAGAATATTTCTTAAAATGTACTGTATATTATTGTTCCACAAACATCCCAGTAGGGACAAGGGAGCCTTCTCTCATATCAATGAGAGCTCCCCGATTAATATCAGCTCAATGATATGTAGACAGCGGAATTTTATGCAACACCTATTTTTGTAAAATTTGCATATTTTTGGCTTCTAATTAAATTCCAATCGAAATATATCACATATGCAAAAATATGCGAAATGTATAAATTATGCATATGCAAATATTATTTTTGCATATGGAAAATTTCTGTATTTCATATATTTTCGTATGCTACATATATTTCAATAATATCTTCTAAAATGTTTATATGTACATTTTTCTGTTTGGAATTCACTTCAGACAAGTCAATAAAATAGTGAAATCTGTAACTAGAGCCACAATCTTCAAAATGTCGAAAATGGGGAGCTTTTGTTGTATGGGAGCAATATGAACGCCTAGACCCATACCGACAAATTTCAGATGGAAAGTTTAATACCCCCAATGAAGACTTAATACCAAATTTTAGCCAATTCGGAGGGATATTGAGACCATAACCTTCAAAGTACAGAAAATCGGTAGGTTCTGGTTATGGGAGCTATATGAAGACGTGGACATATAACGACAAATTTCAGGTGGAAAGTTTTTTTTACCTCCAACGAAGACTGAATACAAAATGTCAGCCACTTCAGTATGATATTGAGGCCACAACCTTCAAAATACCGGGTATCGGGAGGTACGGTTCTATGTGAGCTATATGAAGACCTGGACCTATACCGATAAATTTCAGGTCGAAAATTGTGATGAACGAATACTTAATACAAAGTCTTGCATATGGTTTAGCAAATATGTCAAAATATGCAATAAATTAGGTCCAGACTAAATGTCCGTTCTAAAATTACTTGTTGGTGCCACCATAGTACAATTGTTTGCACACCCGCCTTGCACGCTGAAGGTCGGGCGTTCGATTCCCGGCCAGCAAACATCAAATTTCCAACGATGGCAAAATACCCCTCAGTAAAGTTGGCGACATTTTCTGAGTATTTCCACCATGTACTCAACTACAGGTGGTGTTTTAAGACATGCCTTTCGGACTCGGCGATAAACAGTAGGCCCCATACTATTGCTGTAATATGAATCGTGGTACACGCCCTGTCCCTTCTGTGATGTTTGTGGAACACTTATTAAATTGTTATTTGAACTTAATGTGATAAGGTTGCACACTCCAAAAATTTATCTCTTACAATGAGCTTATTTGTCCAAAAGAAACTTTGATTTACTGAAAGCTAACTCGCAGGGTAGTGGTGTAGGGTATCTTATGGTCGGCCCTGTCCGACTATAGCCTTTGCTTACTTGTTTTTAAATGATAAGGACGATTTTAGACATTTTTCCTGATATATGTCACTCGTCCCAAGGTGTTCTGTGGAAAAAAATCAGTCCACCTCCTGGGCTCGTGACAATTCCCTCCTCCTTTTGCAACCGGGCTTGGGACCGTCTTTGGCGGAGTTATCCGTTTTCTCTCTTTTTTTTTAAATTTCGAATCCGAAAGCAACCCAAATGAATGATGGTACAAACATATTTTTTTAATTGTTCAATCAAAGCCGTCAATCGTGTGAATGGAGTTCAATCAAAAATGGAAACATATTCGGTAGGCTATATAGTTAGGTTAATATCACTATGCAACACTGAAAATGCAAACACCTTCTAGTATGCATTTTTTGAAAGTACATATTTAGACTATAAAAACCCTAGTAGGGTTTTGCCCTGTCAGATCCAGTCCGGATTTTATGGCCTCTTCTAAACCGTGCTAAATCTACACTTGTTTGCATTTATCAGGCCTTTATCTCAGAAACGAATAGGAATTTTGCCTTGCTGTCTTTAACAATATTGTAGCCCTAAACTAGTAGAACTTATCTTTTGAAAAAAAAAAAACACATAAGAAAAACTCCATCTAGGGCATCAAAATCTATAAAATATAGAAAATTTTACATAATTGCTGAAATTCTGGTCAGTATCGGCTAAACTATTGAAAGTTGAACCAAGTAACCTTCTGCAAAAATCGTCCAAATAAAGTTCTCAACAATTCTTTAGAATATTCTGAAACTCTAAAATGCTTACTTCAGGTTGTTTCAGCGGTATTTTGCATCTTATCTTTTACAACGCGTATTTCAAACACAGTTCACACCAACAGTTTATTCTAGCATTTCGGATTTCACTACATTATTGACATTTTTATTAAATCGTACTGAAAACAACGGCATAGAGGCATTTTACAACAATGACATGTTCTGAAGAGTTGTGTATTACATCCCAGCGAATATTTTTCCATAAGAAAATATTCAGAAAAAATTAAGGGTTTTGGAGATACGGTGCGAAATGTATAAAAATTGTGTAATTTTTTCATATATTTTGAAATTTAAGACAATAAATGTAGTTTTTCGAGTTCATTATTTCTCCAAATATTTTATTCTTGTCCTTATCTACAAATTTGCTTCAGAGGTAAGAAGAAGATTCGCATTGGTTTCAGAGATGTAGCCCCAAATTTTTTCAAAAGCTCAATATTTAACCATGTTTAGATGGGGCCATAAAACCCGGATCTGACACAACAAAACCAAACTAGGGTTTCTTGTCCTTTGGGTCTGTACTTTCAAAAAATCCTCAGTTCGAATTGTTTGCACAAGATCACCTTAAAAATGTTGCACAGTGTATTCGTTCCTTTTTTGAATGCTGAAACCATTTACATAGAAAACTTGTGTACAAATTACGTTTCTTTCTTAATTGTATACTTATACTTACCCTAAACAAATCTAATAAGCCTTTTCATAAAAAAATTAATTTTTCAATTTAAAATAGATACTTTATTTAACAAGTTTTTTAGAAAAATAAACATAATTTGGGGCAAGATGAATGTTTGGACTACACTCAGAAAATTTTGACATTTTTACCACAGGTAGATCTTGCAACGCTGATTCCGCCAATATATATCATTGTCAGGAAGTCCATACTTCCCGGGATATAGGCTCCGAAAATTTGGGTCAATTAAGACCACCTCATGAATTGTTACGAAATTTGTGTCGAAGGTAAATATTGATGTGTTGATCGCAATTATATACATATATATGGTGAGGGATACTTTATACTTATAAATAAAGATTTCTAATAAAAAAGAAATTTTGATTTCAGATATAAAAACCCTTAAAATTGAACATCCTTCACATTTATTATATCATTTTATTTTCAACAAAAACTAAACTTTTATTTTATTATAATTAGTTAATTAGCCCAATTACATTCTTAAGTTGCCGACTTTAGGAACACTATCAAAAATGATTGCACCAATAGTCGGTCAATTATAACGGACTAATGCCAAACCATACATTCTATTGAATTAAATCACGATAAATATAGTTTACTAGCATATGCCCGCTACTTCGTTAGCGGAAAATCCCCATTGTATAAAGCAGGATAATAAATAAATTGACCAAAATTCAGAATATAATGTCTCCATTTCCCATTTACAACTTTTTTTTATCAAAATGAAAGCCAGTAATGCTACTTACGACAGTTAAGAGTGTTACTATTTATCTTTTTCTAAAAACCAAGTATTTAGTTTTCAAAAAGAACTACATAAATCGAATCGTTCCGATATATATTTTGAAGTAAATCGACTTATCTCCAAAAATTAATGTCTACAATCGTAAAGCAAATATGTCTCTCCCTCCCTCCTTCCCTTCGCATCTTATGGTATTGTATTTTTTGAAGGCAAAAAAAAATGATTTCTTTGTTAGTTAATACCAGCACTTTAATGTTAATTAACGTTTAGTAATATTTGTACCGCGAAAACTCTAATTATCAAAAACTCTACCCGTTTGTAAAAATTGAGCTTGCTTCTAGTTCTGTCTGTTCACACAACCCCAGTGATCCCCATTTGTAAACTTACAGAACTATATTTTAAAATCACCACTTTATCTCAACCAATACTAAATATCAGCTTAGAAATCTATCTGTTCACACAAAACCAAAGGTACCAAATTTAGTACGCAAATTAAAACCTTTTTTACATTTCCGGTTTTTATTGAATTTTATTGAATTCGTTAGATAAGTACCCAACGCAATTTACCCCTCGCAACGCCTTAAAAACGCATTTAAAAGTTGCACTTTTGTTTCATAATTTTTGGTAAGGAACAAACGGTAAGCACAAATCTATAATTCTTAATATTTTACAAAACAGTTATATTTTACTCTTAAAATCAGAAATGTAAAAAAGTGGAAATTTAAAGTTGAAATTTAATCATTACAAATGATGATTTCTGAGATACTAAGAATCCTCTAGCAAATGAAACGGTAAAAATAGAAATGCAGTGACAACCTGAACTTAATGTAAGACATCTATATTAATAAAAGAGTAGAGTGACTGATTCACTGACTGACTGATTGACTGATTGATTCATCAACGCCCAGACGAAACGGCTGAAGCTAGAATCATGAAATTTTGGGTAAGGGTCACTCTTGGTCCGAAGGTGACAGATAAGGCTTGGTTTTTGGAAATTCGAACTGGAAGGGTACGAAAAGTACTAAAAGGTACTAAATATGGTACCGTTTGTATTTTGCGAACCGGTGCAGCTAGAACTTTGCAATTTGGAATGAAGGTCACTGATGGAGTGTAAATTTCATGAAATTTGGAACTAAGGCTACTGTTGGACACTAAAATTACAGTAGTTTTGAAAATTCGTACTAATGGGTACGAAAAGTACTAAATGATACTAAATTTGGTACAATTATGATTTGGGCGAACGGATAGAGCTGGAATACTGAAATTTTGAAGTAAGGCTACTGTTGGAGAGTAAAATGGATGTAGTTTTAAAAATTCGTACTTATGGGTACGAAAAGTACTAAATGGTACTAAATTTGGTACAATTTACATTTAAATTGAATGGATAGAGCTGGAATCCTGAAATTTTGAATTAATGCTACAGTTGGAGGGTAGAATGGAGGTAGTTTTGAAAATTCGTACTTATACATAGGTACGAAAAGTACTAAAGGGTACTAAATATGGTACATTTACGATTTGGGCGAACGGATAGAGCGGGAATCCTGAAATTTGAATTAAGGCTGCTGTTAGAGAGTAGAATGGAAATAATTTGTAAAACTCGTACATGTGGGTACGAAAAGTACTAAATTTGGTACAATTATGATATAGGCGAACGGATAGAACTGGAATCCTGAAATTTGAATTAAGGCTGCTGTTAGAGAGTAAAATGGAAGCAGTTTTGAAAATTCGCACTTATAGGTACAACAAGTACTAAATTGTACTACATTTTGTACACTTTGGATTGAGGTTGAGCGGATACAGCTGGAATCCTGAAATTTTTTAATTAAGGCTGCAGTTGGAGCGTACTTACGGGTACGAATAGTACTAAATGGTACCACATTTGGTACAATTACGATTTGGGCGAACGGAAAGAGATGGAAACCTTAAATTTGAATTAAGGCTGCTCTTAGAGAGTAGAATGGAAGCAGTTTTGAAAATTCGTACTTATGGGTACAACAAGTACTAATTTTGTACAATTTGGATTGAGGTTGAGCGGATACAGCTGGAATCCTGAAATTTTTGAATTAAGGCTGCAGTTGCAGGCTGGAATGGAAGTAGATTTGAAAATTCGTATTTATGAGTACGAATAGTACTAAATGGTACTAAATTTTGTACATTTACGATTTGGGCGAACGGATAGAGCTGGAATCCTGAAATTTTGTACTAAGGCTACTGTTGGAGAGTAGAATGGAAGTAGTTTTGAAAATTCGTGCTTATGGTTACGAAATGTACTAAATGATATTAAATTTGGTACAACTATGATTTAGGCGAACGGATAGAGCTGGAGTCTTGTTCGATTGATTATACGTGCTTGAAACTCGCTGCGACAAAACCGAGAAATTCTTGTGAAAAAGACGACACTCCATTCTATAACTGTTTTCAAACTATAGTAAAGGTTGAACACCACTTCTGACATCGGAGACAATATCTTCCTCGATTGGTGAGTCTGTAAAATATAAGTTTCTTCCTCAAAAAATCAAAAATTTGTATATTTTTATCACTGGAAAATTGTGTTCGCACCAACACAACAAAATCAAAACAATAACATCAGCTGACCTTGTCGTTCAAACATAGAGCTGACAAAACAACGATAATAAAAACGATAACACTCCTAAAATTATCGATTGTACAAAAAGAGTGTTGCCAACTAAATACAAATTCTCGTTACATTTCTGGTTTTAAAATTTTTAATATGCAACGTACTCCACCATCGAATTCATCTGCTGCCCAGCAAACATATTCCATTCAATCATCCAAACGAAATAGAAACGAGATATCCCCAGCAATGGCAGCAGAAACATCAGCAGCAGATACTGGCCTCTCACAAATGGAATTGATTCATCTTATTAGTAGCACCATAAATTCAAACTTAGATGAAAAACTAAAAACGTTGTCCACAAAAAAAGATATCGAAGAGGTAAAAGTGGAAATCAATGCAATAAGTTCGGAAATTAATCTACTAAGAGCTGAAAATCATCAACTGAAAGAGGAATTGCAAAATGTCCGTCGAGAGTGCGAAGAAAATAAAAAGGATTTAAGGTGGATGCAAGAACATATTAAAAGTTCCAAGATTTTCATAAGAGGACTGAATAGTGCAAACGAACCTATGGCAGAAGTAAATAACATACTACGTAACAAATTAGAACTCAACATAAAGGCAAAGTCTGTGCGGAAAGTATACGAAAGAAATGGAAAAATGAGCGCTATTCTCGAAGTTGCATCAAGTCAGGAGGCAGAAGATATCATCCGAAGTAGTCGAAAGCTCGCCGGTACTAACATATTTATAGAACGTGATTTAGCTCCTTCCAAGCAACAAATAAAAAAGGCTTCACTCTGCCTAAAATCAAAAATAATGTGTATAAGCAAGGAGCAAAGAATTACAGTAAAAGAAGATAAAATAAAAATCAAAGACACTTGGTTTTCCTGGAACGGGGATCACAAACTTGTTGCAGGAAAAAATGATGCCATGGTTGAACTACGGAAGATCTATGGCGATACGATTACGACCTTAGACATAAACTTTGAATATCTGCTCGGCGAAAGTCAGTCAAAAAACTAGATAAGAATCCCAAAGCAACATTGCGAAATATTGAAATTCTGTCCTATAACATCAACGGAATTGAAAACAAATATCTACACCCATCATTTTTTAACTTTTTAAATAAACAAGATGTAATTATACTCATTGAAACACATTTGCTTGAAAATAAATTCGAAAACGTAAAAAAATACTTCCCAGGATTTCAGTTGCATAATGAACCAGCTATAAAAGAACATACATATGGGCGTGGGATTGGTGGTATAATAGTCGGAGTCAATAAAACTGTCGCAAATATGGGCCTAATGTATAATGTCTTAAAATATGGAAATGTACAAACTTATAAATTTTTTACTAAGCTAGGACCACTTTTTACTATCATCCCGCAATATTGGAGATCCGTGCAATGGACGCATGACTATAATAATATTTGTAAACTGTTTGAAGAAAACGATATTATTAACCCTATTCTAATTGGCGACCTTAATTCGAGGATTGGAGAAGTTAACCAGGAATTGAATGATGTCTACCGAGAACTGTTTTTGTCTGGATTAGATACAAGAAGATCCAGGGATAAACTCTTAAATAGGAAGGGGAACCAATTAATGGAGCTGTGTACCAACAATAACTTGCTCATTCTAAATGGCCGGACACGTGGAGACGAGGAGGGTAACCTCACCTTTATAAATACAATAGGAGAATCTGTAAATGATGTTTGTGCTGTATGTCAGGAAGTGCTACATCTTGTTGATGAATTTGTAGTAGAAAATTTAACATGGTCAGATCACCTACCAATAAAATTACGCATCAAAGTACCAACAGAACGTACAACCAATAATAATTTAAATTTACTACCTAAGCTTGCCTGGGACAATAACAAAGCAGAAAGATATCGTGCAGATCTCCAGAAAAACATGGCTATATCTTTGAGTGCCTCCAGAGACCTAACATTGGACGATCTTGGGCGCGTTATAAAAGCCTCGATTAAACCTAAGGGGTACGAAGTAGTTCCATTTACACCTAAACAGCCTTGGTACAATCATAAATGTCATAAAGCGCGGAAGAACATGTTCTCACTATTAAAAATGCACCATAAAAAGAACACAACTGAATCCAGACAAAAGTACTTGGATGCTGTAAAGTTATACAAAGATATTTGCAAGAACAACAAGCAAGATCATATTAGAAGTTTATTAGATACGATAAACCACGTAAGAGACTCAAAAGAATGGTGGAAAGCTGTAAAACAGATGAGGAACCAAACCTTTCAAATAAGTACAACAATATCAGCAAACACATTTAAAATTTACTTTCAAGATCTCTTAAATTGTGAGCAAAACGCTCTACAAATAAGTTACGCTCAATTTTTCCATACAGATCCGATATTAGATGCCGAAATTAGTTTGGGAGAACTTAAAAATATATTGAAGAAAGTGAAAATGAACAAAGCACCAGGGGAGGATCGAATCCCATACGAGCATATTGTGCACGCTTCAGAGGATTTCCACAAACAATTACTACTCATATACAATAACATTTTGAATGCCGGAATTGTAGATAATGTTTTTAAAAAGACCGTAATATTCCCCATACACAAAAAAGGTGATATAGCAGAACCATCAAACTACAGAGGAATCGCGTTCATGAACTGCATGGCTAAACTAATGATGGGCATCTTAAATGAAAGGCTGTGTAACTGGACCGAACAACACCGAGTATTAACCGAACACCAGGCTGGTTTTAGGAAAAATTATTCGACAGCAGATAATATTTACAATTTGGCATCTATAGTAAGTCTCAAGTTCAAAGAAGGCAAGAAAGTATACGCGTTTTTTGTGGACTTCAAAGCCGCATTTGATCATGTTTTCCGCAAATCACTTATATACAAATTATCACAACTTGGCGTTTCGTACAAATACCTTAAACTCATTGAAAATATATACAATAACACTCAATACGCAGTTTGGACTGGAGAAGAATTGTCTGGATATTTCGAAACTAATACAGGAGTAAAACAGGGCTGTTTATTATCGCCTATTTTATTCTCCCTTTACGTTAACGACCTACATGAACATCTGCAAGGAGGAATATTTATTCAAAATATCAACATAAGGCTATTGTTATATGCAGACGACATAGTCATACTGGCAGATAACGTACAAACCTTACAGTCTATGATCACGAACTTAGAACATTACTGCAGGACGTGGAATCTAACAGTGAACACGTCTAAATCGGAAATTCTTGTATTCCGAAAAGGAGGCCGACTTAGCACATGTGAGAAGTGGACGTATAACGGAAATGAAATAAAAATTGTAAATGAATATAAATATCTAGGTGTTACTTTCACCCCAAAACTATCATTCTCCAAACATCTGGAAAATAGAACAAATCAGGCAAAGATGGCCATAAACTCTACATGGGCAAGTTTTCTGGGAAGAAAAGAGGTCAGTATTCCAATGAAGTGGAATGTCTATCAAGCGGTGTGCAGAGCAATTCAAGCGTATGGAGCCCAAGTGTGGGGCTTTTCTTATTTTGATGAGGTGGATAAACTTCAACGTTATTTCTTAAAGAAAATTCTAAAAATCCCGAGTTTTACTCCAAATTATGCTCTTATGCTAGAGACATCGGTCGAAAGCAGTCATTTATACACAATGAATTTGCACTTACAATACCTAAATCATGTAATATACAAGTACCATGATAATCGCTTACCAAAAAAGCTTACAAATTTACTATTACAGAGTAATAGTTTCTGGGTGGCAGGCTTGAGAAACATAGCACAACGTCTGAATGTTCAATGGCCAGATACCACTAATGAATTTGAATGGAAACTATTTACATCAAACTGTATCAACCAAGAAAAAATATATATCTTGCATGAAAACTTGCAGTCAAAAACCCAAAGCCAAACAAGAATATACAAATTTTTAGATTATTCACGGGGAGAAACTTATTTTACAGATTATTTTACTACTGAACAAATTATATGGATATTTAAAGCAAGGTGTGGTTTAATCAACCTAAATGCAACCAGATTCTACGCTGAGGGATCGGAAAGAAAGTGTACGCTGTGCAACCGGAATCAAGATGAAACAATGTTCCATTTCCTGGGAGAATGTCCAGTGTTAGGAGAATTTAGAATGCGTTGTTTTCAATCGGCACTTCTCTCTGAGGAAGATGTAGTCAACATTCTGGACGGCCGTGATATAAATTATTGGCGCCAACTCATATCTTATTTAAAAATGTCATTAAAATATAGAGAATTTCTTATAAATGAATTTAATTGAACATGAAATGATAATTTACATATAGCAAAGACAGACGGTTTTAAGAAAACCATTGTCTATTAACATATATTTTCTTCATTTTTACAAAGTATTTTTTACAACATAAGCATCTTATACTGTGTTAATATTAATTGGTAAATAAAGAAGAACCTTAACTAATTTGGAAATTCGTACTTATGGGTTACGAAAAGTAATAAATTTGGTACAATTAAGATTTGGGTCATCGGATAGAGCTGAATTTATGAAATTGGGAATAAAACTTGCTGCTGGATTATAAGAATGGCTACTGTTGGATTGTAGAATGGAGTTGTTTTGAAAATTCGTACTTAAGGTTACGAAAAGTACTAAGTGGTACTAAATTTGGTACAATTTGAATTTAGGGTGAACGGATAGAGCTGTAGCCCTAAAATTTCGAATTAACATTGATGTTAGAGTATGGGATTGAGATAATTGGGAAATTAGGACTTCGTAGGCTACATTTGGAGTGTAAAATGGAAGTAGTTTTGAAAATTCGTACAAAAAGTACCAAATTTGGATTTGGGTGAACGAACAGAGCTGGAATAATGAAATTTAGAATTAAACTTGCTGTTGGGGTGTAAGATGGAGTTAGTTTTGCAGATTCTTACGGGTAAGAAAAATACTAAATTTGGTACAGTTTGGATTTGGGTGAACGAATAGAGCAGGAAACCTTAAATTCGTAATTGAGATTAATCTTGAAGTGTAGGATTGAGGTAGTTTTGGAAATTCGTACTTATGAATACGAAAATCACTAAATTTGGGTCAACGGATAGACCTAGCTACAATCTTGAAATGTGGAATTGAGATTTCTGTTGAAGTGTAGGATTGTGGTAGTTTTGGAAATTCGTACTTATGAATACGAAAATCACTAAATTTGGTACAATTGGGATTTGGAATCTGGAATCCTGAAATTTGGAATTGAGATTATAGTTGAAGTCTAGGATTGAAGTAGTTTTGGAAATTCGTTCTTATGGGTACGAAGAGTACTTAATGGACATCAATTTGTTGTTGGGTGTAGGGGCAGTTCTGGAATCTGTATTTTTTTGGATTTAGTGTGAGTATTGGTGTGCAATGTTGGTCTCGCTGTTAACATGTAAGGCTGATCTTTTTGATCTTTTGAAAATCGAACTAAAGCGGTACGAATAAATATTGATTAAAATTGGTATAAGTACAATAAAATATTCAGTGTTCGCCATTTCCATTATATTATATTATTGTTTTTATATCCTTTCCGCATACGAAGTAGCGGGCACTTTGCTAGTTCTGTATAAAATTGATGGTATGATGATGGACCAAAGTGGATTGAAAGTTTTGTCTTTAAACTTTAAAATACTTCAAAACCTAAACCTATGTTGCTAATATTTCGCACAGAGGTTTTCTATCTACAAAGAACAACAAATGCCAAATTACAAAAAAATACGTAGGAAAATGTACCCAACGCAATTTACCCCTCGCAACGCCTTAAAAACGCATTTAAAAGTTGCACTTTTGTTTCATAATTTTTGGTAAGGAACAAACGGTAAGCACAAATCTATAATTCTTAATATTTTACAAAACAGTTATATTTTACTCTTAAAATCAGAAATGTAAAAAAGTGGAAATTTAAAGTTGAAATTTAATCATTACAAATGATGATTTCTGAGATACTAAGAATCCTCTAGCAAATGAAACGGTAAAAATAGAAATGCAGTGACAACCTGAACTTAATGTAAGACATCTATATTAATAAAAGAGTAGAGTGACTGATTCACTGACTGACTGATTGACTGATTGATTCATCAACGCCCAGACGAAACGGCTGAAGCTAGAATCATGAAATTTTGGGTAAGGGTCACTCTTGGTCCGAAGGTGACAGATAAGGCTTGGTTTTTGGAAATTCGAACTGGAAGGGTACGAAAAGTACTAAAAGGTACTAAATATGGTACCGTTTGTATTTTGCGAACCGGTGCAGCTAGAACTTTGCAATTTGGAATGAAGGTCACTGATGGAGTGTAAATTTCATGAAATTTGGAACTAAGGCTACTGTTGGACACTAAAATTACAGTAGTTTTGAAAATTCGTACTAATGGGTACGAAAAGTACTAAATGATACTAAATTTGGTACAATTATGATTTGGGCGAACGGATAGAGCTGGAATACTGAAATTTTGAAGTAAGGCTACTGTTGGAGAGTAAAATGGATGTAGTTTTAAAAATTCGTACTTATGGGTACGAAAAGTACTAAATGGTACTAAATTTGGTACAATTTACATTTAAATTGAATGGATAGAGCTGGAATCCTGAAATTTTGAATTAATGCTACAGTTGGAGGGTAGAATGGAGGTAGTTTTGAAAATTCGTACTTATACATAGGTACGAAAAGTACTAAAGGGTACTAAATATGGTACATTTACGATTTGGGCGAACGGATAGAGCGGGAATCCTGAAATTTGAATTAAGGCTGCTGTTAGAGAGTAGAATGGAAATAATTTGTAAAACTCGTACATGTGGGTACGAAAAGTACTAAATTTGGTACAATTATGATATAGGCGAACGGATAGAACTGGAATCCTGAAATTTGAATTAAGGCTGCTGTTAGAGAGTAAAATGGAAGCAGTTTTGAAAATTCGCACTTATAGGTACAACAAGTACTAAATTGTACTACATTTTGTACACTTTGGATTGAGGTTGAGCGGATACAGCTGGAATCCTGAAATTTTTTAATTAAGGCTGCAGTTGGAGCGTACTTACGGGTACGAATAGTACTAAATGGTACCACATTTGGTACAATTACGATTTGGGCGAACGGAAAGAGATGGAAACCTTAAATTTGAATTAAGGCTGCTCTTAGAGAGTAGAATGGAAGCAGTTTTGAAAATTCGTACTTATGGGTACAACAAGTACTAATTTTGTACAATTTGGATTGAGGTTGAGCGGATACAGCTGGAATCCTGAAATTTTTGAATTAAGGCTGCAGTTGCAGGCTGGAATGGAAGTAGATTTGAAAATTCGTATTTATGAGTACGAATAGTACTAAATGGTACTAAATTTTGTACATTTACGATTTGGGCGAACGGATAGAGCTGGAATCCTGAAATTTTGTACTAAGGCTACTGTTGGAGAGTAGAATGGAAGTAGTTTTGAAAATTCGTGCTTATGGTTACGAAATGTACTAAATGATATTAAATTTGGTACAACTATGATTTAGGCGAACGGATAGAGCTGGAGTCTTGAAATTTTGAATTAAGATTGATGTTGTAGTATGGGATGGAGATAATTTGGAAATTCGTACTTATGGGTTACGAAAAGTAATAAATTTGGTACAATTAAGATTTGGGTCATCGGATAGAGCTGAATTTATGAAATTGGGAATAAAACTTGCTGCTGGATTATAAGAATGGCTACTGTTGGATTGTAGAATGGAGTTGTTTTGAAAATTCGTACTTAAGGTTACGAAAAGTACTAAGTGGTACTAAATTTGGTACAATTTGAATTTAGGGTGAACGGATAGAGCTGTAGCCCTAAAATTTCGAATTAACATTGATGTTAGAGTATGGGATTGAGATAATTGGGAAATTAGGACTTCGTAGGCTACATTTGGAGTGTAAAATGGAAGTAGTTTTGAAAATTCGTACAAAAAGTACCAAATTTGGATTTGGGTGAACGAACAGAGCTGGAATAATGAAATTTAGAATTAAACTTGCTGTTGGGGTGTAAGATGGAGTTAGTTTTGCAGATTCTTACGGGTAAGAAAAATACTAAATTTGGTACAGTTTGGATTTGGGTGAACGAATAGAGCAGGAAACCTTAAATTCGTAATTGAGATTAATCTTGAAGTGTAGGATTGAGGTAGTTTTGGAAATTCGTACTTATGAATACGAAAATCACTAAATTTGGGTCAACGGATAGACCTAGCTACAATCTTGAAATGTGGAATTGAGATTTCTGTTGAAGTGTAGGATTGTGGTAGTTTTGGAAATTCGTACTTATGAATACGAAAATCACTAAATTTGGTACAATTGGGATTTGGAATCTGGAATCCTGAAATTTGGAATTGAGATTATAGTTGAAGTCTAGGATTGAAGTAGTTTTGGAAATTCGTTCTTATGGGTACGAAGAGTACTTAATGGACATCAATTTGTTGTTGGGTGTAGGGGCAGTTCTGGAATCTGTATTTTTTTGGATTTAGTGTGAGTATTGGTGTGCAATGTTGGACTCGCTGTTAACATGTAAGGCTGATCTTTTTGATCTTTTGAAAATCGAACTAAAGCGGTACGAATAAATATTGATTAAAATTGGTATAAGTACAATAAAATATTCAGTGTTCGCCATTTCCATTATATTATATTATTGTTTTTATATCCTTTCCGCATACGAAGTAGCGGGCACTTTGCTAGTTCTGTATAAAATTGATGGTATGATGATGGACCAAAGTGGATTGAAAGTTTTGTCTTTAAACTTTAAAATACTTCAAAACCTAAACCTATGTTGCTAATATTTCGCACAGAGGTTTTCTATCTACAAAGAACAACAAATGCCAAATTACAAAAAAATACGTAGGAAAATGTATCCTAACGGCCGGTATGGTTAAATGAGGGCTATACCAACGTGTATTGAAAATATTTTGTACATATTCCGAAAACCCTTATTCTAAAGCGGGGTACACACGATCAGTTTTGACTGTCGATTTTTCGGAAATATCGATAAATGTCAAACTATCCAGGAACCACAAAATATTTTATGATGACTGACAAAAATGAACGGCCACACTGGCAAGCAACCGATTACTTGAGCAAAACTGACAGTCAAAACTGATCGTGTGTACCCCGCTTAAAGGGGAGTACACACTATCAATCAAAAATGACAGCCAGCGTACTTTTAGGACATTTTTCCTGCAAATAACAACTTTTATTTAGCGAAAAACCTTTTAAATACAATATATACGGTATTATTTAGATATTACAAAAGAAATTTTTCAGTTAGGCTTTGATATTCACGAAATAGACCTCGATGACTGTCAGTTTTGCTTGTCAATGTGTACTATACTTAATTAGCAGCAAAATTGATTGAATGAGTCTATAACTTAAAAATGGACGCTACCGCTACATTAACCCTACAGGAAACCGCGTGTCTATGTGGTAAATATTTAGCCTCGCACTACCAACTAATATAAGTGGAATTTTTGTGTTTTACTGTAAAAATTAGTAACCTATGTCCTTCATATCAAACTACAAATGTTTCGAAACTATCAAAATTCGAAACATTTGTACTAATTATTACAAATTATCGAGTACACGGACAGACATATTGTCAAATAGTTAATAACGTTAACATAGATTCACCACAACACAAAAGAAAAAATCACATTTTTTTATTAAAACACCAACTTCCCCAGCTTTATATATCACCGTGGGTCATCTTGCAAAACAAATAAAAATCAAACCCTTCATACAGCACGGAAACAAATCGAGTTTAAGACCGCCATAATCCGGTTTATAGTCTGGTCTTCAATCGCTTTGCAATTGCACTGCTTGTGAGATTTATGAACAGTTTCGTTAAGACGATACGAATACAAATGTGTTCAAACTGCTACCTGAGTTACGTTTTGTTTACATATGAGTTATTTTTGTTTGTTTTTTGTTTTCAGTCGAACAACCATTTTCTACACCGAAAGGCGTTTGGTAGTAATTCGAACGAATTTGATTTCGGATCATCTTAGAAATCAAATATATTATAGTCATTCATTAACCATCATTCAAAACACAAATTTGTTTCTCACTGAACACTAATTTTAAATGTAAGTTATATGCATAGGTAAGGGTACTTTACACGATATGAAAAAATACATTTCGAAATGTCATATTTTATTGGTCTTTATTAAGTTTCGCATATTAGTGGAGGGTCTTTTTCCAGCTTTTTTCCTCAGGTGAATCCATAAAAAATACAAAAACATTGTTCCACAACATCCCATACGGGACAAGGGAGACTTCTCTCATATCAATGAGTGCACCCCGATTCATATTTAGCTCAATGATATGGGACCTACTGTTTATCGCCGAGTCCGAACGGCGTGTCTTAAGACACCACTTGTAGAGAAGTTTTTCAAGGCTGAAATACTCAGGAAATGTCGCCAACATTACTGAGGGGTATTTTGCCACCGTTGAAAACTGTTTGATGTTGCTTGGCCGGGGAATCGAACCCCCTACCTTCTGCGTGCAAGGCGGGCGTGCATACCATTGCACCACGGTGGCACCCAATAGTTTTTGATTTATATTGTATTCACTTATATTGTATTCACTTTTTTGATTTTCAGGTTCCAAAAACCACAATTTTGACGTTGTCGTTAAATAAGTTGTAGAAGATCTTCAAATAAACCTCAGAAAACTTATTTTACCTAAAGCCATTGCTTCATATACAATTCTATAATGTTACTATTTGACGGAATCTACATCCTCGGATAAAAATGTAAAAGAAAATCTTGCTATTTTTCTCAAAAATCGCCTTCGAAAAATATTCAGTATTTTGGTTTGAGTCTGTTGACAGCACACAGCATGAGTAATCTTTTGTCTATACAATTCGTTTGTCTATGCCAATACCATTACTTACAGTTCTCCGAAGTTTTCAGTATGTATTACATTTTTATTTTCCAGGGTTGTAAGATGGTTGCGCCATACTTTTTGGGTCCCCTCGTAATAATACAACATAATGTTCGTCTCATTAGAAAATATAACGTCATCAAAGTACTTTAAAGGGCTTGAAATCTTCTCTGTAGAAAATTCGTTTCCCTATATTTTACGGGGAGAGCAGTGGTTTTTCCTATCCCTTCGTGATAATGCTTTTCTGACTTTTTCACGTAACGCACATATTCCAAAATCGTTTTCAATTACAAAACCAAAATTTGATTCTGGTTTGTGGTCTATTATTGATTTCCTAAATTATTGGGTGACGAAAAGATATAGACTCTACATTTCTATATACCAAGAACGCCATAAAAATTCTTAATTGCAAACAAATCGTAGGAATATTCACAATTTTATTGCACTTTAACTGATTTGCAAACATTTAGACCAAGGCCAAGAAATCAAGTACATACACTTTTTGTTGTTGTTATTTCTGGCCGATTTCTGATTTTATTGCCTTAATGATATTTTAAACAGTAAAAAACTTAACATTATTGAACTAAATTTTGTTTTAATCTTAAATTAAATTTACCTATTTTTATTTTCTAGTTTTTAGTTTTTATTTCGCATTCTGTTTAATTCGTTTAGTGCTTCATTATTGCAAGGTTTCTTGCCCGTTAGTTTATTGCAGTCCAACTCCTCTATACGTAGTCCCTGCAAAGATCTTACTCTACTAAGAGCCACGTAGGCTTGACCTTCTTCAAACAGTTTCGCACCTAAGTATACGACTGCGTGATCCACAGTGCTGCCCTGCATTTTATGTATAGTAGAAGCCCATGATATTATTAAAGGCAACATTCTTCTTTCAGCCGTCCCGTAATTGTACTAAGCTGGAAACTGTATGGCTTTCGGGTGTATAAGGTGTACTGTATAGTGCACTGTATTCTTCTTGTCAAGCCCTTTTATTTGATACCCATATTGGTGGGATTGGTAAAAAATTGTTATCAGCCATTTGGTAGCGGCGGCCATCTTAGATTTCAATTTTGCATAGTAAATTGTATTCTACTTGTTGAGACCTTTCATTTGATACCCATTTTGAGGGGATTGATAAAACCTAAGTTATACGCCATTTTGTAGAGGCCGCCATCTTAGATTTTAACTTTATATAGTACATTGTATTCTACTGGTTGAGCACTTTCATTTGACACCCATATTGATGGGATTGATAAAACCTACGTTATCCGCCATTTTGTAGCGGCCGCCATCTTGGATTTCAATTTTTTATAGTATATTGTATTCTGCTTGTTGAGCCCTTTCATTTCATACCCATATTGATGGGATTGATAAAACCTACGTTATCCGCCATTTTGTAGCGGCCGCCATCTTGGATTTCAATTTTTTATAGTATATTGTATTCTGCTTGTTGAGCCCTTTCATTTGATACCCATATTGATGGGATTGATAAAACCTACGTTATCCGCCATTTTGTAGCGGCCGCCATCTTGGATTTCAATTTTTTATAGTATATTGTATTCTGCTTGTTGAGCCCTTTCATTTGATACCCATATTGATGGGATTGATAAAACCTACGTTATCCGCCATTTTGTAGCGGCCGCCATCTTGAATTTATAATGATAATGAATAAATATAATTGTATTGTCACCAAAATCCAAAGTGTATACAAAATTTCAGATTAATCGGTTGACAGGAAGAGGGTGAAATTTGAATTACTAAATTTGACCCAAGAATAAATAATAAATAAATAATAAAAATAGGTAAAAAAAAATTTTAAGTTAAACGGTTTTATGTCAAACATACATTGCAATGTTTAATATAAATGTACTAAAAACCAAAAAATAATAAAATAGATTCAGTCGTGGGAATTATAAACATATGCATAGACTATACTAAAATAAAACCGTGGGGCACGTCAATTGTCTACAAATTATCGACTTAATGTGCGATAGAAGAATCGTTTAATTCGTCGTTAGGCAGTTGGCCCGCAGACGGTGAGGAAATTACTTACTATTTTTTTGCTCAATGAAATTCCAATAGTTATACACTCCATGTAAATAAAAGAGATGTTTCAACTATCGTTGGACATTCACACTGCTGGCTGGCGAGGAATCGTATCACTGCTCGTAGTTTGTCTTTAATCGACAAAGTACACTCGCTCACCACTATGAAACCCTAAAACTCGCTTATAATCGAGCATGCTAGCTTGTTTCCACATTCTAGCCCTACTTATCACACGTCCATCGTTGTCGGTTGAACAACTGCCTAATTATAGTGTAACATTACAAAACAAACATTTTAATCAACGATTGTAGACAATTGACGTGCCCCACGGTTTTATTTTAGTATAGTCTATGCATATGTTTATAATTCCCACGACTGTATCTATTTTATTATTTTTTGGTTTTTAGTACATTTATCTTAAACATTGCAATGTATGTTTGACATAAAACCGTTTAACTTAACATTTTTTTTTTACCTATTTTTATTTTCTAGTTTTTAGTTTTTATTTCGCATTCTGTTTAATTCATTTAGTGCTTCATTATTGCAAGGTTTCTTGTCCGTTAGTTTATTGCAGTCCAACTCCTCTATACGTAGTCCCTGCAAAGATCTTACTCTACTAAGAGCCACGTAGGCTTGACCTTCTTCAAACAGTTTCGCACCTAAGTATACGACAGCGTGATCCACAGTGCTGGCCTGCATTTTATGTATTGTAGAAGCCCATGATAGTATTAAAGGCAACACACATCTGTGTGCATCGCTCCCGTTGTTTTGTTAACCTGGCTTCATATTCTTCAGGCGTTTCTGACGCTATCATCTGTGTGTATCGCTCACGTTGCTTTGTTAACGCATATTCTTCAGGCGTTTCTGACGCTGTCATTTGTGTATATCGCTGACGTTCCTTTTTTAATCTGGCCTCATATTGCACAGGTGTTTTTGACGCTAATTGTTCCCGTCGTTTCTGTAATCGACTATTTCTATCACCTTCACTTTCTTTAGCTCGTTTTGCTTTATACTTTTCTTTCGCTTTTTGAAGCCTTCGTTTACGTTGTTTTGCAGTTTCTGTTTTATTTGTGTTTGTATTTTTTATATATTTTTTTTACTATTTTGTTCCCACGAGTAATGGACATTTAAACGGTCGACCCCCCCCAGAGGTCCAATAAAGGGGCAAGGCTATGTACAACAAGATGCGCCTGAGTCTTGAGGGGAAAACGCTAACGACAGTTTTATCCACCCTAATGCCATACAGTTCTCGGCGCGTTTTAACCTTTCACTTTAACTAGGGTGGTGTACCGCTAACGACGTACCATTTTTAGCCACCCTAACGCCACACAGTCCTCAACACGATAAAAAATCTTGACTTGGGTGGTGGATTCAGGCTGGATTAATCAGATACCTAAATTACAGATTCAATTTCTAAATTTAAATCTTAATTATACGCCATTTAGTGGCTGCGCCCGCATTACATATTGAGGTTGTATAGTGCACTGTATTCTTCTTGTCAAGCCCTTTTATTTGATACCCATATTGATGAGATTGATAAAAAATTGTTACCAGCCATTTGGTAGCGGCGGCCATCTTAGATTTCAATTTTGCATAATAATTGTATTCTACTTGTAGAGACCTTTCATTTGATACCCATGTTGATGGGATTGATAAAACCTAAGTTATCCGTCATTTTGTAGAGGCCGCCATCTTGGATTTTTAATTTTATATAGTACATTGAGCACTTTCATTTGATATCCATATTGATGAGATTGATAAAACCTACGTTATCTGCCATTTTGTAGCGGCCGCCATCTTGGATTTCAATTTTTTATAGTATATTGTATTCTGCTTGTTGAGCCCTTTCATTTGATACCCATATTGATGGGATTGATAAAACCTACGTTATACGCCATTTTGTAGCGGCGGCCATCTTGAATTTATAATGATAATGAATAAACATAATTGTATTGTCACCAAAATCCAAAGTGTATACAAAATTTCAGATTAATCGGTTGACAGGAAGAGGCTGAAATTTGAATTAATACTAAATTTGACCCAAGAATAAATAATAAAACAAACAGGGTGAGCTAAATAAAACCATTTAAAAATAGGTAAAAAAACTTTTTATGTTAAACGGTTTTATGTTAAACATACATTGCAATGTTTAAGATAAATGTACTAAAAACCAAAAAATAATAAAATAGATACAGTCGTGGGAATTATAAACATATGCATTGACTAGACTAAAATAAAACCGTGGGGCAAGTCAATTGTCTACAATCGTTGATTAAAATGTTTGTTTTGTAATGTTACACTATAATTAGGCAGTTGTTCAACCGACAACGATGGACGTGTGATAAGTAGGGCTAGAATGTGGAAACAAGCTAGCAAGCTCGATTATAAGCGAGTTTTAGGGTTTCATAGTGGTGAGCGAGTAGCACTTTGTCGGTTATAGACAAACTACGAGCAGTGAAACGATTCCTCGCCAGCCAGCAGTGTGAATGTCCAACGATAAACTAGTTGAAACATCTCTTTTATTTACATGGAGTGTACAACTATTGGAATTTCCATGAGCAAGAAAATAGTAAGTAATTTCATCACCGTCTGTGGGCCAACTGCCTAACGACGAATTAAACGATTCTTCTATCGCACATTAAGTCGATAATTTGTAGACAATTGACGTGCCCCACGGTTTTATTTTAGTCTAGTCAATGCATATGTTTATAATTCCCACAACTGTATCTATTTTATTATTTTTTGGTTTTTAGTACATTTATCTTAAACATTGCAATGTATGTTTAACATAAAACCGTTTAACATAAAAAGTTTTTTTACCTATTTTTATTTTCTAGTTATTTGTTTTTATTTCGTATTCTGTTTAATTCGTTTAGTGCTTCATTATTGCAAGGTTTCTTGCCCGTTAGTTTATTGAAGTCCAACTCCTCTATACGTAGTCCCTGCAAAGATCTTACTCTACTAAGAGCCACGTAGGCTTGACCTTCTTCAAACAGTTTCGCACCTAAGTATACGACTGCGTGATCCACAGTGCTGCCCTGCATTTTATGTATTGTAGAAGCCCATGATAGTATTAAAGGCAACACACATCTGTGTGCATCGCTCCCGTTGTTTTGTTAACCTGGCTTCATATTCTTCAGGCGTTTCTGACGCTATCATCTGTGTGTATCGCTCACGTTGCTTTGTTAACGCATATTCTTCAGGCGTTTCTGACGCTGTCATTTGTGTATATCGCTGACGTTCCTTTTTTAATCTGGCCTCATATTGCACAGGTGTTTTTGACGCTAATTGTTCCCGTCGTTTCTGTAATCGACTATTTCTATCACCTTCACTTTCTTTAGCTCGTTTTGCTTTATACTTTTCTTTCGCTTTTTGAAGCCTTCGTTTACGTTGTTTTGCAGTTTCTGTTTTATTTGTGTTTGTATTTTTTATATATTTTTTTTACTATTTTGTTCACACGAGTAATGGACATTTAAACGGTCGACCCCCCCAGAGGTCCAATAAAGGGGCAAGGCTATGTACAACAAGATGCGCCTGAGTCTTGAGGGGAAAACGCTAACGACAGTTTTATCCACCCTAATGCCATACAGTTCTCGGCGCGTTTTAACCTTTCACCTTAACTAGGGTGGTGTACCGCTAACGACGTACCATTTTTAGCCACCCTAACGCCACACAGTCCTCAACACGATAAAAAATCTTGACTTGGGTGGTGGATTCAGGCTGGATTAATCAGATACCTAAATTACAGATTCAATTTCTAAATTTAAATCTTAATTATACGCCATTTAGTGGCTGCGCCCCCATTACATATTGAGGTTGTATAGTGCACTGTATTCTTCTTGTCAAGCCCTTTTATTTGATACCCATATTGATGAGATTGATAAAAAATTGTTACCAGCCATTTGGTAGCGGCGGCCATCTTAGATTTCAATTTTGCATAGTAAATTGTATTCTACTTGTAGAGACCTTTCATTTGATACCCATGTTGATGGGATTGATAAAACCTAAGTTATCCGTCATTTTGTAGAGGCCGCCATCTTGGATTTTTAATTTTATATAGTACATTGAGCACTTTCATTTGATATCCATATTGATGAGATTGATAAAACCTACGTTATCTGCCATTTTGTAGCGGCCGCCATCTTGGATTTCAATTTTTTATAGTATATTGTATTCTGCTTGTTGAGCCCTTTCATTTGATACCCATATTGATGGGATTGATAAAACCTACGTTATACGCCATTTTGTAGCGGCGGCCATCTTGAATTTATAATGATAATGAATAAACATAATTGTATTGTCACCAAAATCCAAAGTGTATACAAAATTTCAGATTAATCGGTTGACAGGAAGAGGCTGAAATTTGAATTAATACTAAATTTGACCCAAGAATAAATAATAAAACAAACAGGGTGAGCTAAATAAAACCATTTAAAAATAGGTAAAAAAACTTTTTATGTTAAACGGTTTTATGTTAAACATACATTGCAATGTTTAAGATAAATGTACTAAAAACCAAAAAATAATAAAATAGATACAGTCGTGGGAATTATAAACATATGCATTGACTAGACTAAAATAAAACCGTGGGGCAAGTCAATTGTCTACAATCGTTGATTAAAATGTTTGTTTTGTAATGTTACACTATAATTAGGCAGTTGTTCAACCGACAACGATGGACGTGTGATAAGTAGGGCTAGAATGTGGAAACAAGCTAGCAAGCTCGATTATAAGCGAGTTTTAGGGTTTCATAGTGGTGAGCGAGTAGTACTTTGTCGGTTATAGACAAACTACGAGCAGTGAAACGATTCCTCGCCAGCCAGCAGTGTGAATGTCCAACGATAAACTAGTTGAAACATCTCGTTTATTTACATGGAGTGTACAACTATTGGAATTTCCATGAGCAAGAAAATAGTAAGTAATTTCATCACCGTCTGTGGGCCAACTGCCTAACGACGAATTAAACGATTCTTCTATCGCACATTAAGTCGATAATTTGTAGACAATTGACGTGCCCCACGGTTTTATTTTAGTCTAGTCAATGCATATGTTTATAATTCCCACAACTGTATCTATTTTATTATTTTTTGGTTTTTAGTACATTTATCTTAAACATTGCAATGTATGTTTAACATAAAACCGTTTAACATAAAAAGTTTTTTTACCTATTTTTATTTTCTAGTTATTTGTTTTTATTTCGTATTCTGTTTAATTCGTTTAGTGCTTCATTATTGCAAGGTTTCTTGCCCGTTAGTTTATTGAAGTCCAACTCCTCTATACGTAGTCCCTGCAAAGATCTTACTCTACTAAGAGCCACGTAGGCTTGACCTTCTTCAAACAGTTTCGCACCTAAGTATACGACTGCGTGATCCACAGTGCTGCCCTGCATTTTATGTATTGTAGAAGCCCATGATAGTATTAAAGGCAACACACATCTGTGTGCATCGCTCCCGTTGTTTTGTTAACCTGGCTTCATATTCTTCAGGCGTTTCTGACGCTATCATCTGTGTGTATCGCTCACGTTGCTTTGTTAACGCATATTCTTCAGGCGTTTCTGACGCTGTCATTTGTGTATATCGCTGACGTTCCTTTTTTAATCTGGCCTCATATTGCACAGGTGTTTTTGACGCTAATTGTTCCCGTCGTTTCTGTAATCGACTATTTCTATCACCTTCACTTTCTTTAGCTCGTTTTGCTTTATACTTTTCTTTCGCTTTTTGAAGCCTTCGTTTACGTTGTTTTGCAGTTTCTGTTTTATTTGTGTTTGTATTTTTTATATATTTTTTTTACTATTTTGTTCCCACGAGTAATGGACATTTAAACGGTCGACCCCCCCAGAGGTCCAATAAAGGGGCAAGGCTATGTACAACAAGATGCGCCTGAGTCTTGAGGGGAAAACGCTAACGACAGTTTTATCCACCCTAATGCCATACAGTTCTCGGCGCGTTTTAACCTTTCACCTTAACTAGGGTGGTGTACCGCTAACGACGTACCATTTTTAGCCACCCTAACGCCACACAGTCCTCAACACGATAAAAAATCTTGACTTGGGTGGTGGATTCAGGCTGGATTAATCAGATACCTAAATTACAGATTCAATTTCTAAATTTAAATCTTAATTATACGCCATTTAGTGGCTGCGCCCCCATTACATATTGAGGTTGTATAGTGCACTGTATTCTTCTTGTCAAGCCCTTTTATTTGATACCCATATTGATGAGATTGATAAAAAATTGTTACCAGCCATTTGGTAGCGGCGGCCATCTTAGATTTCAATTTTGCATAGTAAATTGTATTCTACTTGTAGAGACCTTTCATTTGATACCCATGTTGATGGGATTGATAAAACCTAAGTTATCCGTCATTTTGTAGAGGCCGCCATCTTGGATTTTTAATTTTATATAGTACATTGAGCACTTTCATTTGATATCCATATTGATGAGATTGATAAAACCTACGTTATCTGCCATTTTGTAGCGGCCGCCATCTTGGATTTCAATTTTTTATAGTATATTGTATTCTGCTTGTTGAGCCCTTTCATTTGATACCCATATTGATGGGATTGATAAAACCTACGTTATCCGCCATTTTGTAGCGGCCGCCATCTTGAATTTATAATGATAATGAATAAATATAATTGTATTGTCACCAAAATCCAAAGTGTATACAAAATTTCAGATTAATCGGTTGACAGGAAGAGGGTGAAATTTGAATTACTAAATTTGACCCAAGAATAAATAATAAATAAATAATAAAAATAGGTAAAAAAAAATTTTAAGTTAAACGGTTTTATGTCAAACATACATTGCAATGGTTAAGATAAATGTACTAAAAACCAAAAAATAATGAAATAGATACAGTCGTGGGAATTATAAACATATGCATAGACTATACTAAAATAAAACCGTGGGGCACGTCAATTGTCTACAAATTATCGACTTAATGTGCGAAAGAAGAATCGTTTAATTCGTCGTTAGGCAGTTGGCCCGCAGACGGTGAGGAAATTACTTACTATTTTTTTGCTCAATGAAATTCCAATAGTTATACACTCCATGTAAATAAAAGAGATGTTTCAACTATCGTTGGACATTCACACTGCTGGCTGGCGAGGAATCGTATCACTGCTCGTAGTTTGTCTTTAATCGACAAAGTACACTCGCTCACCACTATGAAACCCTAAAACTCGCTTATAATCGAGCATGCTAGCTTGTTTCCACATTCTAGCCCTACTTATCACACGTCCATCGTTGTCGGTTGAACAACTGCCTAATTATAGTGTAACATTACAAAACAAACATTTTAATCAACGATTGTAGACAATTGACGTGCCCCACGGTTTTATTTTAGTATAGTCTATGCATATGTTTATAATTCCCACGACTGTATCTATTTTATTATTTTTTGGTTTTTAGTACATTTATCTTAAACATTGCAATGTATGTTTGACATAAAACCGTTTAACTTAACATTTTTTTTTTACCTATTTTTATTTTCTAGTTTTTAGTTTTTATTTCGCATTCTGTTTAATTCATTTAGTGCTTCATTATTGCAAGGTTTCTTGTCCGTTAGTTTATTGCAGTCCAACTCCTCTATACGTAGTCCCTGCAAAGATCTTACTCTACTAAGAGCCACGTAGGCTTGACCTTCTTCAAACAGTTTCGCACCTAAGTATACGACAGCGTGATCCACAGTGCTGGCCTGCATTTTATGTATTGTAGAAGCCCATGATAGTATTAAAGGCAACACACATCTGTGTGCATCGCTCCCGTTGTTTTGTTAACCTGGCTTCATATTCTTCAGGCGTTTCTGACGCTATCATCTGTGTGTATCGCTCACGTTGCTTTGTTAACGCATATTCTTCAGGCGTTTCTGACGCTGTCATTTGTGTATATCGCTGACGTTCCTTTTTTAATCTGGCCTCATATTGCACAGGTGTTTTTGACGCTAATTGTTCCCGTCGTTTCTGTAATCGACTATTTCTATCACCTTCACTTTCTTTAGCTCGTTTTGCTTTATACTAGGGTGGTGTACCGCTAACGACGTACCATTTTTAGCCACCCTAACGCCACACAGTCCTCAACACGATAAAAAATCTTGACTTGGGTGGTGGATTCAGGCTGGATTAATCAGATACCTAAATTACAAATTCAATTTCTAAATTTAAATCTTAATTATACGCCATTTAGTGGCTGCGCCCGCATTACATATTGAGGTTGTATAGTGCACTGTATTCTTCTTGTCAAGCCCTTTTATTTGATACCCATATTGATGAGATTGATAAAAAATTGTTACCAGCCATTTGGTAGCGGCGGCCATCTTAGATTTCAATTTTGCATAGTAAATTGTATTCTACTTGTAGAGACCTTTCATTTGATACCCATGTTGATGGGATTGATAAAACCTAAGTTATCCGTCATTTTGTAGAGGCCGCCATCTTGGATTTTTAATTTTATATAGTACATTGAGCACTTTCATTTGATATCCATATTGATGAGATTGATAAAACCTACCTTATCTGCCATTTTGTAGCGGCCGCCATCTTGGATTTCAATTTTTTATAGTATATTGTATTCTGCTTGTTGAGCCCTTTCATTTGATACCCATATTGATGGGATTGATAAAACCTACGTTATACGCCATTTTGTAGCGGCGGCCATCTTGAATTTATAATGATAATGAATAAACATAATTGTATTGTCACCAAAATCCAAAGTGTATACCAAATTTCAGATTAATCGGTTGACAGGAAGAGGCTGAAATTTGAATTAATACTAAATTTGACCCAAGAATAAATAATAAAACAAACAGGGTGAGCTAAATAAAACCATTTAAAAATAGGTAAAAAAACTTTTTATGTTAAACGGTTTTATGTTAAACATACATTGCAATGTTTAAGATAAATGTACTAAAAACCAAAAAATAATAAAATAGATACAGTCGTGGGAATTATAAACATATGCATTGACTAGACTAAAATAAAACCGTGGGGCAAGTCAATTGTCTACAATCGTTGATTAAAATGTTTGTTTTGTAATGTTACACTATAATTAGGCAGTTGTTCAACCGACAACGATGGACGTGTGATAAGTAGGGCTAGAATGTGGAAACAAGCTAGCAAGCTCGATTATAAGCGAGTTTTAGGGTTTCATAGTGGTGAGCGAGTAGTACTTTGTCGGTTATAGACAAACTACGAGCAGTGAAACGATTCCTCGCCAGCCAGCAGTGTGAATGTCCAACGATAAACTAGTTGAAACATCTCTTTTATTTACATGGAGTGTACAACTATTGGAATTTCCATGAGCAAGAAAATAGTAAGTAATTTCATCACCGTCTGTGGGCCAACTGCCTATCGACGAATTAAACGATTCTTCTATCGCACATTAAGTCGATAATTTGTAGACAATTGACGTGCCCACGGTTTTATTTTAGTCTAGTCAATGCATATGTTTATAATTCCCACGACTGTATCTATTTTATTATTTTTTGGTTTGTAGTACATTTATCTTAAACATTGCAATGTATGTTTAACATAAAACCGTTTAACATAAAAAGTTTTTTTACCTATTTTTATTTTCTAGTTATTTGTTTTTATTTCGTATTCTGTTTAATTCGTTTAGTGCTTCATTATTGCAAGGTTTCTTGCCCGTTAGTTTATTGAAGTCCAACTCCTCTATACGTAGTCCCTGCAAAGATCTTACTCTACTAAGAGCCACGTAGGCTTGACCTTCTTCAAACAGTTTCGCACCTAAGTATACGACTGCGTGATCCACAGTGCTGCCCTGCATTTTATGTATAGTAGAAGCCCATGATATTATTAAAGGCAACATTCTTCTTTTAGCCGTCCCGTAATTGTACTTAGCTGGAAACTGTATGGCTTTCGGGTGTATAAGGTGTACTGTATAGTGCACTGTATTCTTCTTGTCAAGCCCTTTTATTTGATACCCATATTGGTGGGATTGGTAAAAAATTGTTATCAGCCATTTGGTAGCGGCGGCCATCTTAGATTTCAATTTTGCATAGTAAATTGTATTCTACTTGTTGAGACTTTTTATTTGATACCCATTTTGAGGGGATTGATAAAAACTAAGTTATACGCCATTTTGTAGAGGCCGCCATCTTAGATTTTAACTTTATATAGTACATTGTATTCTACTGGTTTAGCACTTTCATTTGACACCCATATTGATGGGATTGATAAAACCTACGTTATCCGCCATTTTGTAGCGCCCGCCATCTTGGATTTCAATTTTTTATAGTATATTGTATTCTGCTTGTTGAGCCCTTTCATTTGATACCCTTATTTATGGGATTAATAAAACATAAATTATCCGCCATTTTGTATTTTTATTTTCTAGTTATTTGTTTTTATTTCGTATTCTGTTTAATTCGTTTAGTGCTTCATTATTGCAAGGTTTCTTGCCCGTTAGTTTATTGAAGTCCAACTCCTCTATACGTAGTCCCTGCAAAGATCTTACTCTACTAAGAGCCACGTAGGCTTGACCTTCTTCAAACAGTTTCGCACCTAAGTATACGACTGCGTGATCCACAGTGCTGCCCTGCATTTTATGTATTGTAGAAGCCCATGATAGTATTAAAGGCAACACACATCTGTGTGCATCGCTCCCGTTGTTTTGTTAACCTGGCTTCATATTCTTCAGGCGTTTCTGACGCTATCATCTGTGTGTATCGCTCACGTTGCTTTGTTAACGCATATTCTTCAGGCGTTTCTGACGCTGTAATTTGTGTATATCGCTGACGTTCCTTTTTTAATCTGGCCTCATATTGCACAGGTGTTTTTGACGCTAATTGTTCCCGTCGTTTCTGTAATCGACTATTTCTATCACCTTCACTTTCTTTAGCTCGTTTTGCTTTATACTTTTCTTTCGTTTTTTGAAGCCTTCGTTTACGTTGTTTTGCAGTTTCTGTTTTATTTGTGTTTGTATTTTTTATATATTTTTTTTACTATTTTGTTCCCACGAGTAATGGACATTTAAACGGTCGACCCCCCCAGAGGTCCAATAAAGGGGCAAGGCTATGTACAACAAGATGCGCCTGAGTCTTGAGGGGAAAACGCTAACGACAGTTTTATCCACCCTAATGCCATACAGCGCGTTTTAACCTTTCACCTTAACTAGGGTGGTGTACCGCTAACGACGTACCATTTTTAGCCACCCTAACGCCACACAGTCCTCAACACGATAAAAAATCTTGACTTGGGTGGTGGATTCAGGCTGGATTAATCAGATACCTAAATTACAGATTCAATTTCTAAATTTAAATCTTAATTATACGCCATTTAGTGGCTGCGCCCCCATTACATATTGAGGTTGTATAGTGCACTGTATTCTTCTTGTCAAGCCCTTTTATTTGATACCCATATTGATGAGATTGATAAAAAATTGTTACCAGCCATTTGGTAGCGGCGGCCATCTTAGATTTCAATTTTGCATAGTAAATTGTATTCTACTTGTAGAGACCTTTCATTTGATACCCATGTTGATGGGATTGATAAAACCTAAGTTATCCGTCATTTTGTAGAGGCCGCCATCTTGGATTTTTAATTTTATATAGTACATTGAGCACTTTCATTTGATATCCATATTGATGAGATTGATAAAACCTACGTTATCTGCCATTTTGTAGCGGCCGCCATCTTGGATTTCAATTTTTATAGTATATTGTATTCTGCTTGTTGAGCCCTTTCATTTGATACCCATATTGATGGGATTGATAAAACCTACGTTATACGCCATTTTGTAGCGGCGGCCATCTTGAATTTATAATGATAATGAATAAACATAATTGTATTGTCACCAAAATCCAAAGTGTATACAAAATTTCAGATTAATCGGTTGACAGGAAGAGGCTGAAATTTGAATTAATACTAAATTTGACCCAAGAATAAATAATAAAACAAACAGGGTGAGCTAAATAAAACCATTTAAAAATAGGTAAAAAAACTTTTTATGTTAAACGGTTTTATGTTAAACATACATTGCAATGTTTAAGATAAATGTACTAAAAACCAAAAAATAATAAAATAGATACAGTCGTGGGAATTATAAACATATGCATTGACTAGACTAAAATAAAACCGTGGGGCAAGTCAATTGTCTACAATCGTTGATTAAAATGTTTGTTTTGTAATGTTACACTATAATTAGGCAGTTGTTCAACCGACAACGATGGACGTGTGATAAGTAGGGCTAGAATGTGGAAACAAGCTAGCAAGCTCGATTATAAGCGAGTTTTAGGGTTTCATAGTGGTGAGCGAGTAGTACTTTGTCGGTTATAGACAAACTACGAGCAGTGAAACGATTCCTCGCCAGCCAGCAGTGTGAATGTCCAACGATAAACTAGTTGAAACATCTCGTTTATTTACATGGAGTGTACAACTATTGGAATTTCCATGAGCAAGAAAATAGTAAGTAATTTCATCACCGTCTGTGGGCCAACTGCCTAACGACGAATTAAACGATTCTTCTATCGCACATTAAGTCGATAATTTGTAGACAATTGACGTGCCCCACGGTTTTATTTTAGTCTAGTCAATGCATATGTTTATAATTCCCACAACTGTATCTATTTTATTATTTTTTGGTTTTTAGTACATTTATCTTAAACATTGCAATGTATGTTTAACATAAAACCGTTTAACATAAAAAGTTTTTTTACCTATTTTTATTTTCTAGTTATTTGTTTTTATTTCGTATTCTGTTTAATTCGTTTAGTGCTTCATTATTGCAAGGTTTCTTGCCCGTTAGTTTATTGAAGTCCAACTCCTCTATACGTAGTCCCTGCAAAGATCTTACTCTACTAAGAGCCACGTAGGCTTGACCTTCTTCAAACAGTTTCGCACCTAAGTATACGACTGCGTGATCCACAGTGCTGCCCTGCATTTTATGTATTGTAGAAGCCCATGATAGTATTAAAGGCAACACACATCTGTGTGCATCGCTCCCGTTGTTTTGTTAACCTGGCTTCATATTCTTCAGGCGTTTCTGACGCTATCATCTGTGTGTATCGCTCACGTTGCTTTGTTAACGCATATTCTTCAGGCGTTTCTGACGCTGTCATTTGTGTATATCGCTGACGTTCCTTTTTTAATCTGGCCTCATATTGCACAGGTGTTTTTGACGCTAATTGTTCCCGTCGTTTCTGTAATCGACTATTTCTATCACCTTCACTTTCTTTAGCTCGTTTTGCTTTATACTTTTCTTTCGCTTTTTGAAGCCTTCGTTTACGTTGTTTTGCAGTTTCTGTTTTATTTGTGTTTGTATTTTTTATATATTTTTTTTACTATTTTGTTCCCACGAGTAATGGACATTTAAACGGTCGACCCCCCCAGAGGTCCAATAAAGGGGCAAGGCTATGTACAACAAGATGCGCCTGAGTCTTGAGGGGAAAACGCTAACGACAGTTTTATCCACCCTAATGCCATACAGTTCTCGGCGCGTTTTAACCTTTCACCTTAACTAGGGTGGTGTACCGCTAACGACGTACCATTTTTAGCCACCCTAACGCCACACAGTCCTCAACACGATAAAAAATCTTGACTTGGGTGGTGGATTCAGGCTGGATTAATCAGATACCTAAATTACAGATTCAATTTCTAAATTTAAATCTTAATTATACGCCATTTAGTGGCTGCGCCCCCATTACATATTGAGGTTGTATAGTGCACTGTATTCTTCTTGTCAAGCCCTTTTATTTGATACCCATATTGATGAGATTGATAAAAAATTGTTACCAGCCATTTGGTAGCGGCGGCCATCTTAGATTTCAATTTTGCATAGTAAATTGTATTCTACTTGTAGAGACCTTTCATTTGATACCCATGTTGATGGGATTGATAAAACCTAAGTTATCCGTCATTTTGTAGAGGCCGCCATCTTGGATTTTTAATTTTATATAGTACATTGAGCACTTTCATTTGATATCCATATTGATGAGATTGATAAAACCTACGTTATCTGCCATTTTGTAGCGGCCGCCATCTTGGATTTCAATTTTTTATAGTATATTGTATTCTGCTTGTTGAGCCCTTTCATTTGATACCCATATTGATGGGATTGATAAAACCTACGTTATCCGCCATTTTGTAGCGGCCGCCATCTTGAATTTATAATGATAATGAATAAATATAATTGTATTGTCACCATAATCCAAAGTGTATACAAAATTTCAGATTAATCGGTTGACAGGAAGAGGGTGAAATTTGAATTACTAAATTTGACCCAAGAATAAATAATAAATAAATAATAAAAATAGGTAAAAAAAAAATTTTAAGTTAAACGGTTTTATGTCAAACATACATTGCAATGGTTAAGATAAATGTACTAAAAACCAAAAAATAATGAAATAGATACAGTCGTGGGAATTATAAACATATGCATAGACTATACTAAAATAAAACCGTGGGGCACGTCAATTGTCTACAAATTATCGACTTAATGTGCGATAGAAGAATCGTTTAATTCGTCGTTAGGCAGTTGGCCCGCAGACGGTGAGGAAATTACTTACTATTTTTTTGCTCAATGAAATTCCAATAGTTATACACTCCATGTAAATAAAAGAGATGTTTCAACTATCGTTGGACATTCACACTGCTGGCTGGCGAGGAATCGTATCACTGCTCGTAGTTTGTCTTTAATCGACAAAGTACACTCGCTCACCACTATGAAACCCTAAAACTCGCTTATAATCGAGCATGCTAGCTTGTTTCCACATTCTAGCCCTACTTATCACACGTCCATCGTTGTCGGTTGAACAACTGCCTAATTATAGTGTAACATTACAAAACAAACATTTTAATCAACGATTGTAGACAATTGACGTGCCCCACGGTTTTATTTTAGTATAGTCTATGCATATGTTTATAATTCCCACGACTGTATCTATTTTATTATTTTTTGGTTTTTAGTACATTTATCTTAAACATTGCAATGTATGTTTGACATAAAACCGTTTAACTTAACATTTTTTTTTTACCTATTTTTATTTTCTAGTTTTTAGTTTTTATTTCGCATTTTGTTTAATTCATTTAGTGCTTCATTATTGCAAGGTTTCTTGTCCGTTAGTTTATTGCAGTAGTGCATACGTAGTCCCTGCAAAGATCTTACTCTACTAAGAGCCACGTAGGCTTGACCTTCTTCAAACAGTTTCGCACCTAAGTATACGACAGCGTGATCCACAGTGCTGGCCTGCATTTTATGTATTGTAGAAGCCCATGATAGTATTAAAGGCAACACACATCTGTGTGCATCGCTCCCGTTGTTTTGTTAACCTGGCTTCATATTCTTCAGGCGTTTCTGACGCTATCATCTGTGTGTATCGCTCACGTTGCTTTGTTAACGCATATTCTTCAGGCGTTTCTGACGCTGTCATTTGTGTATATCGCTGACGTTCCTTTTTTAATCTGGCCTCATATTGCACAGGTGTTTTTGACGCTAATTGTTCCCGTCGTTTCTGTAATCGACTATTTCTATCACCTTCACTTTCTTTAGCTCGTTTTGCTTTATACTAGGGTGGTGTACCGCTAACGACGTACCATTTTTAGCCACCCTAAGGCCACACAGTCCTCAACACGATAAAAAATCTTGACTTGGGTGGTGGATTCAGGCTGGATTAATCAGATACCTAAATTACAAATTCAATTTCTAAATTTAAATCTTAATTATACGCCATTTAGTGGCTGCGCCCGCATTACATATTGAGGTTGTATAGTGCACTGTATTCTTCTTGTCAAGCCCTTTTATTTGATACCCATATTGATGAGATTGATAAAAAATTGTTACCAGCCATTTGGTAGCGGCGGCCATCTTAGATTTCAATTTTGCATAGTAAATTGTATTCTACTTGTAGAGACCTTTCATTTGATACCCATGTTGAGGGGATTGATAAAACCTAAGTTATCCGTCATTTTGTAGAGGCCGCCATCTTGGATTTTTAATTTTATATAGTACATTGAGCACTTTCATTTGATATCCATATTGATGAGATTGATAAAACCTACCTTATCTGCCATTTTGTAGCGGCCGCCATCTTGGATTTCAATTTTTTATAGTATATTGTATTCTGCTTGTTGAGCCCTTTCATTTGATACCCATATTGATGGGATTGATAAAACCTACGTTATACGCCATTTTGTAGCGGCGGCCATCTTGAATTTATAATGATAATGAATAAACATAATTGTATTGTCACCAAAATCCAAAGTGTATACCAAATTTCAGATTAATCGGTTGACAGGAAGAGGCTGAAATTTGAATTAATACTAAATTTGACCCAAGAATAAATAATAAAACAAACAGGGTGAGCTAAATAAAACCATTTAAAAATAGGTAAAAAAACTTTTTATGTTAAACGGTTTTATGTTAAACATACATTGCAATGTTTAAGATAAATGTACTAAAAACCAAAAAATAATAAAATAGATACAGTCGTGGGAATTATAAACATATGC
The DNA here is from genome assembly GCF_047663935.1 of Musca autumnalis. Classification (NCBI taxonomy): domain Eukaryota; kingdom Metazoa; phylum Arthropoda; class Insecta; order Diptera; family Muscidae; genus Musca; species Musca autumnalis. The sequence continues at coordinate 124,058,318 of NW_027412088.1, read as the reverse complement.
ATTGACTAGACTAAAATAAAACCGTGGGGCAAGTCAATTGTCTACAATCGTTGATTAAAATGTTTGTTTTGTAATGTTACACTATAATTAGGCAGTTGTTCAACCGACAACGATGGACGTGTGATAAGTAGGGCTAGAATGTGGAAACAAGCTAGCAAGCTCGATTATAAGCGAGTTTTAGGGTTTCATAGTGGTGAGCGAGTAGTACTTTGTCGGTTATAGACAAACTACGAGCAGTGAAACGATTCCTCGCCAGCCAGCAGTGTGAATGTCCAACGATAAACTAGTTGAAACATCTCTTTTATTTACATGGAGTGTACAACTATTGGAATTTCCATGAGCAAGAAAATAGTAAGTAATTTCATCACCGTCTGTGGGCCAACTGCCTAACGACGAATTAAACGATTCTTCTATCGCACATTAAGTCGATAATTTGTAGACAATTGACGTGCCCACGGTTTTATTTTAGTCTAGTCAATGCATATGTTTATAATTCCCACGACTGTATCTATTTTATTATTTTTTGGTTTTTAGTACATTTATCTTAAACATTGCAATGTATGTTTAACATAAAACCGTTTAACATAAAAAGTTTTTTTACCTATTTTTATTTTCTAGTTATTTGTTTTTATTTCGTATTCTGTTTAATTCGTTTAGTGCTTCATTATTGCAAGGTTTCTTGCCCGTTAGTTTATTGAAGTCCAACTCCTCTATACGTAGTCCCTGCAAAGATCTTACTCTACTAAGAGCCACGTAGGCTTGACCTTCTTCAAACAGTTTCGCACCTAAGTATACGACTGCGTGATCCACAGTGCTGCCCTGCATTTTATGTATAGTAGAAGCCCATGATATTATTAAAGGCAACATTCTTCTTTTAGCCGTCCCGTAATTGTACTTAGCTGGAAACTGTATGGCTTTCGGGTGTATAAGGTGTACTGTATAGTGCACTGTATTCTTCTTGTCAAGCCCTTTTATTTGATACCCATATTGGTGGGATTGGTAAAAAATTGTTATCAGCCATTTGGTAGCGGCGGCCATCTTAGATTTCAATTTTGCATAGTAAATTGTATTCTACTTGTTGAGACTTTTTATTTGATACCCATTTTGAGGGGATTGATAAAAACTAAGTTATACGCCATTTTGTAGAGGCCGCCATCTTAGATTTTAACTTTATATAGTACATTGTATTCTACTGGTTTAGCACTTTCATTTGACACCCATATTGATGGGATTGATAAAACCTACGTTATCCGCCATTTTGTAGCGCCCGCCATCTTGGATTTCAATTTTTTATAGTATATTGTATTCTGCTTGTTGAGCCCTTTCATTTGATACCCTTATTTATGGGATTAATAAAACATAAATTATCCGCCATTTTGTAGCGGCGGCCATCTTGAATCTATAATGATAATGAATAAACATAATTGTATTGTCACCAAAATCCAAAGTGTATACAAAATTTCAGATTAATCGGTTGACAGGAAGAGGGTGAAATTTGAATTACTAAATTTGACCCAAGAATAAATAATAAAACAAACAGGGTGAGCTAAATAAAACCATTTAAAAAACAAACGGGGTGAGCTAAATAAAATCATTTAATTAAAATTTTCAAATTCGTTGGTAATAATTTTTTTGTTTAAAAAAGGAAATCTGTTGTGCGACATTTGTTAAGTGAAAACAAAATTACTCCAGACACGTAAATCTGGATCGGTTGGTTTTTACTGCTTACATTACGTTAATACTATACAATTGCGACATCTGTTGAAACGGAAGAAAAACTTCTAATGTGGTTTTATAATTTAGTGGTTTACGATAAAATGATACGATAAAACCTGCGCCTAGAAGTAAACTACAAAATTTGAAATTATTTGTGATAATTTACGGTATATAATATTTTACGGTATATAATAGCAAAATATAAGGATTTTTGTTGTTGATATTTTTTGTGGTTCCAGGACGAATTTTCTAAATCCCGGCCTTATCTCGCACATTTGCACCAACTGTGACCTACTGGTAAAATTTCAAGCTCAGCTTTAGCCGTTTTGGCTGGGCGTTGATGATGAGTCAGTCAGTCACTTATCACCAAGCTCAAATATATAATAGATTATCAAATACACGGATATACCGGAAACCTTATCAAATTTAAACAAAAAGCAATAGTGAGGACGGCAAAACTTTACTTAAATTTTTCTCATTTTTGTGATCCTCAATTTCAGAGTCAGTGTGCGTGTCACTTTCGGACTGCGACCTAAATTCCAACACCACAGAGGTTTCAGAAGGACCCACTCTGAATCCTTCCGGTTCTCTATCAGCTGCAGAATTCGCTGGATTATACAGCTGACCAGCGAACCAGAAATTTTCAAGAAATGGATCTTTCTTTTTGATTTGCACCACCAAAGGAATATAAAATTCTGCACATAACCGTTGAAAAATATTTTTCGGCGGTTATATGGAGAAAGAGATACCTTTAGGTGGCGCCACAAACCCTCTATGGTGTTGGTGTGCCACCCAGTCTCCGGATCCACAAAATGGAGAGAATGATTCACCTTGTGGTGAACATAGCCCTCGTCCTTTAAAGTGTTATAGGGCTAAAAAAGAACTATAAAATATCAATAATTTGAAAATCAATAATTTGTTCGTTCCTCTTTCAATGCCTCCGAAGACCCACTGTCCTTCTACAGCATGGCCTCTGCGGTATTTTCTTTTACCGATTTTAGATTCGTCAATTTCGACGATTACGCCAGGGCCACAAACTTCCACCTGCGTCTGGAATGAACTGTGGAGGACAACATACCTACAGAAGTTGCTCCAGTCCACTCTAGTGCGCTTGTCGATCATTACTTCATGATCTATGTCCCTTAGAGGGCCACCCCTTCTAAAACAAAAAGTAACTATCTGACACGTGGATAATTGTGAATGTTCAAAAAACGTTCCTTTTTGCAAGGAACGTTTGACATTTCAAACGCCAGGATTGCGACCCCGGAACTTTCTCTGACACCTTACAAAATATAAAAATAATAAAGGAATATTATAATTTTCAAAAATACCTACCTCAAAATCCACCCATCAGTAAAATTTTTAAATGGACGCAACAACAAATTGTACACATGTTTACACTTTAAAACACCTGGGCAAGGAATTAATCCCCACTCCTGCAACTTATGCAGCACTTTCCGTCAGGGGCCCTTTCCTTTTAAAATCACAGATTTGGTACACTTCTAACGCTAACGCTTCTACGCTTCATTTTTCTTTGAAAGACATTAACTAACGTACGCACACTTTTAAATAACGGTAAAACTAACGGCCATTTACTAACTTGTTTTCCGTTTCATCCATTTTCGTAAATAACGAAATCACGTTAAGATATGATCACCGATTAAAATGTAAAATCGGCTTCCCAATAAAAAAAATGGTGCAAAACGCGGCTAATGGGCGTTTTACACGGTGTGTTATTTTACATATGCGTTGCCACTTACCGTATACATTTTGTATAGAAAATGTGACAACCCATATCTAAAAAATATATCGTGTAAAGTACCCATAAGTTCCAATCCTTAAGCCGGCTTACTTTTACGAAATCCACTCGATTTCAACTTTCAATCCAATGATTTGAGATGAGTTTTGACGTATACGCAAACGAATTTTCAGTTGAATTCCACTCGATTTCGTAATGTAATAGACTGTTTATTTTATAGCTTTTGGCAGGGTTAACTTTTAAAGCGAATTATCTATATATATAAAATTCTTCGAGACTGCCATGATGTTCGAAATTAAACTCCTCCGAAACGGCTGGACCGAATTCAATGAAATTTTGTATGTGGAATTTTTAGGTCTGACAATAGGTTTTTAGCTATTTTTTATACTGGTCAGTGGAGTGACCAGGGTACTTCCCCCACAATTTTTTTTAAGAAAACGTGAAATCAAAGATGTTTTTGAACGTATTGCTTAAAAATTGTTTGCAATACAATGGTAATAACTGTCTTGATCCTGAATGGTCACCACAGAAGTTAAATATCGCGGTCAGCCTAATTTTTCAAAAAATGTATAATTATAGATAATATCCTTAATTTAAGTAAGCGTGACTACAAAAACGCCATAAACATTGACTTCAATAAGTGGGAAAGCGCCATCAACCCCACAATTACAAACAATCGATTGAGAAATCATACAAAATCTAATTTGAATGGTGGTTAAATAACTAGAACGTCTTAAAAATGTGCATTGGTCACTAAAATGATGGGCCAACAATTCGGTGTATCTATAATAGTTCTAAATGTATATAAAGTTCTTTAAGACTGACATGATGTTCTAAATTAAACTTCCGAATCGGCTGGACCGACTTTGATGAAATTTTGTGTGTAGGTTCACAAGGTGGGAGAATACCTAAAATGGAGGGCGTGGAGGACCTCCCCCACAACGGGTTTTAACAAATCGCGAAATCTTAGAGCTTATAAGACGTATTAGTATTCAATAAAAAACAATTGTGGTATCTGTCATTGATGTGTGTTTTGGAAGCAGAATACTGCGACCAATTTTTGAAAACTGTATTCTTACTGATTAGATTTACAAATTTAGTAAGTGGTACAGCAAACATGCCATGTACATTAACTTTCATGCTTGGAAAAACTCGATCAGGACCACGTTTTTAAAATTTTAAATAAATTAAATAAATTTTGAAGTCATTTTTATAAATCAGTGATGTTTTGATGTTTAGGAGTGTTATATAATATCATTTTCAATGAAACAGCACTTTTTTAACAAAAAGTTCGACGACGTTAAGTTTGACCGTCCCGAACTTTTATACCCACCAGCATAACTTATATTGAAATCAGGTTTCAGCCATTTCGGTTGAATAATGTGGTTAAAACACTGAAAAACCGCCAAAAAAATTTATAGGTATCGTTTTATATTCAACGTGTATTTATACCGACAATTCTCTGCTAAAATATTTGATACCACCAAGGGAGACTAAATACCAAATATAGCCATTTCTGTTGAATAATGACGCAAAAACCTTGAAGTACTGAAAATCGGAAGGTATCGTTCATTGGAGGCTACATACAAAACTTTTTGATTTGCACCACCAAAGGAATATAAAATTCTGCACATAACCGTTGAAAAATATTTTTCGGCGGTTATATGGAGAAAGAGATACCTTTAGGTGGCGCCACAAACCCTCTATGGTGTTGGTGTGCCACCCAGTCTCCGGATCCACAAAATGGAGAGAATGATTCACCTTGTGGTGAACATAGCCCTCGTCCTTTAAAGTGTTATAGGGCTAAAAAAGAACTATAAAATATCAATAATTTGAAAATCAATAATTTGTTCGTTCCTCTTTCAATGCCTCCGAAGACCCACTGTCCTTCTACAGCATGGCCTCTGCGGTATTTTCTTTTACCGATTTTAGATTCGTCAATTTCGACGATTACGCCAGGGCCACAAACTTCCACCTGCGTCTGGAATGAACTGTGGAGGACAACATACCTACAGAAGTTGCTCCAGTCCACTCTAGTGCGCTTGTCGATCATTACTTCATGATCTATGTCCCTTAGAGGGCCACCCCTTCTAAAACAAAAAGTAACTATCTGACACGTGGATAATTGTGAATGTTCAAAAAACGTTCCTTTTTGCAAGGAACGTTTGACATTTCAAACGCCAGGATTGCGACCCCGGAACTTTCTCTGACACCTTACAAAATATAAAAATAATAAAAGAATATTATAATTTTCAAAAATACCTACCTCAAAATCCACCCATCAGTAAAATTTTTAAATGGACGCAACAACAAATTGTACACATGTTTACACTTTAAAACACCTGGGCAAGGAATTAATCCCCACTCCTGCAACTTATGCAGCACTTTCCGTCAGGGGCCCTTTCCTTTTAAAATCACAGATTTGGTACACTTCTAACGCTAACGCTTCTACGCTTCATTTTTCTTTGAAAGACATTAACTAACGTACGCACACTTTTAAATAACGGTAAAACTAACGGCCATTTACTAACTTGTTTTCCGTTTCATCCATTTTCGTAAATAACGAAATCACGTTAAGATATGATCACCGATTAAAATGTAAAATCGGCTTCCCAATAAAAAAAATGGCGCAAAACGCGGCTAATGGGCGTTTTACACGGTGTGTTATTTTACATATGCGTTGCCACTTACCGTATACATTTTGTATAGAAAATGTGACAACCCATATCTAAAAAATATATCGTGTAAAGTACCCATAAGTTCCAATCCTTAAGCCGGCTTACTTTTACGAAATCCACTCGATTTCAACTTTCAATCCAATGATTTGAGATGAGTTTTGACGTATACGCAAACGAATTTTCAGTTGAATTCCACTCGATTTCGTAATGTAATAGACTGTTTATTTTATAGCTTTTGGCAGGGTTAACTTTTAAAGCGAATTATCTATATATATAAAATTCTTCGAGACTGCCATGATGTTCGAAATTAAACTCCTCCGAAACGGCTGGACCGAATTCAATGAAATTTTGTATGTGGAATTTTTAGGTCTGACAATAGGTTTTTAGCTATTTTTTATACTGGTCAGTGGAGTGACCAGGGTACTTCCCCCACAATTTTTTTTAAGAAAACGTGAAATCAAAGATGTTTTTGAACGTATTGCTTAAAAATTGTTTGCAATACAATGGTAATAACTGTCTTGATCCTGAATGGTCACCACAGAAGTTAAATATCGCGGTCAGTCTAATTTTTCAAAAAATTTATAATTATAGATAATATCCTTAATTTAAGTAAGCGTGACTACAAAAACGCCATAAACATTGACTTCAATAAGTGGGAAAGCGCCATCAACCCCACAATTACAAACAATCGATTGAGAAATCATACAAAATCTAATTTGAATGGTGGTTAAATAACTAGAACGTCTTAAAAATGTGCATTGGTCACTAAAATGATGGGCCAACAATTCGGTGTATCTATAATAGTTCTAAATGTATATAAAGTTCTTTAAGACTGACATGATGTTCTAAATTAAACTTCCGAATCGGCTGGACCGACTTTGATGAAATTTTGTGTGTAGGTTCACAAGGTGGGAGAATACCTAAAATGGAGGGCGTGGAGGACCTCCCCCACAACGGGTTTTAACAAATCGCGAAATCTTAGAGCTTATAAGACGTATTAGTATTCAATAAAAAACAATTGTGGTATCTGTCATTGATGTGTGTTTTGGAAGCAGAATACTGCGACCAATTTTTGAAAACTGTATTCTTACTGATTAGATTTACAAATTTAGTAAGTGGTACAGCAAACATGCCATGTACATTAACTTTCATGCTTGGAAAAACTCGATCAGGACCACGTTTTTAAAACTTTAAATAAATTAAATAAATTTTGAAGTCATTTTTATAAATCAGTGATGTTTTGATGTTTAGGAGTGTTATATAATATCATTTTCAATGAAACAGCACTTTTTTAACAAAAAGTTCGACGACGTTAAGTTTGACCGTCCCGAACTTTTATACCCACCAGCATAACTTATATTGAAATCAGGTTTCAGCCATTTCGGTTGAATAATGTGGTTAAAACACTGAAAAACCGCCAAAAAAATTTATAGGTATCGTTTTATATTCAATGTGTATTTATACCGACAATTCTCTGCTAAAATATTTGATACCACCAAGGGAGACTAAATACCAAATATAGCCATTTCTGTTGAATAATGACGCAAAAACCTTGAAGTACTGAAAATCGGAAGGTATCGTTCATTGGAGGCTACATACAAAACGTCTACCGAATATTCTATGCGGGAATGTTTTATACCCACAACGAAGACTAAACACCAAATTGTAGCCATTTCGGTGGGATAATGACACTAAAAATTCCAAAATATAGAAACTCGGAAGGTACCGTCCTATCTATGGTAGCTGGGTTAGAACGTGGATTCTCTGAATATGCCGATAATTCTCTGAAGATATGTTTTTCCTTCCAAGGGATATAACTTGAAAATGTGGATATAAACTTGAAAATACCGAAGATCGAGAGCTACCGTTATATGAAGATCATGAAAACCTGCAACTGTACCAAATATTCTATGTTTTATATAGCGAAACTCAGGAGGTACCGTTGTAGCTCCTGTAGGGTAGCTCTTTAAAAACGTGGGTATATGCCTATAATCAGGGTTTAAAATGCTAACGCCAAAGCACGAACGGCAGCATGTAGCATCAAATTTCACAAAAATATTGCTAGCAAGATAAGGCGTAAAAAAGCGAAATAAGCAAAAATGTACAAAAATAAATATGCGTTCGGTTGCTTATTTAGCCGTGTGTGTGAATATTGTGAAGTGTACAGCTAATGCTAATGTTTTTATAGATGCTGGCTTTTAACCCCTATAATTCTTTGCAGAAATGTTTCATGCCTCTAAGGGAGACTAAATAGCAAATTATTGTCATTTCATGTCAACCAGTTTTTAATACCCATCATGCTAAGAGTAATAAATAGAAACTTCTGTACTAACTTATGTTAAAAATCGCGAGCTGCATCTTGATTTCAACAGATAGACGGACATCGTTATGTCGACTTATTTCTTATGCTGATCACGAATATATACATTCTTTATAGGTTCTACGATGAATATTCCGATGTGTTGAAAAAAGAATCATAAAGTTAATTATACCCTTACACATCTTATGGTCGAGGCTATATATAATTATTCCACAAACATCCCAGGAGGGACAGGGGAGACTTCTCTCATATCAATGAGTGCACCCCGATTCATATTAGCTCAATGATATGGGACCTACTGTTTATCGCCGAGTCCGAACGGCGTGTCTAAGACACCACTTGTAGAGAAGTTGTACAAGGCTGAAATACTCAGAAAATGTCGCCAACATTACTAAGGGGTATTTTGCCACCGTTGAAAAGTGTTTGATGTTGACTGGCCGGGGAATCGAACCCACGACCTTTAGCGTGCAAGGCGGGTGTGCATACCATTGCACCACAGTGGCACCCATGGTCGAGGCTATAATAAAGGTAATTTTCTATTTTACATCTGGAAATACCATTTCATGAGGGTTATACCAAAACATCGACTTATTGTTAATTCGATTCGAAAATCTAGAGGGATCAATATTAGATAGATAAATTGTAGATAGATTACTTAGGCTTACACGGAAATCCAAAACGACGGGCCAGCAACGCGGAACAGGGTCAGCTAGTATTTTATAAAAGTTATTACTTTACTGCTTTGCGCACGCTTTTATTTCGTTTCCTCCCCAAATAAAAGATTTCTGCCCTTGTTTGATATTTAATTTGTATTAATAGCGAAAAAAATTAATATTTTTATAGCATCCGGTAAAACGGGCGCTATGCAGCCAGGTTACTCAATCTATGATTTAACTTTTACGTTGACCGTATCAACAATATTAGACGATCTTGCATAGAATGATGATATAAACGCGAGCATTCTCTACTCGAAACAGATATAGAAGTAGAATATAAAGATGATATGTTGTATATAGAGGACAGTGAACCGTCTTCAAAACATTTCCGGAATAATAAAGGGGACACTCAAAGTCGAAGAAAAAAAAATTGGAGTATTATAGATCAATATTACCGAATTGAAAGGGGATGGATATCGACCCCACCCAGTAAGCGCAGTCCACAAAGAACCCAACAAAATTCTTTGAACTATTTTTATGGAAGACATTCTCGGTCATATTATTGTAAAATCTAAAGAATATGTTCCTCAGAAATATGATGAATTAACAGAGGGTATGTACGAAATTAATGATTTTATTGATGTCAGGATATTCTATATATTCCCATATATAGATGGACTTGTTAGTGGCTGCTTACAGGATACGAATGTGACAACGCAAATGGTGATGCAATTTTGCACATTTTCTCGACATTTCTATTGTAAATTCATGGATACTAATGAAATATGTATTATCCAAATTGTGCTAACTTACTAACTTGCCGCCGGTATATAAAAACATAATGTTTGGAATGATATATATTATATCGATAATACTCGTCACGACGTAGAATATCACATGATTGACTTCAATCCTACCCGAGGTAGTTGTAGTCAAATGAGTAAATGAATCGTGGTGCTCTTGCTCTCATAGACAAGAAAAATCAATCAACAAAAAATTGCCGGAGCGCTTTTTAAATAAATCGCAATTTAAGTTGATATTTTAAGGGTTTTTAGGTTTTCAAGATTTTGCATGGAAACCTATCGAGCTATGAAAATTCTCTACATGTTATTAAGATATAGAAGTTCACATTGGGACAATGCATTGACTGTATCGCCTCCTAATGAAATAATGTCATGACTGCAATTGCCCAACTTACAATTATATATGTATCTCGAAAATGGTACAACCTAGGGAATACTACGAAAGCCAATCTTGAAGATAAAATCGCGAGAACCTAAAATAAACCTAAAAATGTGAATTTTGACCGCGATTTATTTAAAAATTCCTACAGCGATTTTTTCTTGTTTTTGGATTTTTCCCACTTATGAACATTGTTGTTTAAAAATCCGCAAAAACTTCCGAGGTGTAAGCGGTTTTCACTTAAAGTTAGTTAAGGCGCTCCATGTATGAATTTGTTTTATATGGTAGCGATACAGTCAATGCATTGTCCCAATTTGAACTTCTACATCTCAATAACGGTAAAACCTATGAAATTCACATCGATCCGAATCCTGTCCAAACATTCATCGTATGCCCATAATTTAAAATATTTTTAAAACAAATTAAATATTATATTTATTTAAATTTCTAATTAAAGATTAGAAATTAGCTATATATTTTGAAAAACCATGCTAGTCCGCACTATAGGGACTTGGGGGAACAAGTGTATCAAAGGCTCTCCCAATAGAGCCAGTATGAAAATAGAATAAAATAAAACACGATAGTTTTATGAGTAAAAAGTTTGGCTCAATTGCCGGTGTTTATTTAATGGTAAACGATATTACCTTTTGTACAACGATATGTACATGCAAGAGCTTACGACAAAACGCGGTTAATGGTGCTTGCGATTCAAGCTGATGTTCTTCTGGTTTATTGTTATGTTTATCATGTTGACATCTGCATAGATGCTTCAAATGGGCGGTTGTCAAGAGAATATTCGTTGAAATCTTTCATACTATTAAAGAATAAATGGGAATGAGGAGATTTCAACGAATATGCCTTTGCAATTCATAGGGCCAATTTAAATCAATTCTAACTTAAACATTTGCCTCCTCCCTTGAAACATCCAAATGTTTTAACAAAATCGATATAAGTACAATGTATATATGTAAGTATTCAGTATTGGTATAGTGCAGGCGTGAGCGTAACCTTTTACTTTTTTAATTATTTTCTTTTTTTGGCTTTTTTAATTATTTTTTCAAAAAACAATCTGACAAGCTAAGCGACGGGCCATTAGGGACCCCGCGTACTGGGCCATTAGGGGCCCAGTCGTTTGTGCAGATCAATGTAGACCTGGCTAACGAAAGGGCCATTAGGGACCCCCGAACGATAGTGCAATGAGCTAAAGTTTGTAATGTTTGTTTGGGGTCGCATTACAACGATTTTCCGTACGATTTACGAAAACAAGAATTTATGTGACAGGCCCAGTAAAGATCCAACCAAATGATGTATTTTGAGCCAGCAGTGAACCAGACGAAAGTCGAAAAGTGTGATTTTCAATTATCTTCGGGTACAAATCTGCTCCTATCAAAATATTTACGGGACGCGATTCGCCGAATTGAGGATCTGCCAAACCTATATTTGGCATGTTTTCCTTAAGGTCCAAAGTGACCGAAAATGCTGGAAGATTTCCCGATATGGATTCTATAACTAACGCCGAAGTTTCATAAATAGACGACCTGTTAGCAGAACAACGAAGTTTCTACGAACAACTTTTACATGTAGCTGCTACAGTACTATTAACTCCAGATATTGTCGATTTATTGGATTGAACCTGGAGTCCCAGTTCCTTCTGAAGTTGTTCCGAATTGAAAGACGACTCAGAGGCGGGGTCGATCAACGCCCTAGCAGGAAAAGAAGCACCCTGATGAACGATATTCACCAGCGCTGTTCCCAATAGAACTTTTCCTGACTGATGGGAAGCATAAATTATGGAGCGTCTACATCTAGACGAAGAATTATTACTATCTAATATCCTAGGTCGAAAGGTGGAAGCTGAAGCAGACAACTTCGAACTTCTGGGAGTCACCATTTGACGCGCACTGCTCACAATAGAGCGATCTCTGTGCAATAGAGTATTATGTCTCTGATTGCACTTTTAACAACAACGACTAGCACAATTTTTGACTTCTTGTCCCTTCCGAAGGCAATTTACACACAAACGATGCCTTTTAACCTATTTGTATCTCTCCAACGGCGTACAATTTACAAACCACTGTCAAACATTTAATTTGTGTTGTTGCTCTGAACAAAGAACGCAACAAGAATTAGGAGACGAACGAAGAGGTGTCGAATAGTTTTTGGGTCTGGGAGAAGTGTGAGGAGAGGAAGTACATTATTTAGAAGACACTTCACTATTCGATTTATAACAAGTGCCAACACTTCTCATCTCATGCAACCACAGAAGAGTACGAATTCTCTCTGTCAAGAATGCATTCAATTCTTCCCAATTCTTCTTTTTCACACTTTGCTCTCATAAAGCGTGACCGATGTATTTATGAAAATATGTTTGTATATTTACATTGTTAAAGCTAGCGGAAACGAAATCAATGTAGATTTGGGGAATTTTTTGAACAATTTGGCAACAACAATTAGCAATAGAAATGTAGAAATTTATGGCGACAAATAAGAAGAATATAAGCCAAAAATAATACAGAGGTTTTTAGAACAAAAAATATTATTTTTGTTTTGATCTTTCTATTGCCGTATGTATGTACGTCTGTCCACGATTTGAACTTTGACCGATCGAGTAAAGCGAGACGCCACAAACAAACGAACGAACACTTTTTTTATTTTAAAGCTCACTTTGCACTATACGCACCTTGTAATGTAAGCTTAATGGACTGTATATTATTTATTAAGCTTTCCAAAATCAAAGCGATGATCCAATCTGGCTCGAATTGACCAAATGTTTATTCGGCTCGAAGCGATCAAATGTTTAGTCCGCACTATAGGGACTTGGGGGAACAAGTGTATCAAAGGCTCTCCCAATAGAGCCAGTACGCCCAACACGGTGTGCCTTAACCAAGTTTAAATGGAAGGTACTTACACCTGGAAAGTTTTTGCAAATTCTGAAACTACAATTCTCATAGATGAGAAATATCAAGAAACAAAAAAATCGCCGAAGTGATCTTCAAATAAATCGCAATTTATGTTCACATTTTGCTTGGAAACCGCGGGTCCTATGTAAATGGGCCTTAAGAAAAAGTTGTAGCTGTGAAAATTCTCCACAAGATTGACCTTTATGATTGTTTAATCCAGCATGAAGTGACCAGATGTTTAGTGCGAAAGCAGAAAGTTTAGGTGAGACACCAAATGATGAGTGGACTGTATATTTTGAATATGTGGAGTATCCACAATAAAGCGTAGCTTCGTTGTTGTTTGTCTCGAAGAGGTTGTGCGGTGTAAATAAACGAAAAGGAAAATACAAGGCTTTTAGTATTGATGTTTATTGAATATTTGCTCGTAAAGCTTTTACCTTTTTTCGTAAACAATAATTGTTGTTAGTATTGTTAAGTATTAGTTAAATAACCAAGCAAAACAGCGCCTGTGCATGCTCTCGTATAAGAGCAGGCTCCGGGAAGATGATCCCAGCAAGTGTTTGAAGTTATTTATTTGTTGCAGAACCATGAAAGGCGTGTGCAAACTCCCGATGAGGAGACGCCTTATCATAGTTAATGGTTGATCTAACAAACAACGCCTGTGCAAGCTCTCGTATAAGAGCAGGCTCCGGGACGATGATCCCAACGAGAGTTTGTAGATCGATCTTTCTTTTTTTTAAACTCCTGTAGAGGAGACGTCGTATCAAAAGTCCAGCCAAAGCCTTGATATAGCGCAGCCTACTGTGCAATCTCTCGGGACCTGCTGGTCTTGTCGAAAGACATTAAGTTGCGGCTAGAAGTACCAGAAGTGTGTTTTCTGCCGTTTTGAATGAAAGTCCCTGGTTTGGTGACTATGAAAGGCGTGTGCAAACTCCCGTAGAGGAGACGCCGTATCATAGATCCATTATTTTATCATAGCAATGATCGCATTACAATAGTTTATCGTAAATTTCGCGAAGGGTTTTTAAAACAAGACGACCAAATACCGAAAAACTTATTTCGAAATATAAAATTATAATGTGGAAGATCAATTATTCGAAACGTTTGAAGACGAAGATGTTTGATTACATATATGAGGATGGAATTGGTCCCGTTTGAACCCAGCCGTCAGCAATTATTTTGGGATAAATGTCAGCTCCTAGTAGGAGATCCACTCGATCGGAATCCAACGTGATTGGATCTGCCAAACGTATATTTGGTAGTCGAGAAAACAGATCAATATTAGATGAAATTGATGGACAATTATTTGATAGTTCTGGAAGAACCAAAGCATTAACGTGAATAGATAAATCTCTATTGAAGGAAGACCCTACCTCAATGGAGGAGATCTCTCTTGAAATAGCCGAAACGGATTTATTAAGTCCAGTAATCGTGGACGAAGTCGAGTTGGTAGAAATACCGAGTTTGGAAACCACTCGTTCTGATATGAACGATGGTTCGGATGCTGGATCAATTATGGCACGAACTGGATACGAAGTATCCTTGTGAATAACATTCACCATAGCTGTATCCATTACGACATTTTCGGATGAAGCGGTATGAAATACCCGTCTATTCACGGAAGTGAACGAACTGAGAAGGGTTGTATTTATGGTGGGCGAATCGGACGATCTCAGACCCGAATTTGGTTGTGGACCAGTCTCAGAACGAAATCGACGACTAGAAATAGAAGTCGATATTATCGCCGAATTGGGAGATTCTACTGTCATCTCACGATGTAAAAGACTGTGGTGTCTTTTATTACAGTAAGAACAATTAAAACGGCTACGGCAATCCTTGACATGGTGCCCACGAGAAAGACTGTTGGCACGGCAGTAGTTCCGTTTCACAATATCAAAACGATCAGGAACTGAACGTTTTCGAAATTCCTCACAAGCTTGAAGATGATGCTTCTGTCGGGGACATACTGGACAAAATTTCTTAGATTTTGAAAAAGGAGACTTAGAGTATGGTGCACTCATAGAGTGCTTTTGTTGACATTTCCCATCAGAGATGGGTTTCGAATCTAAGCCCTTTATAATGCAAAGACAATCTAAGGTTTGGATTATTTCCGTAAGAAAGATATCCAGATCTTTCCATAAAGACAAAGCTAATTTATTAGTAATGCTTTGCTCCCATAAGGTTACAGTATCTCTTGGTAATCGCTGAATACATAGAAACACTAATAATGGATCCCAACCGTTAGTTGACACATCGTAGATCGTCAGGGCAGAAATGCACCTGTTTATAACACGTTGTAACTCTTTCAGACCCGAACTTGTCTCCAAATTTAAGACCGGAAGCCTCACCGCTTGTTTTATTGATTAAATGGCACAACCGTTCGACGTCGTTTATTCTGGAGTTGCTAATGTAAACTGCCGAAAACAAATCCCTGAATGTTGGCTATGATTCAAAACCCACATTGAATACATCAATATCACAAGGAGGCAAGTTAAGATTGTGCGTAGCACTCTCATCTGTAGAATGAACCGAAGTGTGATTACTGAATGGATGCGAATCATCCAACCTTGGAGTAATATTTTGCTGAATGGAAGGATTTGGTGTTTCACGAAGTGCACTTGTCTTTCTATTTATACTCGCCAGGGCATGCATATATGATCCGTAGATTTCTAGAAAATAAATGTCGAGATCTTCATCCCGTAAAGAAGCGAAGCTCGGATCGAAATTAATTAGAGCATCAATTGCCCGAATAAAGAAATCGTATGGGGTAAGGGCTATTTTAATCGAAGATTAAAAGCAGAAATACAAAAATAAGAACGAAATGTGGAATAAATTTCCAAAATGTTTCTATTTTTGTCGAAAATATTTGATTGTAACGAAAATTACAGCAAATTGAATTTAGTGTGTCGAAAAATATACCAACAATTTTTAACAGTGTATCGGAAGATACACGTAATTTGGTTCTGTGTATCAAAAAATACACAGTTGTTATACAATATTTAAGAAATTTCAGTAAAAATCAATATTTAAATAAATATTTAATTTTTTCAGTGTATCGAAAAATACACGTAATTCTTCTCGGTGTCGTACTGATTACTTACTTCTTAATAATCTAAACAAAATCAACAAAACTACAGCACTGATAAGTGATCTTATTGTAGTTGTTGTTAATACACATAGCAGTATTACAGTGTTGAATATGTTGTTACAGTCGACTCCATTTTACTGAAACGACAACAAATCACCATGTTCGTTTCAGTTATCCGAAGTTTGCGCTTTAGCGGAGTTCGGATAACTAAAATTGTTTCAGTAATCCGAACTTCGCATAAATCCATTTTTTTCCAGTAATCCGAACTTCGGATAAGTGACATTTTTTCAGTAATCCAATCCATAGTATAAAAATAAATAAATTAAAAGATAAATAGAACATTGGTGGCTTTTTTTATTAGGAGAGCTGTTGCAATTTTGATTTTTCAAAATAGTCTAGCTTAATCCCATTGTTGTTGTTTATTATATGAATGAAACTCTTTTCAAATTGAAAACCGTTCGAAATTGAATGAAACCCTTTCCAAATTAAATGAAACCTTTTCCAAATAAAATGAAACCTTTTTCAAATCAAATGAAACCTTTTCCAAATCGAAGCCAGACTATTTTGAAAAGAGAAAGAAATAAAAAATTGTATGGGTTTTCAACAATTTTTTTTACTTAAATTCTAATCTTAAGTAATGACAGGAAAGTGTACTCGCTGCATATTTTACTTCCTTGCACTTAAACATTTTATCATTTTTGGGCATCAATTAAGAGAGAATTAAGGTTTAAAAAATTGTTAATAATAATAACATGGCCTAAAGTCCAATTTACATATGCACATTAAATGATTTCGTTTTACGAAATCCTAGAATCAAATGAAGTGCATTTACATCTGTTTTTTGCGTCATTTGCTTACGCACACAATCGCACATACACACATATACAATATCACACAAACACACGCACACAATATATTTATTCAGAAAAATAGGAATTTCAACACAAGTGTGTATCAAATAACTTAAATTAATTCCAAAAACAAAAAACATAATTTTTGCAAGTTGTTTAACCATTTATTTTCACTTTTGTCATCGTTTGAGTATTTTTGTTTTTCTACATCACACACAAACAAACAAAGACATCATAAAACAGTTGCATTTTTTGGTAGTTTATGACGAAAAAGCAGAGTTGCGTATGATAGTATGGTGTTTTCGTGCGTTGTTTAGAATAAATGACGTAGCTATCGTCATTTATATTTGTATGATAAATGACGCAAAATGTTGCCTGTTTTAGCAAATAAATAATGAAACAGCTCCAAATGACGAAAAAGTTGCTAATGTAAATTGGACATAATGCTATTACCTATTGAAGTGGTTCACGATTTGCTGCATGTGGAACATTCATTGGACATGACCATTACATAATTGGAGCAGTCCTGTTTATTGAGCTATTGCTCAATCACGTCAACGACATTACGATCTATTGTCTGATCGCGTAGTACCACTCTGGCACACAATTTTGTTTATGAATATTGGGTTCAACATAGCTGAATATGGCATTCAAAACTTAAAATTACACAGGTTTAATTCTATCATTATGTGTGTTCGTTTACTTATTAAGTTATTGCATAAAAATTATCCTGAAAAAAACTTTTCAAAAATAAATGGCCTGTTCCCGTACTTTATAAAGTGGTGAAAGTCGTAAAAGTTGTAAAAGTCGTAAACGATTTTCATATAAATTTTCTGTGCGGGAACGCAAAATGTGTAAAAGTGGTAAAAATTGTAAAAACTTTTTAGTTCTGGAACAGAGCTAATATTGTGCGCCAGAGCAGTACTACGCAATCAGACAATAGATCGTAATACCGTTGACGTGATTGAGCAAAGTATCTAACAGTTCAATCAACAGGACTGCTCCAATTATGTAAGGAACATGTCCATTGCGAATTCCCTAAGCAGCAAATCGTGAACCACTTCATTAGGTAATACAATTAGCCCCTGTTATTATTAGGGATTTTTTAAAACTAAATTCTCTCTTTAGCATTATTTCGCTACAACCTTAATTGATGCCAACAAAATGATAAAATGTTTAAGTTCAAGGAAGCAAAACATGCAGCGAGTTACACTTTTATGTCATTACTTAAGATTGGAATTTAAGTAAAAAATTTTTGAAAACCCATATAATTTTTTATTTCTTTCTCTTTTCAAAATAGTCCGGCTTTTTTCTTTCAATAAAAATAAAGGTTTCATTCAATTTGGAAAAGGTTTCATTTGATTTGGAAAAGGTTTCATTTAATTTGGAAAAGGTTTCATTTAATTTGGAAAAGGTTTCATTCAATTTGGAAAAGGTTTCATTCAATTTGGAAAAAGTTTCATTCAATTTGTAAAAGGTTTCATTTAATTTGGAAATGCTATATTTAAAACAACTAACACGGTGCTCTTGATACAATTTTAAATGGAAGGTGCTTACACCTCGGAAGTTTTTGCGGATTCTGAAACTACAATGTTCATACATGAGAACAATCAAAAAACAAAAAAAATCGCCGGAGCGATTTTTAAATATATCGCGATTTAAGTTGACATTTTTAGGGGTTGTTTAGGTTTTTGCGATTTTGCTTAGAAACCGCATTTACTATCAAAATGGGTCTAAAACAAATATTGTAGCTATGAAAATTTTCTACAAGATCGACTTTTATGGTATTTTCGTAGTTTTTACCATCTTTGAGATATAGAAGTTCCAATTGGGACAATGCACTGACTGTATCGCCCCCCTTATAAAACAATGTCATGTAGGGTGCGCCTTAACTAACTTTTGATGAAAATCGCTTACACAGGGAAAGTTTTTGTGATTTCTAAATGTGCAGTGTTCATAGATGAGAAAAATCCAAAAACAAGAAAAAATCGCTGTAGGGATTTTTAAATAAATCGCGGTCAAAATTTACATTTTTAGGTGTTTTTTAGGTTTTTACGATTTTGCTTGAAAACCGCAAGTCCAATCGAAATGGAGCTAAAGAAAATGTTGTAGCTGTCAAAATTCTCTAGCGGATTGACTTTATCATTTGTTCCCAGCTTGTACCATTTTTGAGATAAGGAAGCTCAGTTTACATTTTTAGTTTTTTTGTTAGGGTTTCGCGAATTTGCTTGAATACGGTAAGTCGTATCGACATGTGACCTGAGAAAATCTTAAAGCTGTGAAAATTCTCTACAAGACTGGCTTAAGTAACTTATGCTTAGTTGTAACATTTTTTTAGATATATAAGTTTAAGTTGGAAATTTGCAGTCATGACATTGTTTTATAAGGGGGCGATACAGAATTGAATTGATTTTGAATTGCCCCAATTTGAACTTCTATATCTCAAAAACGGTAAAACCGACGAGAATATCATAAAGGCCAATCTTGTAGAGAATTTTCATATCTACAACACTTGTTTTAGTCCCATTTTGATGGAAAATGTGGTTTCTAAGCAAAATCGCGAAAACCTAAACAACCCCTAAAAAATTCAACTTAAATCGCGATTTATTTAAAAAGCGCTCGGGCGATTTTTTTTGTTTTTTGATTGTTCTCATCTATAAACATTGTAGTTTCAGAATCCACAAAAATTTCCGAGGTGTAAGCACCTTCCATTTAAAATTGTTTCAAGAGCACCGTGCTAACTTATGAGTGGAGAAGGTTTGGCATTGTTCGCCAAGGGGTAAGGCTGGGAACACAAAAAACAAGGGAACTGATGAGATCCTGTGGCGAGGATCGAAACTAGTCCTCCCTGCCTTACCCCTTTGCGTACAATGCCAAACCTTCTCCACTAATAAATTAGTTGTTTTAAATAATAAAAAAAACAATAATGGGATTAAGCCAGACTATTTTGAAAAATCATTAGATGTAAATAAAGTAATTAAAAGAATCAAAATGATAACAAATGTAATTCGTTATAAAAATAGTATGATTCGATCTGTCGACATCGTTTGCAAAATAATGCTGAGTAGACATATGCGTTACCTGTAGAATATTTGAATCTTCTGCTATATATTTGAAAAAGTTTTGTCAGTAGAACTTTTTCACCATTAAAGTTTATGAAATAAATATTCTCTAGCATCTTCCACCTTTCCAGCCGACCATTCGATGGTTTAAAATCCACATTGATCTTCTTTTTCAATATCATTGCCATACTGCAACAAAAATGGCCCAGTTTCTGTTTTTATTTGAACCGTTGTCTATTCATCAACACATTTCTGTTTTCATCCTCTGCATTGGTGATCATTGGTTTATTTCATATTTATCATAAATTTATTTTCTAGGAAACCCCGACTTTTTTCTATAATTTGCTTCTATATTAACCAGACGCATTTCAATTTATTGAAATAATTTGAACAATGCATTCTTTTGATTTGTTTCTTTATTTTGTTTCTGTTCCGAACATCAAAGTTAAATGACGAATCACAATCCGTCATTCACTTTTCTTCTAATGAGTTTGTGAAATTGTAAATATTGGTGTGTTCGTTTACTCAACAATTTACAATTTGTACAAAACCAGCAACTTCATGTAATCGACTAAGGTCTTTTGCATTGTACTGTAGAGTAAACGATCAACATCCAGTAACAATTCGTAAAATTTTTGAGTAAAATAGCACTACATGACATTATAGATTTATTGAGAAATAGTCTTTTATTTCAGTAAAGCGGAGTGATTTCAACGGCAAGTGCATTAACTGAATTTAATGGCATTTCAGTTATCCGATATTTTCCAGTAAAGCGGCTTACGGTAAAGTGGAGTCGAATGTACTGTAAATTTCTTTTATTTTTTATGCATGGAATGAAATTGACCACTAAATAACAAACGCTGTTGTTGTAAAAATCACTGATCACTGCTGATAGATCACTACACGTTTATCCTTATTTTCGCGTAACAAAAATAAGAGAATCTATTAAGTATTATTATTGCAAATTTTCGAAAGAGAATGTTACAACAAAAACACTACCGTTCTACGGTGGGTATATCAAAACGTAGACCGATACCGACAAATTTCCTTGAGAATGTTTTGTAGCCCAAAGAAAGACTAAATACCAAATTTCAGCCATTTTTGTTGGATAATATCGCTTAAATCTTCAGAATACCGAAAATCGAGAGATATCGTCCTATAGGGGCTATATCAGAACGTGGACCTATATCATTTTTTGGTAGAAATGTTTCTGGCCTCTGGATACACAAAATACCAAATTACAACCAATTTGGGGGTCAAATGGGACTAATACATTCAAAATATCTTAAAGTGATGCATACTTTTTATGGGGCGTTATATGGGGGCTATGCCTAAACGTGGACCTATATAAACAAACATTTGTAGAAATGTTTTTACCCTCAGGGGACACAAAATACCAAATTACAACCAATTCGGTGGTCAAATGGGATAAATATCTTAAAAATTCCTTAAAACGACGACGCGTCACTTTGTATGGGGGCTACACGAAAACGTGGACCAACCTAGCCCGCTTGCAACACCAAAAGTCCTAGGTACATTAGGGATATAACCAAAAAAATATCATGCCAGTACTATGTGCGGAATATTGTCCTGATAACGAAAACGCGTGTTTTTGTTCCAATCGATGAAAAAAGTTTCCGCACTGACTGCGATTACTAAAGCCCTTTTGATATTTCTTATCTATTAAAAATTGAATTTGCTTTGTTTCAATAAATATTTATAGAAAACAAATAATATTCTCAAAGGCAAAGTCATTAAAAACAGCATGTAACTTTCGCGAATTCGGTGCAAATGATAAAATATTCTCTTGGTCGATAGGTACAATAAATACAAACATAAAATTCGCGAGTTAATAAAGAAAAACAAAAAATTTTAATATTGTCAAAGGTGCATTAAATGCTATAAAATGGCGCGATTTTATAACAAATTGGTCCTAAATGGTTTGATATTGATTTTAAATTAGATTAAAACTATAAATAATTTATTACAAGAAGCGTAGATGTCATTATGACAAATAAAATAAAATAATGCATTACTGAACTTAAATGCATTTGGTGCGGAAACTTTTTTCGCGATAGAGAAAAAATGACACCGTATGCTCTACACGGCTATGCGGTGGTATTTTTGATATTTGCAAAAATTTCAAAAAAGTTATATCCCTAATATACATACATATAATAAATTTTACCAAAATTTCATCAACCTACTTCAATCCGTTCGGATGCTATAGTGATTTCCACAGACGGACGGATATGGCTATATCGATATAGAATTGCACGCTGATCAAAAATATATATAGTTTGTGGGGTCTAAAATGATTATTTCGAGTAGTTACAAACGGAATGACAAACTTAATATATCCCCCATCTAATGGTGGTGTGTATAAAAACATAAGCAAGAAAACTACAGTTGAATTATATTAAAAACAAAACCACATTTATTAAAAATAATAAATAATGGTCACAAAACAACAATAACTATATTAAAATTAAAAACATGAAAATATATATTATTTAAATAAACAAAAATTATTAAATTAAAAACAAGTAAGAACAGACTTAACTTCGGCCAGGCCGAACTTATTATACCCTCCACCACGAGTTGTATTGAAATGTACAAATTAGTTACCTTTTGTTTATGAAGAAGACTAAATACCAAATTTCACCAATTTCGGTAAAACAATGTGGCTAACCTTCAAAATGCCGAAATTCGGGTGGTACTGTTCTATGGGGGATATCAAAGCGTCGATCTAAACCGATCAATTTCTGACGGAAAGTTTGTAGACTCGAAGAAGACTAAATACCAAATGTCAGATAATTCGGTAAGATAATGTGTCTAAAACCTTCAAAATACCGAAAACCAAGAGGTACGCTTATATGGGGGATATAGGAAGACGTAGACCTATACTGATAATTCACTTTTGGAATATTTTATATTTATGAAAAAAGTTTCCGCACTGACTGCGATTACTAAAGCCCTTTTGATATTTCTTATCTATTAAAAATTGAATTTGCTTTGTTTCAATAAATATTTATAGAAAACAAATAATATTCTCAAAGGCAAAGTCATTAAAAACAGCATGTAACTTTCGCGAATTCGGTGCAAATGATAAAATATTCTCTTGGTCGATAGGTACAATAAATACAAACATAAAATTCGCGAGTTAATAAAGAAAAACAAAAAATTTTAATATTGTCAAAGGTGCATTGAATGCTATAAAATGGCGCGATTTTATAACAAATTGGTCCTAAATGGTTTGATATTGATTTTAAATTAGATTAAAACTATAAATAATTTATTACAAGAAGCGTAGATGTCATTATGACAAATAAAATAAAATAATGCATTACTGAACTTAAATGCTTTTGTTGCGGAAACTTTTTTCGCGATAGAGAAAAAATGACACCGTATGCTCTACACGGCTATGCGGTGGTATTTTTGATATTTGCAAAAATTTCAAAAAAGTTATATCCCTAATATACATACATATAATAAATTTTACCAAAATTTCATCAACCTACTTCAATCCGTTCGGATGCTATAGTGATTTCCACAGACGGACGGATATGGCTATATCGATATAGAATTGCACGCTGATCAAAAATATATATAGTTTGTGGGGTCTAAAATGATTATTTCGAGTAGTTACAAACGGAATGACAAACTTAATATATCCCCCATCTAATGGTGGTGTGTATAAAAACATAAGCAAGAAAACTACAGTTGAATTATATTAAAAACAAAACCACATTTATTAAAAATAATAAATAATGGTCACAAAACAACAATAACTATATTAAAATTAAAAACATGAAAATATATATTATTTAAATAAACAAAAATTATTAAATTAAAAACAAGTAAGAACAGACTTAACTTCGGCCAGGCCGAACTTATTATACCCTCCACCACGAGTTGTATTGAAATGTACAAATTAGTTACCTTTTGTTTATGAAGAAGACTAAATACCAAATTTCACCAATTTCGGTAAAACAATGTGGCTAACCTTCAAAATGCCGAAATTCGGGTGGTACTGTTCTATGGGGGATATCAAAGCGTCGATCTAAACCGATCAATTTCTGACGGAAAGTTTGTAGACTCGAAGAAGACTAAATACCAAATGTCAGATAATTCGGTAAGATAATGTGTCTAAAACCTTCAAAATACCGAATATTTTATAACCCCATGGACGACTAAATAAAAAATTTCAGTAATTTCGGTGGAATATTGACGTCACAACCTTCAAAATTCCGAAAATCGGGAGGTACCGTAAAGTTTTATACCCCAAATTAAGACTAAACACAAAATTTCAGTCATTTCGGTGGATTCAAACACAACATTCAATTTAAAAATAAATATAAAAGGTTAAAAATTTTTAAAACAAAAAATAAATGATCTTTATAAAACATTAAATATATTAATTAACTATGATATATGAACGCATTACCGTTTCATTTAGCATTTTCAAGACATAGAGAAATCATTATATAAAATAAAAAAAAAAAAACAATTATTAATGTTGTTGTAAATAAAATTGAATTAACTATTAAGCTAGAAAATCAATTTAAGTTACAGAAACAATATCACATATAATATTTCAAATATACAAAATAATAAAATTTAAGTTAAGAAAAAAAAGTTAAATAAACATAAAAAATTTACATTAAAACTTTCCAAATATATATAAATTGGGCTATAATTAAATTAAATAGAATATTAATTTATGAGGAAACTACTACCAAAAATAATTTATATAAAATATATTTTTACAAATATAATTTTTATAATATTCTTCTTTTTTCTCTTTTCAGGTAACTGGTATTGCTGATTATAATCTTTACTATCTGTATATACTTTTTATATTGTATTCTTAAATTTTGACTAATCTTTAATTTTGTTTAATTAAATTAATTACTATATAAAACAACTTAAAATTATAATGTGTTTTTATATAGTAGCTAATTATATAATTATAATTAGCTACCATATAAATACACATTATTGTTACACCACCACGAGTTGTATTGAAATGTACAAATTAGTTACCTTTTGTTTATGAAGAAGACTAAATACCAAATTCAGCAATTTCGGTAAAACAATGTGGCTAACCTTCAAAATACCGAAATTCGGGTGGTACTGTTCTATGGGGGATATCAAAGCGTCGATCTAAACCGATCAATTTCTGACGGAAAGTTTGTAGACTCGAAGAAGACTAAATACCAAATGTCAGATAATTCGGTAAGATAATGTGTCTAAAACCTTCAAAATACCGAAAACCAAGAGGTACGCTTATATGGGGGATATAGGAAGACGTAGACCTATACTGATAATTCACTTTTGGAATATTTTATAACCCCATGGACGACTAAATAAAAAATTTCAGTAATTTCGGTGGAATATTGACGTCACAACCTTCAAAATTCCGAAAATCGGGAGGTACCGTAAAGTTTTATACCCCAAATTAAGACTAAACACAAAATTTCAGTCATTTCGGTGGATTCAAACACAACATTCAATTTAAAAATTTTTAAAACAAAAAATAAATGATCTTTATAAAACATTAAATATATTAATTAACTATGATATATGAACGCATTACCGTTTCATTTAGCATTTTCAAGACATAGAGAAATCATTATATAAAATAAAAAAACAATTATTAATGTTGTTGTAAATAAAATTGAATTAACTATTAAGCTAAAAAATCAACTTAAGTTACAGAAACAATATCACATATAATATTTCAAATATACAAGATAATAAAATTTAAGTTAAGAAAAAAAAAGTTAAATAAACATAAAAAATTTACATTAAAACTTTCCACATATATATAAATTGGGCTATAATTAAATTAAATAGAATATAAATTTATGAGGAAAATACTACCAAAAATAATTTATATAAAATATATTTTTACAAATATAATTTTTATAATATTCTTCTTTTTTCTCTTTTCAGGTAACTGTTATTGCTAATCTTTACTATCTGTATATACTTTTTATATTGTATTCTTAAATTTTGACTAATCTTTAATTTTGTTTAATTAAATTAATTACTACATAAAACAACTTAAAATTATAATGTGTTTTTATATAGTAGCTAATTATATAATTATAATTAGATACCATTTAAATACACATTATTGTTACATTATAAATAACATAAAATCAGTATAAAACCATCAAAGCATAATTTTATGTTGTTTTATATAGTAATTAATTTAATTAAACAAAATGTCGGAGTGGCAGTGATGAACTGTCAATATTATAACATCTCTGGTGGATCCCGACTCAAGATTTGTATAGTTCATGAACGAACTAGTTCAATTCAACGATTCATTGAAAAGAGCGTATGAACTAGATCAGTCAATATAGTTCATTATAGTTCACTGAACTGTAATCAGTCGGTGACCGTACGATCAACGAACGATTCACAATCTAGTTCAACATGTCGTTCACAAATGCAAAGTGACGCCGTCGTCTGTTTTAAGTGATGCCTTCGTAATGTGATGAGTTTGTTTACGTTTTGGATCAAAGTACATGGAATAGGAATGCTCGAAAATGAAGATTTCTACAGAAACATAGAGTCATAACATATTCCAATATGTCGAATCCATTACCTATTGAAGTGCTTTGTTTTGGATAGAAAAAATAAAAAGAAGAAACGCAGACGAACCTCGAAACTTTTTCAAAATCACAATTCCTACACACACACAACATACGATTTTTTTGCCAGCCACCTAAATGAAGGACGTTTTTTCTTAAATTAATACCAAGTTAATCTTTCTTTATGAATGGAATAAAACTATGTAAATATAATATTTTTGTTCTGGAGTAGTTAAATTACATTATTCAACTGTTTGTTCTATTTGGTGTATGGTTGCGTCTTCATCAAACGAACAATTAAGAGCCGGTGAACGATCTGATCCGAATGATTGAACTGGATAGTGAACTATGAACTAGATTACTGAACTAGTTCGTTTAAAAGAGCTGAACTATTGAACTAGATCTTTCAAATGAACTAGGTTGCACAACTCTAATCTTGAGTTTCATCAGTTGATGTCAAGCGAAACCTCCAGATGGCGCTATTAAGATTACAAATACCAAAAATTATTTTAATTTGAAAATAATCATTTTGTGTATGTCGAAGTATTATTCAATTCCAATAAATTATCATGTGTATTCATATTTATTATTCTTTTTAGAAAGATAATAATAATTTCGTATTGACCATAAATTGTATGTGCTTAACGTTCCTAACATTATGACTGATCATCAAACTTTTTGTTGGACACAGTTTGAGGAGGCCTGATATTACACAGTTGTGTAATAATATTGAATAAAATGTTCATTCTTGTTTACATTCTTATTCTATTTTTTGGTTTGTCAACAAATAAAAATAATAATTGTGAACAAAAATGAATGAAATAAATTTTGTTGTGTTGTGTGGCTGTCACAATGCCAGATCATTTTTTGAAACCTGTGGAGTGAAAATGATTTGGGAATCATCATGGATGTGGAAATTATGTAATTATAAATAGGGATTGTAACAAACATTTTTGCAATATCCTTCCATATGTTTTCTAGATATAAAGAAAATTATATCAATTATGTGGAATTACAATTAAGTAAAACTACATAAAGTATGCAAAGTCCATATTCGTGCAAATTTCAAAAATGAATAAAATGGTTATTAATTCCATTTTTTATGCAAATATGAAACAATTGATGGGAATTACTATAACGAAGGAAGATAAAAAAATAACAAAACAAATTTTGAATTTATTCCGTCATTTAGGTATAGATGGCGCCTGTGTAGGTGGCAACGTTCGTATTCGCATACCTAGAATCATTATATATTTGTGGCATTTAGAGGGTTTTTCGTTAGAGGGTTTTTCGTTACATTACTCTAATGAGATTTTTTGTTTTCTTTTGTGGTACTTGGATGTGCATTGTATTTTCAGTGTGTGCGTTAAGGTGATAGATTCAAGAAAATACATATGTATGAATGCTATTATACTGATTTTTTTTACAAATGGCTTTGGGACCATACCAATGACTGTGGGTTGTGGGATTAAAATTAAAGTCGAACTTCTCTATAACATAGCGAATTCCTACTTTATGGAGAAAATTCGTTATGGAGAAACCAAGGCAAAATGGTTAATTTTGCCTACATTCATAAAGAAAGAAAAGTGTGTATGTGAATAAACATAAATTGAATTTGTATTAATGAGCGATATAAGAAGCGATTTTCAAAGTATGTACAAGTTGCAATTGAAGAAAAAATATGATCGGAAACAATGTTGCGAGACTCCCAAAAAGGGAATTAAAAGTTAAAGTATCGCTATCGATATTAACATGGAAATATTATTTCCTTCAATATCAGCAAATACTTTAGCTGTACAACGAAATTCAGCCTTTATAAAACAATGGTCAGTTGGTCATATGATTTCAGAGCAAATAGGCACTCTAGTAATTAAGAATTTAACTTATTTTGGGGAGCAACATTCATTCTAAAAGCGCTGATTAATGAGTTTTGAGTCTCCTTTTTGGTGTGCACTTCAATAAAAAGAGCGTTAGGAATGTGTTTTGTTTCTCATTTATTATGCTAACATCAATGCGAAGTAATATGACAAAAAACGTTGTAGAGAGGTTCTTTTGAGTGAGAATTTCCAATTGTGTAATAAAAACACTTCGTTATAGAAAAATATTCGTTAAAGGGAAGTTCGTTATAGAGAGGAGGTTAAAATAGGTGAAAATGGGTTGAAAAAAGCTTTGTTTTCAATTTTTTTTCGTTATAGAGAAAAAATTGTTATAGAGAAGTTCTTTCTAGCCCGTTTCCACGGTATGCAGTTCGTGCTCTATTCGTTGTTCGACCCATAACTATGAATAAATTACTTAAGCTGTAAACAGATAGAACGTTTGGGTAAAGTTTTGTGTCGTTTTGGCCGTTTTTACACTGTTGGGCATGATGCCGAAAAATTCAAATTCATTTGAAATATATGCCGACAAACAGATAAACGCTGGACTTTGGTGTCGTCGTCGCCCTGTTGTTGTTGTTTTTTCCTAGACGCCCAACGCAAAACTTTAATCAAACGTTGTATCTGTTTTCAGCTTTATTTCCCCACACAAAATTCTATGAACGAACGACGATTTTTCTACGTTGTTCGAGTAGAAATACTCTCTGAACGACGAATTAAAAAGTCCCATCACTAACAAATGAAAGAAAATTGAAAAATTTGTTGAAAACGCAAAAATTTTTAGAAAAAAGACAAAATATGAATGAAAATTAATGCCATTAGTTCAAAATCGCGTAAAAAATCAGAAACAAAAAGGAAACAAATAACTGAAAGTCTGTATACACAAATATGGTTTTGACATGTCTCTCTCTCTCTTTAATTTTGAAAACAGAAATATATAAAAATATATTGAAAATACAAAATTATTAAGAATTTATGGGAAAAATTAATGAAATGTGTGTAGTTAAATATAGAAGATACCTTTGAAGGAATGTCTATTGCTTTTCCTATTCATTTAATGTATATTTTATGTGTTTTCGGTTCAAATTTTCGTGAAAACAAGGAAACAAAAATTAAGGAAATTTTTTTATGTTTCTGTTAATTACGAATGGTGTCGTGGAAACGGGTTAATTCGTACGTCTTTCGACAGGCGAACAACGTAATTGAAACGCTCGTGTGAACATGGCATTATGCAGAAAAGCACACAATTTTAATTGCAAAATATTAGGTGAGTATTTTTAATACCATTATCTACATCCTCATATAAACAAATTCAACAAAATATTGTAATTTCCCCAAAACATTGTGCAATTGAGTGAAAAGATTAAGCAGTTTCCGTAAGGGCGACACCTACAAAAAGTGAAGCACACTACAATCTCTTTGTCTATACGATTCATTAGTCTATGGGTATTTTACTATTTTAATATATGATGTTTTTCTTTTCTTTGCTGGCATTGGTCAAGCAACATATTGGAACATTTGGAGTGAGTGATGTCTTTGATGTCTTTGGCGATTATGGATGTTTCATTCTACCTGTGTGAGAGACATGTAAATTCGTTGTGTGTATAAATTTGATGGACGTACAACGAAAAAGTTTTGGCTAGATAAGTTAAGCATATATCCATTTTTTATATCCTTTTCGTTTCAGATTTAAATATTATCATTAAGTAACACAATATTCTTTCTGTTTCAAATACCGATTTTCCGGAATATTAACTAGTGATGACATCGGCTGGAATTTCGAATTTGCTAACAATGGTATTAAGAGCAACACTTTTTTGGTTAAGAAAAAAACGGATTTTTTCCACCGAAATCAACTTTAATAAAGGGCGATGTACTCATTATTGATTATAAATATATTGAAGTTTTTTTAAGCTGAACAATTGATTTAAGCTTGATGTTAAATTTTTTGACAAACACGAGTTTGCTCTGTAAAATTTAAAGTTTTGTAGAGATTTTTTAGTGAACCCGAACTGTTATATTACGTTATAATTTTG
Organism: Musca autumnalis; assembly: GCF_047663935.1. Classification (NCBI taxonomy): domain Eukaryota; kingdom Metazoa; phylum Arthropoda; class Insecta; order Diptera; family Muscidae; genus Musca; species Musca autumnalis. The sequence continues at coordinate 124,027,591 of NW_027412088.1, read as the reverse complement.
ATATTTAAATATATCATAAAATTCTTGATACAGTTTTCATAGTTTCATTAAAATATTTTTTGTGCATATATTCTAGTTTTTATAATATTCTTCTTTTTTCTCTTTTCAGGTACCTATTATTGCTGATTATTATTACTTTATTATCTGTATATATTTTTTATATTGTATTCTTAAATTTTGACTAATCTTTAATTTTGTTTTACTAAATTAATTACTATATAAAACAACATAAAATTATGCTTTGATGCTTTTATACTGATTTTATGCTATTTATAACTTTATGTGTAACAATAATGTGTTTTTATATAGTAGCTAATTATATAATTATAATTTTATGTTCCAAATGTTCCAATATGTTGCTTGACCAATGCCAGCAAAGAAAAGAAAAACATCACATATTAAAATAGTAAAATACCCATAGACTAATGAATCGTATAGACAAAGAGATTGTAGTGTGCTGTTCTTTTTGTAGATGTCGCCCTTACGGAAACTGCTTAATCTTTTCACTCAATTGCACAATGTTTTGGGGTAAATTACAATATTTTGTTGAATTTGTTTATATGAGGATGTAGATAATGGTATTAAAAATACTCACCTAATATTTTGCAATTAAAATTGTAATTAACAGAAACACAAACAAAATTTCCTTCATTTTTGTTTCCTTGTTTTCACGAAAATTTTAACCGAAAACACATAAAATATGCATTAAATGAATAGGAAAAGCAATAGACTTTCCTTCAAAGGTATCTTCTATATTTAACTACACACATTTCATTAATTTTACCCATAAATTCTAAATAATTTTGTAGTTTCACTATATTTTTATATGTTTCTATTTTCAAAATTAAAGGGAGAGACATGTCAAAACAATAGTTGTGTATACAGACTTTCAGTTATTTGTTTCCTCTTTGTTTCTGATTTTTTTACGCGATTTTGAACTAATGGACAAGAAATGTGTGTGGAACTAAGACGGAACCACATCCTTCTTTCTTCTGCATCTATATAAAATGTTTAGTGCAATAATTTTCATTCTTCTTTTTTCTAAAAATTTTTGTGTTTTCAACAAATTTTTCAATTTTAAATTTAGGCATGGCATACTAAATTTTTCGATAAATAAATTCTAAATTGTTAGGGATGGGACTTTTTTATTCGTCCTTCGAAGAGCGTTTCTACTCGAACAACGTCGAAAAATCGTCGTTCGTTCATAGAAATTTGGGTGGGGAAATAAGTAATTTATTCATAGTTATGGGTCGAACAACGAATAGAGAACGACGTACCGGGCTATAACGACCATCTCTATAACGAAAAAAATTGAAAACACACCTTTTTTCAGCCCATTTTCACTTATTTTAACCTCTCTATAACGAACTTCCCTGTAACGAATATTTTTCTATAACGAAGTATTTTTATTACACAATTGGAAATTCTCACTCAAAATAACCTCTCTACAACAATTTTTGTCATATTATTTCGCATTGATGTTAGCACAATAAATGAGAAACAAAACAAGATTCAACAAAATCTTGCACTTTACCCGCAAAAATTATATTTGAAAAATGCAATTTAGACTGCGTAGATATGAAGGGCGACGCCTAGATAAAACAAGCACACTACAATTTCTCCGTCTATACATTTTTAGTTTATTGTAATATGCTGTTCATATTAGAGCTTTTTGTGGGGTTAACCTTCATTATCAGGATTTAACTGCTTAATCGTTGACCAGATTCATCAAGATTTACCATAAATTTTAAATCCTCTCATGACAGGATTTGTATGAGATCCTACATGAAATCTTGATACTAATATCATGCAGCACTGTTTTTGTACAAAAAAAAAAAATACATCTCATTTCCCAATTTGTTTACTTTTGGTTTAATTGTCAAAAACGCATAAATGAAAAAAGAAAGGACATTTTTGAATATTGAGACGATTTCTGAAAGAGGTAAGTAAGTAAATATTTATTTGAATATCATAAGAAAATAACACTTCTTTTTCTTTACCCGGCGTTTACAAATGCCAGTATTGGCAAGACAATAGCAAAAATACAAACCTTTTTCACAAATACATTTATAAATTTTTAAATATGTATAGAGAAAAGTATGAATGTATTGATGAAAATGGTTTGTAACTTTGCTATTGTCTTGCCAATACTGTCTGTGTGTAAACGCAGGGTTACAGGGAAGTCTACAGCAAGAAGAAAACGATGGTCATAAATGACAAAGGTTGGATGCTTGCACAAACAACCACATGGATTCCGGAAAATGCATCGTACTACAACACCATTACACACCATATCCACACATATCATTAGATGACTGGACCAAAACAGCAGAAGATATAGAGAAGACCACCCTTCCACAATAGAAGACCTAACCTAGAGTGAAACATGGAGTTCCCCCAAGGCGGGGTGATTGTAATGTGTGCGGATGACTGTCAGGTCATATCGTCAATGACATATGTGATAGTTTAAATATCTACTTAGTGCAGTTCTTCCATCTGACAATATGAAATATCCACCGCTAAATCCACTGCCATACTGTTAACCACTTGGACGACAGAAATGAGGGCTCCCACTGAAGACAATGATTGATGGTGTCCTGATTCCGACCACTAAATATCCCAAAATATTGTGTTAACAATCGCGACAAGATCAGAAGTACAGTGGCTGGCCGGCATCACTTGGGGTGCTGACAAGAATACCTTGTTGACCTCTTACAAAGCAATGCCTGTGATAACCTATGTGTCGCCAGCGTGGTAGGCAAATGTTGGCGCTACGTAGTGGAAGAATATTCAAACCTGCCAGAATCCCGCCTAGGGGACGGCATACTGAGTCTGTGTATAGAGGAACCAGAGCCAAATAAAATATACGAACGAACATATTTACGTTGCTACAACAACAATCACCAGCTACTAATGGAAGCTTGAAGCAATAGGAAACCATAAATGCCCGAAGATAAGGCCACGCATTTGCAAAACTTCAAGCTTCTACGTTCATAAATAAAGATTCTATTCAAGAAATGGCATTTCGGAAAATGGAAGAACAATCACGGTGCTCATGAACCAAGTTCATAGATGAGAAAAAATAAATAAATTTCGATCAAAGTTCACTTGTACTAACTTGTAGCGTAATTACAAAACATGGAAAAATTGATATATTACTGACTTTTGCGATATCTCGGTTGTTTGTCCACTTACTTTGCATCAATATATAGGAAATATTTTCTTCTTCCATTGGAATACTCCTACCTTTTGGAATACTCCTACCAGAAGCGGAGATATTCGCATAAGAAAAAAACGTTGACTTTTCTCCATATAAGATTTTTGCTTATTCCGACTTCTGAAAATTATCCGACCATCGCCAAACTTAATAGGCTTCTTCCTCACATTTTTGATGGGAAACCGCAAGCCCTATTAAAATAGAACTAAAGAAAATGTTGTAGCTGTCAAAATTCTTTAGAGAATTGACGTTTATGATTTCTTCCTAGGTCGTACCATTTGTGAGATAAAGAAGCTCAGGTTACATTTTTATGTTTTTTGTTAGGGTTTCGCGATTTTGCTTGAATACGGCAAGTCTTATCGATATGGGACCTGAGAAAATAGTATAGCTGTGAAAATTCTCTACAAGATTGGCTTCTGTAACCTTTTCCTAGGTTGTACCATTTTTTAGATACAGTGAGTCAATTAAGCATTTTGCCTCTTTAGAAAAATGAAAAAAATGTCAATAAATTTGTTTTAAACCACCAAATTAGTGGAATGTTATAATATCCAACGGTTACTATAAAAATCGTTAGCATGTAACAAAAATGTCATTTTCTCAAAAAATATGTAAGAGGCAAAACACTTTTTTGAGGTAAAATAGTTTGTGTTATAGATTTTTGTCAATATCTACAAGGCCATTAAGCAGCGGTTCTTGCAGATATTGGATGTTAAACTCTCCACAAACATACTACATTCAAATATTCCACTTTTTGACTACTAATTTGGTAGTTTAAAACGACTTTATTGAAATTTTTCAATTTTCTAAAGAGGCAGAATACTTAATTGACTCACTGTATATAAGTTTATGTCAGGAAATTGCAGTCATTACATTGTTTTATAAGGAGACGATTTGAACTTCCATATCTCAAAAATCGTAATACCTACGAAAATATCATAAAGGTCTATCTTGTAGAGAATTTTTACTGCGACTACATTTTCTTTAGTCTCATTTTGATAGGATTCGCAGTTTCCAGGCAAAATCGTGAAAAGCTAAACAATCCCTAAACATGTCAACTTGAATCGCGATTTATTTTAAAATCGCTTCGGCGTTTTTTGTTTTTTTGATTTTTTTATTTTTCTCGTCTATGAACATTGCAGTTTCAGAATCTAATCTAATCATTTAAAGTTGATTCAAGGGCATCGTGTATGTGCAGTAAAATTGTCCATGTATAAGTAACATCAATTTTTCACATTTACAGCCAATACTTTCCATTAAACGCCCTATAACCCCATAACATCCAGAGTTGCATCAATCAGAACAAATCTGCAAAATACCAAAACCAACAGCTGAAATGAAAATCTCCAATGTATACATCCACTGCCATCTTTTTATTGTGATATGCACCAAAAGGTCTGTCTGACACTAGTGAGTACTAAAATCTAAAATACAATACAGTTTACATCAGGATAGTTTCATCAAAGCGTGAAGAAATTGCAGGAAAACCCAAATTTTTATGTACCCAGATTTAAAACAAGTGAGCAAAGGCTGTAGTCGGGACGGGGCCGACCATGTGATACACTACACCTCTACCCCTGTGCATAAGCTTTTCACTGGAAAACATTTCTTTTAGGGAATATAATCCGACTACCATCAAACATCATATGCCTCTTTCTCTCTGGAACCCTAATACGGAACCAAAATTTCGTAACCATTCGATCAAAATTACGAGCTGTAGCGAGATTGCAAAAAATGGAAGAATTGGTTGCGTTACCAACTATTGTTGTATCCCCCTTGTTTGACCACCTTCGCCAGCCTACTTAACACCAATGTAAAGGTAATATTTTCTTCTTCCATTGACAGGCTTTGCCGTTGAAATACCCCTACTAGAAACCGATATATTCACAAAGACTAAAACTTTGAATTTGTATTAGTGCATGCATGAGTTTTTCCCCATTCCGAAACCTAAATATTATCCGACTATTACCAAAATAAATAGGCTTCTTCCTCTATGGGGCACACATCAACCCCCAAAATTTCGTGACTGTCCGATTAAAATTTCAACTTGTAGCGTAATTACAAAACATGGAAAAAATTGATATATTACTGACTTTTGCGATATCTCGGTTGTTTGTCCACTTACTTTGCATCAATATATAGGAAATATTTTCTTCTTCCATTGGCGGGCTTTCCTTTTGGAATACTCCTACCAGAAGCGGGATATTCGTATAAGAAAAAAACGTTGACTTTTCTCCATATAAGATTTTTGCTTATTCCGACTTCTGAAAATTATCCGACCATCGCCAAACTTAATAGGCTTCTTCCTCTGTGGGACCCGCATCAACTCCCAAATTCGTGACGTTCCGATCGAAATTGCGACCTGTAGCGTGATTACAAAAAAAAATCGGAAAATGGGTTGCATTACCGACTATTGCCATATTTCTGTTGTTTGACCACCTAAAGGCTTCTTCCTCTGTGGGACCCGCATCAACTACCAAATTCGTGACGTTCCGATCGAAATTGCGACCTGTAGCGTGATTACAAAAAAAATCGGAAAATGGGTTGCATTACCGACTATTGCCATATTTCTGTTGTTTGACCACCTACGCCAACCTACTTTGCATCATTGTAAAGGTGGGATATTCCACCTTCATAGCCAGGCTTTGCTTTTGGAAGCTCTCCAACCAAAACTGTGATATTCGTCATTATAATTAAAATCGCAAAAGTGAAAAGTTGGGTTCTATTAGCGACTATTGTGACCACCTTCGTTGCTTGACCACCTACGACAACGTAGTATACATCGTTGTAAAGTTGATATTTCATTAGCAGGTTTTTCTTTTAATATACCCCTTTTAGATGCGGAGATATTAGCTTTGAAATAAAACGTTGACTTTTTCTCCATCACCAAAATCAATAGGCCTCTTCCCCTCCGGGACCCTCGTCAACACCCAAAATTTGGTGACGATCCGATCAAAATTGCGACCTGTAGCGTGATTACAAGGTTTAGATGTACAGACGGACACACATAGCCAGATTGACTCAGCTCGTCGAGACATTCATTTTGGTGTATATAAGTATGGCTCTACGACCATTATTTCGATGCGTTACAAACTTTTTGGCCAAACCCAACTTATAATACCCTCCCCACATAGTGGTGTAGCGTATAAAAAGACGTGATTGTTATACAAAACCACGTGCACATGTGGTGAAAATAAAATTTAAAATCAGAAAGCCAAAAGCATTAGAAAATTAAAGTAACTGCAAACTACAGCATACTTTTAAGCGCATGAGATTTTTGACTAAATTTATCCCAAACCGTAGACATAGACAAATAAAAGAATAGACAGATAAATTGTAGTGTGCTTGTTTTTTGTATGCTGTGTGTTCACTCAATTGCATTTTGTTTTTGGGTAAATTGCAAGATTTTTTTGTTGATTTTTTTATATGAGCGTGTAGATCCGGCCAAATACTACCCACATATTGGCTTTTACCATCAAAAATAGTCTAAAAAATGTATAGTTCTTGCCATTTTAAAAATTGAGTATCTCGGAAACTGATTCAATTCTCATTGAGTGAGAGAATTTGGCTGAGAGGATTTCTTCGTCTACACATTCATTAGTCTATGCCATAGACTAATGAAGACATAGACATCGGAATGCTCTCACCGAGTATGTTCGAATTAAGTGTAAATAAGAAACTCAGTATAAAATGCCAAAACAATACAAGTTAATTAATATGTTGTTCTGGCAAAAGGCTACATGAGGATAGTTTTTGATGGGAACTATATCCGCAGATAAAAATATCCAAGAAAATATTTTTGAGTTTTCGGGTTTGAGTAAAAAATTTAGTGATCCGACGTCTATGTCTTCATTAGCATAGACAAATAAAAGAATATACAGAGAAATTGTAGTGTGCTTGTTTTTTTTTTTTTTTTTGTAGGGGTCGCTCTTACAACCAATATGCTGTGCGTTCACTCAATTGCATTTTGTTTTTGGGTAAATTGCAAGATTTGTTATTTTTTTATATGAGGGTTTAAATCCGGTCAAATACTACCCACATATTCTTAAATAAAATAAACACAAAAATTTTTGAAATTTACCAAAACATTTTTGATATCCAAGCGCGTTTAACCCAATTAGAGTCCAGCCAAGAAACTTTATATGAAAATTAAATCAAGACCTGGGTACATAAGCTGCCTCGCCTGCTTACCTTGTTTTCTTCTGATAAAAGAGTAAAAAAGAAAAGGACAACCCAGTTCGAAATTTGCTCGGCCTTCTTTATTCTTTTATTTTTATTATGTCAGAAATGAAGCAGGAAAGCGAGGCAACCAGGCGAGGCAGCTTATGTACCCAGACCTTTAAGGACTTAAAAAATAAAACTTCAGCGTCACGAAAATTTGGCTGTGTCCAGCGACCTTCGAATAACTGGTGTTTTCAAGTAAATTGTAACGTCATTACTACGAATGTCCCATCATACACTCCCATTTTTCGCCTGCGTCGTAATAACACAAAATCCGACGTTATTATTGTAAAATTTTCATCGGCTTACGACAAAACCTATATTCTAAAATCCCATGCTCGTTTTAGAAAAAACAATAAGACACAAAGAAATATACGTTAATGAAAACCTCACGAGTCTCGACTATAAAATATTAGATACCGCAATAAAACTACGGAAACAAAATGTTTTTTTTCGGCCTACTCCCTGTGAGGCTTCGTCTACATCAGGGTCAAACAGACGGATAAGCCCGCACAAATCGATGATCTAAACAAATTAAACAATTCTTCGCCATTGTGATTCTACACCCGAAAAAACCTACACTTGTATACAATATGTCATTAGTTATCCAAGAAAACATCCCAGAAAAAAAAAGTATACGACTCAATCCTGTTTCCGTCCACATCAACCTCACAAAAAGTAGTCTAAATTCATTCCTAAATAGTGTCTACATACGCATCTCAATATTTTTAGCCTGTCAAGATATTGCCGTAATATTATATATGTCTGGACCGTATGACATCTCAGTAAGTGGTTCCAGAAATAATGTCAAAAGCCTCATTCGTATGCTAAGCAAGCAGAAAGAAGGAATAAGTATATGCCATATTAATGCGCAAAGTTTGACCAACAAAATTGGTGAGTTTCGCACATTTTCGAAAAATCTACTATTGACGTCATTTGCATATCTGAAACAGGGTTTAATAAATCCATTGCATATTCTTTAGGACAAACTGATGGATACAAGTTATTTCGCACCGATAGATCTACCCAATTTACGCAAAAACAATTTACGTAAAAACCAATATATCATGCAAAGTGTTAAGTCAATCAGGCTCAGATGATCGTATTGAATAGATATTTACTGAACTAGCTGCAAATGGAAATAAATTGTTTCCGGCGTGTATTTCCAGACCTAGTCAACATGTTGAATATAATGAGTTATTAACTCATCTCGGAGATATCACAGTACAATATTACAATATATACAATTTTCAGTCTTCTTTGAATTCTATAGGTCTCATGTGGCAAACTCGAGTATATCAACGCACTACACTTCCACCAGTAATACCTTATTAGGTCTCTTCATTGTTGACACAACAGACAAAGTACTATTGTATGATCAATTATCGGTTCAGTGTTTTTCGAAGCACTACCTTATCTGTATGATTTATGAATTCAATCTACGCATTGAGAAATCTAACGAAAAATATTATGATTTTAGCAGAATCAATATTTCACATCTTGAATCTGATATCTCGTTTATTAACTGGGATGAGATATATTACACACTATCTGCTGATGATCGGCTTGTTTACCAAGTAAAATAACATGGCTGTTCAACAATCATGCTAAGATTATCCCTGTCGTGAAACCAAACAAAGAATATAGGCCAATCGCAATGCTACCATACCTTTCTAAAGTATTTGAAAAAAATATTCAAATGCAAATAACGGACTATATTCATGCTCACAAACTACTTTTTGGTCGTCAATCAAAAAGCATTGACTCCGGAAACATAACCTTACTAATCTTCTTAGATTACTCGAAAGCTTTTGACTGCGTAAACGATACGTTGTTGTGTTCTAAACTGAAAACACTTTTTCCCTTTTCTAATACGGCACTTCGCTTATACTATCCAATGTGCATTTCAGAACTCAAGCTGTTGTTGGAAACCAAAAAGTATCCAGTTCACTATATCATAAAAGAGCCCAGCAAAATTGTATGGAAGTGGTTCCATGAGATGTCATGATTTCACTGGATCTTTTGTATTGGTTCAAATGAAGTCGTGAAAGATCCGATCTTTTCATCAGCATTTGAACCCATTCAAAGGAAGTCGTGATAGATCCGATCTTTTCATCAGCATTTAAACCCATTCCAGCGATCCAATAGAGATGAATTTTGTATTTTTATTTATACACATGTATATATTTTTTCTTTTACTTATCTAAGATTTATTAAAGCTATGTTAGATTTATTACGCTAGGAAGTCCCAAAGTCCCAATCATTGAGCAAAAAACAGAGTCGGACTGCAATCTTTGGTATTATAAAAGTTTCATTGTCTGCTCTAGAGAGCCCTACTCTACAAGTCGATTTGTAGATCCCTACAGTTCCAAAATGTTCGTAAAATAAAATGAACGAAATAGTAATTTGCAGTTAGAGTCCATGTCGAAATCTGTACTGGTGTTGGGAACTGAAAAACCTTTTGTAAGATGAATCAATCAGTTGCGGAGGAATTAAACTATGTTGCGAGTAGCGGCGGTGCTTACACTGCAACAGCTGGACGGTCGAATGTCAAGTATCTCAATAAAGTTTTCAACCTGTCGCTAGCCACACACATCGTTCCCGAAGTCCGGAAAATATACCAGCTACTGAAGCCTCGCAAGGATGCAAGCAAAGGTGAATCGTGCAGACCAATTTCGCTTTAGTCGCCCGTAACAATGACCCCAGCATCAGAAATAACTGTCTAGTTGCCGATCAATAACATGAGATCCGCAAGCAGCACAACAACTGCGCTACTTAACACCAATGTAAAGGTAATATTTTCTTCTTCCATTGACAGGCTTTGCCGTTGAAATACCCCTACTAGAAACCGATATATTCACAAAGACTAAAACTTTGAATTTGTATGAGTGCATGCATGAGTTTTTCCCCATTCCGAAACCTAAATATTATCCGACTATTACCAAAATAAATAGGCTTCTTCCTCTATGGGGCACACATCAACCCCCAAAATTTCGTGACTGTCCGATTAAAATTTCAACTTGTAGCGTAATTACAAAACATGGAAAAAATTGATATATTACTGACTTTTGCGATATCTCGGTTGTTTGTCCACTTACTTTGCATCAATATATAGGAAATATTTTCTTCTTCCATTGGCGGGCTTTCCTTTTGGAATACTCCTACCAGAAGCGGGATATTCGTATAAGAAAAAAACGTTGACTTTTCTCCATATAAGATTTTTGCTTATTCCGACTTCTGAAAATTATCCGACCATCGCCAAACTTAATAGGCTTCTTCCTCTGTGGGACCCGCATCAACTCCCAAATTCGTGACGTTCCGATCGAAATTGCGACCTGTAGCGTGATTACAAAAAAAAATCGGAAAATGGGTTGCATTACCGACTATTGCCATATTTCTGTTGTTTGACCACCTAAAGGCTTCTTCCTCTGTGGGACCCGCATCAACTCCCAAATTCGTGACGTTCCGATCGAAATTGCGACCTGTAGCGTGATTACAAAAAAAATCGGAAAATGGGTTGCATTACCGACTATTGCCATATTTCTGTTGTTTGACCACCTACGCCAACCTACTTTGCATCATTGTAAAGGTGGGATATTCCACCTTCATAGCCAGGCTTTGCTTTTGGAAGCTCTCCAACCAAAACTGTGATATTCGTCATTATAATTAAAATCGCAAAAGTGAAAAGTTGGGTTCTATTAGCGACTATTGTGACCACCTTCGTTGCTTGACCACCTACGACAACGTAGTATACATCGTTGTAAAGTTGATATTTCATTAGCAGGTTTTTCTTTTAATATACCCCTTTTAGATGCGGAGATATTAGCTTTGAAATAAAACGTTGACTTTTTCTCCATCACCAAAATCAATAGGCCTCTTCCCCTCCGGGACCCTCGTCAACACCCAAAATTTGGTGACGATCCGATCAAAATTGCGACCTGTAGCGTGATTACAAGGTTTAGATGTACAGACGGACACACATAGCAAGATTGACTCAGCTCGTCGAGACATTCATTTTGGTGTATATAAGTATGGCTCTACGACCATTATTTCGATGCGTTACAAACTTTTTGGCCAAACCCAACTTATAATACCCTCCCCAGATAGTGGTGTAGCGTATAAAAAGACGTGATTGTTATACAAAACCACGTGCACATGTGGTGAAAATAAAATTTAAAATCAGAAAGCCAAAAGCATTAGAAAATTAAAGTAACTGCAAACTACAGCATACTTTTAAGCGCATGAGATTTTTGACTAAATTTATCCCAAACCGTAGACATAGACAAATAAAAGAATAGACAGATAAATTGTAGTGTGCTTGTTTTTTGTATGCTGTGTGTTCACTCAATTGCATTTTGTTTTTGGGTAAATTGCAAGATTTTTTTTTTGATTTTTTTATATGAGCGTGTAGATCCGGCCAAATACTACCCACATATTGGCTTTTACCATCAAAAATAGTCTAAAAATGTATAGTTCTTGCCATTTTAAAAATTGAGTATCTCGGAAACTGATTCAATTCTCATTGAGTGAGAGAATTTGGCTGAGAGGATTTCTTCGTATACACATTCATTAGTCTATGCTCTCACCGAGTATGTTCGAATTAAGTGTAAATAAGAAACTCAGTATAAAATGCCAAAACAATACAAGTTAATTAATATGTTGTTCTGGCAAAAGGCTACATGAGGATAGTTTTTGATGGGAACTATATCCGCAGATAAAAATATCCAAGAAAATATTTTTGAGTTTTCGGGTTTGAGTAAAAAATTTAGTGATCCAACGTCTATGTCTTCATTAGCATAGACAAATAAAAGAATATACAGAGAAATTGTAGTGTGCTTGTTTTTTTTTTTTTGTAGGGGTCGCTCTTACAACCAATATGCTGTGCGTTCACTCAATTGCATTTTGTTTTTGGGTAAATTGCAAGATTTGTTATTTTTTTATATGAGGGTTTAAATCCGGTCAAATACTACCCACATATTCTTAAATAAAATAAACACAAAAATTTTTGAAATTTACCAAAACATTTTTGATATCCAAGCGCGTTTAACCCAATTAGAGTCCAGCCAAGAAACTTTATATGAAAATTAAATCAAGACCTGGGTACATAAGCTGCCTCGCCTGCTTACCTTGTTTTCTTCTGATAAAAGAGTAAAAAAGAAAAGGACAACCCAGTTCGAAATTTGCTCGGCCTTCTTTATTCTTTTATTTTTATTATGTCAGAAATGAAGCAGGAAAGCGAGGCAACCAGGCGAGGCAGCTTATGTACCCAGACCTTTAAGGACTTAAAAAATAAAACTTCAGCGTCACGAAAATTTGGCTGTGTCCAGCGACCTTCGAATAACTGGTGTTTTCAAGTAAATTGTAACGTCATTACTACGAATGTCCCATCATACACTCCCATTTTTCGCCTGCGTCGTAATAACACAAAATCCGACGTTATTATTGTAAAATTTTCATCGGCTTACGACAAAACCTATATTCTAAAATCCCATGCTCGTTTTAGAAAAAACAATAAGACACAAAGAAATATACGTTAATGAAAACCTCACGAGTCTCGACTATAAAATATTAGATACCGCAATAAAACTACGGAAACAAAATGTTTTTTTTCGGCCTACTCCCTGTGAGGCTTCGTCTACATCAGGGTCAAACAGACGGATAAGCCCGCACAAATCGATGATCTAAACAAATTAAACAATTCTTCGCCATTGTGATTCTACACCCGAAAAAAACCTACACTTGTATACAATATGTCATTAGTTATCCAAGAAAACATCCCAGAAAAAAAAAGTATACGACTCAATCCTGTTTCCGTCCACATCAACCTCACAAAAAGTAGTCTAAATTCATTCCTAAATAGTGTCTACATACGCATCTCAATATTTTTAGCCTGTCAAGATATTGCCGTAATATTATATATGTCTGGACCGTATGACATCTCAGTAAGTGGTTCCAGAAATAATGTCAAAAGCCTCATTCGTATGCTAAGCAAGCAGAAAGAAGGAATAAGTATATGCCATATTAATGCGCAAAGTTTGACCAACAAAATTGGTGAGTTTCGCACATTTTCGAAAAATCTACTATTGACGTCATTTGCATATCTGAAACAGGGTTTAATAAATCCATTGCATATTCTTTAGGACAAACTGATGGATACAAGTTATTTCGCACCGATAGATCTACCCAATTTACGCAAAAACAATTTACGTAAAAACCAATATATCATGCAAAGTGTTAAGTCAATCAGGCTCAGATGATCGTATTGAATAGATATTTACTGAACTAGCTGCAAATGGAAATAAATTGTTTCCGGCGTGTATTTCCAGACCTAGTCAACATGTTGAATATAATGAGTTATTAACTCATCTCGGAGATATCACAGTACAATATTACAATATATACAATTTTCAGACTTCTTTGAATTCTATAGGTCTCATGTGGCAAACTCACTTTTCAAAAATTATTAGTATATTATTCTATTTTTAAAATCCCTAATCTCTTGAAAAACTTGTTCGCTACTTGTTTTGTTCTGTCCTGAAAAGATACAAATTACACATCTTTTAAATTATTATTTTAACAAAGTTATAGGTGTATAAGATTCAATCCTATTTATTCATTTTATGTTTAACTAGCAAAGTGCCCGCTACTTCGTATGCGGAAAGGATATAAAAACAATAATATAATATAATGGAAATGGCGAACACTGAACATTTTATTGTACTTATACCAATTTTAATCAATATTTATTGTTTAATATTTTAGTACTGTTCGTACCGCTTTAGTTCGATTTTCAAAAGATCAAAAAGATCAGCCTTACATGTTAACAGCGAGACCAACATTGCACACCAATACTCACACTAAATCCAAAAAAATACAGATTCCAGAACTGCCCCTACACCCAACAACAAATTGATGTCCATTAAGTACTCTTCGTACCCATAAGAACGAATTTCCAAAACTACTTCAATCCTAGAATTCAACTATAATCTCAATTCCAGATTCCAAATCCCAATTGTACCAAATTTAGTGATTTTCGTATTCATAAGTACGAATTGCCAAAACTACCACAATCCTACACTTCAACAGAAATCTCAATTCCACATTTCAGGATTGTAGCTAGGTCTATCCGCTGACCCAAATTTAGTGATTTTCGTATTCATAAGTACGAATTTCCAAAACTCCAGCTCTGTTCGTTCACCCAAATCCAAATTTGGTACTTTTTGTACGAATTTTCAAAACTACTTCCATTTTACACTCCAAATGTAGCCTACGAAGTCCTAATTTCCCAATTATCTCAATCCCATACTCTAACATCAATGTTAATTCGAAATTTTAGGGCTACAGCTCTATCCGTTCACCCTAAATTCAAATTGTACCAAATTTAGTACCACTTAGTACTTTTCGTAACCTTAAGTACGAATTTTCAAAACAACTCCATTCTACAATCCAACAGTAGCCATTCTTATAATCCAGCAGCAAGTTTTATTCCCAATTTCATAAATTCAGCTCTATCCGATGACCCAAATCTTAATTGTACCAAATTTATTACTTTTCGTAACCCATAAGTACGAATTTCCAAATTATCTCCATCCCATACTACAACATCAATC
Source organism: Musca autumnalis (assembly GCF_047663935.1). Lineage (NCBI taxonomy): Eukaryota > Metazoa > Arthropoda > Insecta > Diptera > Muscidae > Musca > Musca autumnalis. Next base: position 124,012,546 of record NW_027412088.1, on the reverse strand, counting down.
TTAATTCAAAATTTCAAGATTCCAGCTCTATCCGTTCGCCTAAATCATAGTTGTACCAAATTTAATATCATTTAGTACATTTCGTAACCATAAGCACGAATTTTCAAAACTACTTCCATTCTACTCTCCAACAGTAGCCTTAGTACAAAATTTCAGGATTCCAGCTCTATCCGTTCGCCCAAATCGTAAATGTACAAAATTTAGTACCATTTAGTACTATTCGTACTCATAAATACGAATTTTCAAATCTACTTCCATTCCAGCCTGCAACTGCAGCCTTAATTCAAAAATTTCAGGATTCCAGCTGTATCCGCTCAACCTCAATCCAAATTGTACAAAATTAGTACTTGTTGTACCCATAAGTACGAATTTTCAAAACTGCTTCCATTCTACTCTCTAAGAGCAGCCTTAATTCAAAATTAAGGTTTCCATCTCTTTCCGTTCGCCCAAATCGTAATTGTACCAAATGTGGTACCATTTAGTACTATTCGTACCCGTAAGTACGCTCCAACTGCAGCCTTAATTAAAAAATTTCAGGATTCCAGCTGTATCCGCTCAACCTCAATCCAAAGTGTACAAAATGTAGTACAATTTAGTACTTGTTGTACCCATAAGTACGAATTTTCAGAACTGCTTCCATTTTACTCTCTAACAGCAGCCTTAATTCAAATTTCAGGATTCCAGTTCTATCCGTTCGCCTATATCATAATTGTACCAAATTTAGTACTTTTCGTACCCACATGTACGAGTTTTACAAATTATTTCCATTCTACTCTCTAACAGCAGCCTTAATTCAAATTTCAGGATTCCCGCTCTATCCGTTCGCCCAAATCATAAATGTACCATATTTAGTACCCTTTAGTACTTTTCGTACCTATGTATAAGTACGAATTTTCAAAACTACCTCCATTCTACCCTCCAACTGTAGCATTAATTCAAAATTTCAGGATTCCAGCTCTATCCATTCAATTTAAATGTAAATTGTACCAAATTTAGTACCATTTAGTACTTTTCGTACCCATAAGTACGAATTTTTAAAACTACATCCATTTTACTCTCCAACAGTAGCCTTACTTCAAAATTTCAGTATTCCAGCTCTATCCGTTCGCCCAAATCATAATTGTACCAAATTTAGTATCATTCAGTACTTTTCGTACCCATTAGTACGAATTTTCAAAACTATTGTAATTTTAGTGTCCAACAGTAGCCTTAGTTCCAAATTTCATGATTCCAGCTCTATTTGTTCATCCAAATCATAATTGTACCAAATTTAGTACCATTTAGTACTTTTCGTACCCACAAGTACGAATTTTCAAAACTACTTCCATTTTACTCTCCAACAGTAGCCTTAGTTCAAAATTTCAGGATTCCAGCTCTATCCGTTCGCCCAAATCATAATTGTACCAAATTTAGTACCATTTAGTACTTTTCGTACACATGAGTACACTTTTCCTAACCCACCTCCTTATGTCAACCGTACCTTTTAACCTTGATTCTCACACCAAATTTCTTTATCCGTTCACAAAATACGAATTGGTACCAAATTTAGTACACTTTAGTACTTTTCGTACACTTATAGTTCGAATTTCCAAAAACCCTTTAGCACATCTTTCCTACACTCCATCAGTGACCTTCATTCCAAATTGCAAAGTTCTAGCTGCACCGGTTCGCAAAATACAAACGGTACCATATTTAGTACCTTTTAGTACTTTTCGTACCCTTCCAGTTCGAATTTCCAAAAACCAAGCCTTATCTGTCACCTTCGGACCAAGAGTGACCCTCACCCAAAATTTCATGATTCTAGCTTCAGCCGTTTCGTCTGGGCGTTGATGAATCAATCAGTCAATCAGTCAGTCAGTGAATCAGTCACTCTACTCTTTTATTAATATAGACTAGCAAAGTGCCCGCTACTTCGTATGCGGAAAGGATATAAAAAACAAATAAACAGTATAAAATATGAAAATGCGAACACTGAAAATTTTATTGCACTAATACCAATTTTAGTCAATATTTATTGTTATTTTAGTACTGTTCGAATCCTCTTTAGTTCGATTTGAAAAAGATCAGCAGTATCTCACCCTTACATATTAACAGCGATACCAACTTTGCACACCAATACTCACCCTAAATCCAAAGAATACAGATTTCAGCACTGTCTCTACACCCAACAACAAATTGAGTGCCATTAAGTACTCTTCGTACCCATAAGTACGAATTTCCAAAACTACCTCAATCCTACTCTTCAACAATAATCTCAATTCCAAATTTCAGGATTCCAGATTCCAAATCCCAATTGTACGAAATGTAATACTTTTCGTTCTCATAAGTACGAATTTCCAAAACAACCACAATCCTACACTCCAACAAAAATCTCAATTCCACATTTCAGGATTCCAGTTTTATCCATTCACCCAAATCCCCATTGTACAAAATTTAGTACCATTTAGTACTTTTTGTACTCTAAGTACGAATTTCCAAAACTCCTTAGTTCTACACTGCAACAGTAATGTCAATTCCGAATTTGAGGATTCCAGCTCTATCCGTTCACCCAAATCCAATTTGTTCTATATATAGTACCATTTAGCACTGTTCGTACACATAAGTAAAAATTTCCAAGAGTACCTCAATTCTATACTTCAACAATAATCTCAATTACGAATTCAGGATACGTTCACTCAAATCACCATCGAACCAAATTTTGTACCATTTAGTACTTTGGTCACTTCATCAGCGACACTCAGTCTAAATTTGAGGAATCAAGCTCTATCCGTTCACCCAAATACAAATTGTACTAAATTTACTACCACTTAGTACTGTTCGTACACATAAGTACGAATTTCCAAAACTTCCTCAATCCTACACTCCACCAGTAGTCTCAACTTCAAATTTCGAGATTCCAACTCTATCTGTTCACCCAAATCGTAATTGTACCAAATTTAGTACCACTTAGTACTTTTCGTACCCATAAGTACGAATTTTCAAAACTATTTCCATTCTATTCTCTAACATCAGCCTTAATTCAAATTTCAGGATTCCAGCTCTATCCGTTCGCCTAAATCGTAATTGTTCCAAATTTAGTATCATTTAGTACTTTTCGTACCCATAAGTACGAATATTCAAAACTACTTTCGTTCTACTCTCCAAGAATAGCCTTAGTTCAAAATTTCAGGATTCCAGCTCCATCCGTTCGCCCAAATCGTAATTGTACCAAACTTAGTATCATTTAGTACTTTTCGTACCCATAAATACGAATTTTCAAAACTACTTCCGTTCCACTCTCTAATAGCAGCCTTAATTCAAATTTCAGGATTCCAGCTCTATCCGTTCGCCTAAATCGTAATTGTTCCAAATTTAGTATCATTTAGTACTTTTCGTACCCATAAGTACGAATTTTCAAAACTACTTTCATGCTACTCTCCAACAGTAGCCTTATTTCAAAATTTTAGGATTCCAGCTCTATCTATTCGCCCAAATCGTAATTGTACCAAATGCAGTACCATATAGTAATTTTCGTACTCATAAGTACGAATTTTCAAAACTACTTTCGTTCTACTCTCCAACAGTAGCCTAGGTCAAAATTTCAGGATTCCAGCTCCATCCGTTCGCCCAAATCGTAATTGTACCAAATTTAGTACTTTTCGTACCCATAAGAACGAATTTTAAAAACTACTTCCATTCTACCCTCCAACTATATCTTTAATCCAAAATTTCAGGATTCCAGCACTATCCGTTCGCTTAAATCATAATTGTACTAAATTTAGTATCATTTAGTACATTGCGTACCCATAAGTACGAATTTTCAAAACTACTTCCATTCTACTCACCAACAGTAACCTTAGTTCAAAATTTCAGGATTCCAGCTCTATCCGTTCGCCCAAATCGTAATTGTACCAAATTTAGTACCATTTAGTACTTTTCATACCCATGAGTACGAATTTTCAAAACTACTTCAATTTAACCCTCCAACTGCAGCCTTAATTCAAAATTTCAGGATTCCAGCTCTATCCGCTCAGCCTAAATCCAAATTGTACAAAATTTAGTACCATTTAGTACTTGTCGTACACATAAGTACGAATTTTCAAAACTGCTTCCATTCTACTCTCTAACAGCAGCCTTAATTCAAATTTCAGGATTCCAACTATATCCGTTCAGCCTATATCCAAATTGTACCAAATTTTGTACCCTTTAGTACTTTTCGTACCCAAATGTACGAATTTTCAAAACTACTTCCTTTCTACTCTCTAACATCAGGATTCCAACTCTATCCGTTCGCCTGAATCATAATTGCACCAATTTTAGTATCATTTATTACTTTTCGTACCCATAAGTACGAATTTTCAAAACTACTCCCATGCTACCCTCCAACTGTAGCTTTAATTCAAAAATTTTAGGATTCCAGCTGTATCCGTTCAACCTATATCCAAATTGTACCAAAGTTAGTACCATTTAGTACTTTTTGTACCCATAAGTACGAATTTTCAAACTACTTCCATTTTACTCTCGAACAGTAGCCTTAGTTCAAAATTTCAGGATTCCAACTCTATCCGTTCGCCCAAATCATAAGGGTACCAAATTTAGTACCATTTAGTACTTTTCGCACCCATAAGTGTCAAAACTACTTCCATTCTACTCACCAACAGTAACCTTAGTTCAAAATTTCAGGATTCCAGCTCTATCCGTTCGCCCAAATCGTAATTGTACCAAATTTAGTACCATTTAGTACTTTTCATACCCATGAGTACGAATTTTCAAAACTACTTCAATTTAACCCTCCAACTGCAGCCTTAATTCAAAATTTCAGGATTCCAGCTCTATCCGCTCAGCCTAAATCCAAATTGTACAAAATTTAGTACCATTTAGTACTTGTCGTACACATAAGTACGAATTTTCAAAACTACTTCCATGCTACCCTCCAACTGTAGCCTTAATTCAAACATTTCAGGATTCCAGCTCTATCCGTTCAACCTATATCCAAATTGTACCAAATTTAGTACCCTTTAGTACTTTTCGTACCCATAAGTACGAATTTTCAAAACTATTTCCATTCTATTCTCTAACATCAGCCTTAATTCAAATTTCAGGATTCCAGCTCTATCCGTTCGCCTAAATCGTAATTGTTCCAAATTTAGTATCATTTAGTACTTTTCGTACCCATAAGTACGAATATTCAAAACTACTTTCGTTCTACTCTCCAAGAATAGCCTTAGTTCAAAATTTCAGGATTCCAGCTCCATCCGTTCGCCCAAATCGTAATTGTACCAAACTTAGTATCATTTAGTACTTTTCGTACCCATAAATACGAATTTTCAAAACTACTTCCGTTCCACTCTCTAATAGCAGCCTTAATTCAAATTTCAGGATTCCAGCTCTATCCGTTCGCCTAAATCGTAATTGTTCCAAATTTAGTATCATTTAGTACTTTTCGTACCCATAAGTACGAATTTTCAAAACTACTTTCATGCTACTCTCCAACAGTAGCCTTATTTCAAAATTTTAGGATTCCAGCTCTATCTATTCGCCCAAATCGTAATTGTACCAAATGCAGTACCATATAGTAATTTTCGTACTCATAAGTACGAATTTTCAAAACTACTTTCGTTCTACTCTCCAACAGTAGCCTAGGTCAAAATTTCAGGATTCCAGCTCCATCCGTTCGCCCAAATCGTAATTGTACCAAATTTAGTACTTTTCGTACCCATAAGAACGAATTTTAAAAACTACTTCCATTCTACCCTCCAACTATATCTTTAATCCAAAATTTCAGGATTCCAGCACTATCCGTTCGCTTAAATCATAATTGTACTAAATTTAGTATCATTTAGTACATTGCGTACCCATAAGTACGAATTTTCAAAACTACTTCCATTCTACTCACCAACAGTAACCTTAGTTCAAAATTTCAGGATTCCAGCTCTATCCGTTCGCCCAAATCGTAATTGTACCAAATTTAGTACCATTTAGTACTTTTCATACCCATGAGTACGAATTTTCAAAACTACTTCAATTTAACCCTCCAACTGCAGCCTTAATTCAAAATTTCAGGATTCCAGCTCTATCCGCTCAGCCTAAATCCAAATTGTACAAAATTTAGTACCATTTAGTACTTGTCGTACACATAAGTACGAATTTTCAAAACTACTTCCATGCTACCCTCCAACTGTAGCCTTAATTCAAACATTTCAGGATTCCAGCTCTATCCGTTCAACCTATATCCAAATTGTACCAAATTTAGTACCCTTTAGTACTTTTTGTACCCATAAGTACGAATTTTCAAACTACTTCCATTTTACTCTCGAACAGTAGCCTTAGTTCAAAATTTCAGGATTCCAACTCTATCCGTTCGCCCAAATCATAAGGGTACCAAATTTAGTACCATTTAGTACTTTTCGCACCCATAAGTGTCAAAACTACTTCCATTCTACTCACCAACAGTAACCTTAGTTCAAAATTTCAGGATTCCAGCTCTATCCGTTCGCCCAAATCGCAATTGTACCAAATTTAGTACCATTTAGTACTTTTCATACCCATGAGTACGAATTTTCAAAACTACTTCAATTTAACCCTCCAACTGCAGCCTTAATTCAAAATTTCAGGATTCCAGCTCTATCCGCTCAGCCTAAATCCAAATTGTACAAAATTTAGTACCATTTAGTACTTGTCGTACACATAAGTACGAATTTTCAAAACTACTTCCATGCTACCCTCCAACTGTAGCCTTAATTCAAACATTTCAGGATTCCAGCTCTATCCGTTCAACCTATATCCAAATTGTACCAAATTTAGTACCCTTTAGTACTTTTCGTACCCATAAGTACGAATTTTCAAAACTATTTCCATTCTATTCTCTAATATCAGCCTTAATTCAAATTTCAGGATTCCAGCTCTATCCGTTCGCCTAAATCGTAATTGTTCCAAATTTAGTATCATTTAGTACTTTTCGTACCCATAAGTACGAATATTCAAAACTACTTTCGTTCTACTCTCCAAGAATAGCCTTAGTTCAAAATTTCAGGATTCCAGCTCCATCCGTTCGCCCAAATCGTAATTGTACCAAACTTAGTATCATTTAGTACTTTTCGTACCCATAAATACGAATTTTCAAAACTACTTCCGTTCCACTCTCTAATAGCAGCCTTAATTCAAATTTCAGGATTCCAGCTCTATCCGTTCGCCTAAATCGTAATTGTTCCAAATTTAGTATCATTTAGTACTTTTCGTACCCATAAGTACGAATTTTCAAAACTTGTTATGTTAACCTAGCATAACTTTTGTCATAGTTGGGGCGACGGCGTACGAACGCTTTGCATTGTGTGCAACGGGTAGTACGCATTTATCTTCCCCAGTTCCCTGCATATTTGTGCAATGTGGCAACATTGCGTATTGAATGACAAGTCATTCGCGCGGAGTTGTTCATTTAACAAAATTTTTCGCAAGAAGCAGAAGTCCAGCAGTAAGCTGAAAATTATTTCTCTCCTGTGGCGGTGAAAATAAGAAATTAAATTGTAGTTTCGTGTTCGCAGAAAAGTTAAATTTTGCAAAATTCCAAATAAAGGAAAATTTATCAATAAATTGTGACAAATCATTGCGAGTCTTTATACTGAAAAGGGGTGAGTGTTACGAACACTACCAACGAGTCCTAAAGAGGAAGAAACTTAATAATTTCTTCTGCTTTGTAGCAATTATACGAATTGTGCAGACCGCATGGTATCGACTTGGTGGTCCACCAACACGAGGCAAGCCACAATTCCCGCCCAGCTAACATTTCCTTGTATGAAACCCAATTGAAATAAATTTATTGGAATTTAAGCAACATACCGGATACACTGAACGGAATTAGTTGTCAGTTTCTTGCTTCTGCAAATTTATTTTTGGAAATTCAAAGGCAACTCCCAGCCGGTCTCATGACCACAGCCAACAACTAATTACCGCCATTGGAGCAATTTGGCGAAACACCAGTTTTTGTGATTTTTCTGCAAACCTATTCTTTGGAAACCTCAAGAAGCTGAAGAATAGCGGTCGCTCAATGGTCACCATCATAGCCGGCATCAACTGTACTTTCACAGCAATATCCTGGTCAACCATGGCTATCCAGGCTCAACTGCTGAAATAAATTATTAAGAACAGCCCACTTTCAAGATAAGTACCAGTGTTAAGTGTGAAAACTAATCTATTAGTGTTGTCCTGTGGTGCGACTGTACTCATTACCAGCTACATTTTGATCAAGAATCCAAACTTCTCCGCCACAGGCGGGGAAGTATGTGATGTACTCTTGCTTTTCCTAATTCGTATCGACGGTCAGCCGATACACCTCAGAATATTTAATTGAATTTTACTTGATTTATTGGTGTCTAAGACATAATCTATTTAGATCTTGTATAGTCAATGTTTGTGTGAATGTATGTGCATATATATACGTGTGTTCTAGAATATAACGGTCCTCACCCGAACAAGAATTGCAACAATATAACGGTCAACTTACAGTTATCAAATCTCGTGGTGATTTTTTTTTTCTCATTGAATTTTTGTTTAATTTTATAACAAAGCCTCAATATTTTATATTGAAATGAGTTGAAAATTGTTAAGCGATTGGAATACTTCGCTTAGTTCATATTCAAAGAGTGAGATCCCCACGGATTTTGATCAAATCAGGCAGCAAGAATTTTCCTCAATTGGGGAAGAAAACATAGCTGGATTTGATTTTCGTTTAAGCTAATTTTGTTCGGGATGAAAATGATTAAATTCAGTTTTGAGACAGAACAATAGTATACAAAAGTACCAAGTTTTAACCGGCGGTTGAAAAGACCAATATTTCCTTTGGCACAAGGATACGTATATGTATGAATGTGCATAATAATATAGTTAATTGCCAATTGTAAACCAAAATATAAATTGATTTGCCAGTTCATCAGCATTATTATTAAATTAAAATTTACCCTGCAGTTGGTATGTAGATATTAGCACGGGGTGCTGTAAGAAATTTTAATATTATTCTGCAATTAACCTATTGAACTTTATATATGTTTTCGGTTGACAATAAAGTCAACATATACAAAAACTTTTATTATTAAATTTAGCATTCAAATCAAATGATTCTATACAAATGAAATGAATTAAATTTTGCAATTATCTTGATATTATGAGATTTATGTAAAATGTCAGTCCCATCAACCTATACTTTTAATCCATGATTAAAAGGAAACCAACATATACATTTATTTCGATTCCACCCAGTGAGCTCATTAGGCTAGGAAATTAGTGAGTCTAAATTACATTTGGTGCACAGTGGTACCCTGTATGGGAGTGACATTGAGTCATCTGTTGATGATTGTATGCACTTTAAATTGAATTCTATATACAATTACGATATCTGTTGAACTTTATGAATTTTAATATTAGTCATAACTAAACCTAAGGTTATCCTAAGTAAATTATAATGAGTTTTTTTTTGTCATCCATGACGATGAATAAAATAATGGAATGAAACTCGAATTATATTGGACATTATGATGTTTTAAGAAAAAGGTCAATTAAGGTAAGGTAAAGGTTGAGTAAGCCAGATGAATTTTGGGGGTCTTCAGTTATTGGAGGTCCATATGGGGGTTCTTATGGAACCCATGGGTGGGCATAAGGGATACCCAACAACACCTTGGGGTATCCACTACAATAACAACGACTACTTAGCGCTTCAACGACAACCAAAATAATTTTACTGAGTGGTATAACATAACTTTTTTTTTTTGTAAGTGTATACGAGTGCGGCCGACTGAGCCAACCGGTATAAATTTATGTTTTCTTGCGATTGCCATTGCCATCTGGTGATTTTTAACAAACCACACTCGTTCGTACAACATTACAAAATGGCGCCCAACGTGGGTTGTTAAAAATCACCAGATGGCAATGGCAATCGCAAGAAAACATAAATTTATACCGGTTGGCTCAGTCGGCCGCACTCGTATACACTTACAAAAAAAAAAAGTTATGTTATACCACTCAGTAAAATTATTTTGGTTGTCGTTGAAGCGCTAAGTAGTCGTTGTTATTGTAGTGGATACCCCAAGGTGTTGTTGGGTATCCCTTATGCCCACCCATGGGTTCCATAAGAACCCCCATATGGACCTCCAATAACTGAAGACCCCCAAAATTCATCTGGCTTACTCAACCTTTACCTTACCTTAATTGACCTTTTTCTTAAAACATCATAATGTCCAATATAATTCGAGTTTCATTCCATTATTTTATTCATCGTCATGGATGACAAAAAAAAACTCATTATAATTTACTTAGGATAACCTTAGGTTTAGTTATGACTAATATTAAAATTCATAAAGTTCAACAGATATCGTAATTGTATATAGAATTCAATTTAAAGTGCATACAATCATCAACAGATGACTCAATGTCACTCCCATACAGGGTACCACTGTGCACCAAATGTAATTTAGACTCACTAATTTCCTAGCCTAATGAGCTCACTGGGTGGAATCGAAATAAATGTATATGTTGGTTTCCTTTTAATCATGGATTAAAAGTATAGGTTGATGGGACTGACATTTTACATAAATCTCATAATATCAAGATAATTGCAAAATTTAATTCATTTCATTTGTATAGAATCATTTGATTTGAATGCTAAATTTAATAATAAAAGTTTTTGTATATGTTGACTTTATTGTCAACCGAAAACATATATAAAGTTCAATAGGTTAATTGCAGAATAATATTAAAATTTCTTACAGCACCCCGTGCTAATATCTACATACCAACTGCAGGGTAAATTTTAATTTAATAATAATGCTGATGAACTGGCAAATCAATTTATATTTTGGTTTACAATTGGCAATTAACTATATTATTATGCACATTCATACATATACGTATCCTTGTGCCAAAGGAAATATTGGTCTTTTCAACCGCCGGTTAAAACTTGGTACTTTTGTATACTATTGTTCTGTCTCAAAACTGAATTTAATCATTTTCATCCCGAACAAAATTAGCTTAAACGAAAATCAAATCCAGCTATGTTTTCTTCCCCAATTGAGGAAAATTCTTGCTGCCTGATTTGATCAAAATCCGTGGGGATCTCACTCTTTGAATATGAACTAAGCGAAGTATTCCAATCGCTTAACAATTTTCAACTCATTTCAATATAAAATATTGAGGCTTTGTTATAAAATTAAACAAAAATTCAATGAGAAAAAAAAAATCACCACGAGATTTGATAACTGTAAGTTGACCGTTATATTGTTGCAATTCTTGTTCGGGTGAGGACCGTTATATTCTAGAACACACGTATATATATGCACATACATTCACACAAACATTGACTATACAAGATCTAAATAGATTATGTCTTAGACACCAATAAATCAAGTAAAATTCAATTAAATATTCTGAGGTGTATCGGCTGACCGTCGATACGAATTAGGAAAAGCAAGAGTACATCACATACTTCCCCGCCTGTGGCGGAGAAGTTTGGATTCTTGATCAAAATGTAGCTGGTAATGAGTACAGTCGCACCACAGGACAACACTAATAGATTAGTTTTCACACTTAACACTGGTACTTATCTTGAAAGTGGGCTGTTCTTAATAATTTATTTCAGCAGTTGAGCCTGGATAGCCATGGTTGACCAGGATATTGCTGTGAAAGTACAGTTGATGCCGGCTATGATGGTGACCATTGAGCGACCGCTATTCTTCAGCTTCTTGAGGTTTCCAAAGAATAGGTTTGCAGAAAAATCACAAAAACTGGTGTTTCGCCAAATTGCTCCAATGGCGGTAATTAGTTGTTGGCTGTGGTCATGAGACCGGCTGGGAGTTGCCTTTGAATTTCCAAAAATAAATTTGCAGAAGCAAGAAACTGACAACTAATTCCGTTCAGTGTATCCGGTATGTTGCTTAAATTCCAATAAATTTATTTCAATTGGGTTTCATACAAGGAAATGTTAGCTGGGCGGGAATTGTGGCTTGCCTCGTGTTGGTGGACCACCAAGTCGATACCATGCGGTCTGCACAATTCGTATAATTGCTACAAAGCAGAAGAAATTATTAAGTTTCTTCCTCTTTAGGACTCGTTGGTAGTGTTCGTAACACTCACCCCTTTTCAGTATAAAGACTCGCAATGATTTGTCACAATTTATTGATAAATTTTCCTTTATTTGGAATTTTGCAAAATTTAACTTTTCTGCGAACACGAAACTACAATTTAATTTCTTATTTTCACCGCCACAGGAGAGAAATAATTTTCAGCTTACTGCTGGACTTCTGCTTCTTGCGAAAAATTTTGTTAAATGAACAACTCCGCGCGAATGACTTGTCATTCAATACGCAATGTTGCCACATTGCACAAATATGCAGGGAACTGGGGAAGATAAATGCGTACTACCCGTTGCACACAATGCAAAGCGTTCGTACGCCGTCGCCCCAACTATGACAAAAGTTATGCTAGGTTAACATAACAAACCCGAACATGTGGGCGTAGGCCTGCCGAAGCCTCACTGATTCGGGAAGTTAACCTAAGTGTGTAGAGGTGGGGAAGAACCGCGACCCTGATATATAATAATCACAAACAGAAGAAAAATAAAGCCGGGCATTTATTTTGTTGGCACCATATGCTGTAGGTCTTTGGAATGATATACCCCTATTTTCTTTCCTTTTAAGTCTTCAATTTCGTATAGTGAACTTCCGATCTGTCTGGCAACTCTACACTTGACAAACTTTTGACACAACTTCGAATTAAGATGGCGCGAAGCGTCACTCAAAACGAAGTTGCGTCTCAGTATTTCCTGTCCCGGTTTGTAAACTATTTCGCGAGCTCGAGTGTTATACCGTGTTGCTGACTTTTCGTAGCAATCGTGAATTTTCGATTTAATCTTGTCTCGAACTAATTGTAAGACGTCGTGTTTCGAGATTATATCCACCGCGCCGTCTTCTAGAATGCCTAGTTTGTTCGCCAACTCATATTCGCTCGCGTGTGTAATCATATTTGAACCAAACAATGAAAAATATGGCGAACAGCCAAGTGAAGTGTGTAAAGTTGATCTAAGGGAGCATTCTATTGCGGATAAATATCTATCCCAGTCCCTTTGATCCTCCGAAACGTACGTCCGAATCGCCGCTATAATGCTCCGATTGACCCTCTCGGAGGCATTCGCTTGCGGCGCGTAAACCGCGTTTCGTATCGGAGTGCAACCATACTTATTCAAAAACGAAATGAACTCATGAGAGACAAACTGTTTTCCATTGTCGGAATGGATTAATTGTGGCACACCAAATTTATGGAAAACCTCGGTTTCTAAAAATTTAATAACATTTTTCGTGTTGGCTTTCGCGAGTGGCTTCAATAGAACAAATTTCGTAAGGTGATCTAAAACAATCAGTATAAAGGCGTTACCTAACCTCGACCTCGGAAACGGTCCAATGAAATCTATGAAAATCTTTTGCCATGGTCGGTCAGTTATTGTTTCATTTCCCATTTTGGCCCTCAATATTTTGTTAGGAGCTTTTGTCTCCTTACAAACAATACAACAGTTGATAAAGTCACGGACTTGCTTTGCCATTTTGGGCCAATAAAAATATTGACGAAGTGCCGCGATCGTTCGTCCTATACCGCAGTGAAGTTTCGTTGAAGACATGTGAACATTCTTAATTAAATCCTCGGTTAAAGCTGTTGGGACCCAAAGCTTCCAAATAAAATTTTCGTGAACCGGGTTACCGTCCGAAGGAAGTGTCTTTTTATACACGAAATCGCCAGACACTTTTAAATCGGGTAAACTTTCTTGGTTCTCGAGAACCATAGCAATCAGCTGAGAATATTCTTCATTCTTAAATTCATCCGAAGACAAATCAATTAAAGGCTTTTCGTTATCAAGCATATTCAATTCATCCAAGTGTACTCGTGACAGCGTATCGGCGACGACGTTTTGAGAACCCTTTCGGTGCTGTATCTCAAAGTTGAAAGCCTGAAGCTTCAAGCTCCATCTTGCCAACCGTCCGCTGAGATCTTTCTGTCCCATCAGCCATTTCAAGGCGCTGTGATCCGTAACTACAGTGAACGGCATAAGTTCAATAAAAGGACGAAATTTTTTAATGGCGCTTATGACCGCTAAACATTCGCGCTCAGTTACACTGTAGTTACGTTCAGCCTTGGAAAGTTGCGCAGAATGAAAGGCGATGGGACGTTCCAGACCTTCAGCATCCAGCTGGTACAAGACTGCACCGAGGCCAATATTAGAAGCGTCGCATTGGACGTAAAAACGCTTATCGAAAACAGGATGATTGAGAACGGGACTGGTAGTCAAAGCTACCTTTAATTTATTGAAAGCTTGAATTGCTGGTTCATCAAAAGAGAAAGTTTTGCCCTTCTTAAGGGTATTGGTCATTGGTGCTGTAATCTCAGCATAATTCTGTATGAATCTCCTGAACCAGGAACACATCCCTAAGAAACGACGAACCTCTCGAGTCGTCTTAGGAATCGGAATATCTGTAATGGAGTCAATTTTCGACGGGTCCGGCTTAAGTTTGCCCTCACCTACAATGTACCCGAGGTACTTCAACTCTCGTCGACAAAATTTAGACTTCTTCACATTGATGGTCAAGTTCGCCCTTGACAGCATCTCACCAACCTTGCTTAGCAGCTCAACATGGGACTCAAAATCCGGCGAGACTACCAGCAAGTCATCGAGATATACGAAGACTTTGTTTTTCAGGTCCGGTGAGATCACACTATCCATTAACCGACATAACCGTTGGGCTGCGTTACACAACCCGAACGGCATGACGGTGAATTGATAGTGCGGTCTCCCCGGCCCTGAAAAACAAAGTCTTCGTATATCTCGATGACTTGCTGGTAGTCTCGCCGGATTTTGAGTCCCATGTTGAGCTGCTAAGCAAGGTTGGTGAGATGCTGTCAAGGGCGAACTTGACCATCAATGTGAAGAAGTCTAAATTTTGTCGACGAGAGTTGAAGTACCTCGGGTACATTGTAGGTGAGGGCAAACTTAAGCCGGACCCGTCGAAAATTGACTCCATTACAGATATTCCGATTCCTAAGACGACTCGAGAGGTTCGTCGTTTCTTAGGGATGTGTTCCTGGTTCAGGAGATTCATACAGAATTATGCTGAGATTACAGCACCAATGACCAATACCCTTAAGAAGGGCAAAACTTTCTCTTTTGATGAACCAGCAATTCAAGCTTTCAATAAATTAAAGGTAGCTTTGACTACCAGTCCCGTTCTCAATCATCCTGTTTTCGATAAGCGTTTTTACGTCCAATGCGACGCTTCTAATATTGGCCTCGGTGCAGTCTTGTACCAGCTGGATGCTGAAGGTCTGGAACGTCCCATCGCCTTTCATTCTGCGCAACTTTCCAAGGCTGAACGTAACTACAGTGTAACTGAGCGCGAATGTTTAGCGGTCATAAGCGCCATTAAAAAATTTCGTCCTTTTATTGAACTTATGCCGTTCACTGTAGTTACGGATCACAGCGCCTTGAAATGGCTGATGGGACAGAAAGATCTCAGCGGACGGTTGGCAAGATGGAGCTTGAAGCTTCAGGCTTTCAACTTTGAGATACAGCACCGAAAGGGTTCTCAAAACGTCGTCGCCGATACGCTGTCACGAGTACACTTGGATGAATTGAATATGCTTGATAACGAAAAGCCTTTAATTGATTTGTCTTCGGATGAATTTAAGAATGAAGAATATTCTCAGCTGATTGCTATGGTTCTCGAGAACCAAGAAAGTTTACCCGATTTAAAAGTGTCTGGCGATTTCGTGTATAAAAAGACACTTCCTTCGGACGGTAACCCGGTTCACGAAAATTTTATTTGGAAGCTTTGGGTCCCAACAGCTTTAACCGAGGATTTAATTAAGAATGTTCACATGTCTTCAACGAAACTTCACTGCGGTATAGGACGAACGATCGCGGCACTTCGTCAATATTTTTATTGGCCCAAAATGGCAAAGCAAGTCCGTGACTTTATCAACTGTTGTATTGTTTGTAAGGAGACAAAAGCTCCTAACAAAATATTGAGGGCCAAAATGGGAAATGAAACAATAACTGACCGACCATGGCAAAAGATTTTCATAGATTTCATTGGACCGTTTCCGAGGTCGAGGTTAGGTAACGCCTTTATACTGATTGTTTTAGATCACCTTACGAAATTTGTTCTATTGAAGCCACTCGCGAAAGCCAACACGAAAAATGTTATTAAATTTTTAGAAACCGAGGTTTTCCATAAATTTGGTGTGCCACAATTAATCCATTCCGACAATGGAAAACAGTTTGTCTCTCATGAGTTCATTTCGTTTTTGAATAAGTATGGTTGCACTCCGATACGAAACGCGGTTTACGCGCCGCAAGCGAATGCCTCCGAGAGGGTCAATCGGAGCATTATAGCGGCGATTCGGACGTACGTTTCGGAGGATCAAAGGGACTGGGATAGATATTTATCCGCAATAGAATGCTCCCTTAGATCAACTTTACACACTTCACTTGGCTGTTCGCCATATTTTTCATTGTTTGGTTCAAATATGATTACACACGCGAGCGAATATGAGTTGGCGAACAAACTAGGCATTCTAGAAGACGGCGCGGTGGATATAATCTCGAAACACGACGTCTTACAATTAGTTCGAGACAAGATTAAATCGAAAATTCACGATTGCTACGAAAAGTCAGCAACACGGTATAACACTCGAGCTCGCGAAATAGTTTACAAACCGGGACAGGAAATACTGAGACGCAACTTCGTTTTGAGTGACGCTTCGCGCCATCTTAATTCGAAGTTGTGTCAAAAGTTTGTCAAGTGTAGAGTTGCCAGACAGATCGGAAGTTCACTATACGAAATTGAAGACTTAAAAGGAAAGAAAATAGGGGTATATCATTCCAAAGACCTACAGCATATGGTGCCAACAAAATAAATGCCCGGCTTTATTTTTCTTCTGTTTGTGATTATTATATATCAGGGTCGCGGTTCTTCCCCACCTCTACACACTTAGGTTAACTTCCCGAATCAGTGAGGCTTCGGCAGGCCTACGCCCACATGTTCGGGTTTGTTATGTTAACCTAGCATAACTTTTGTCATAGTTGGGGCGACGGCGTACGAACGCTTTGCATTGTGTGCAACGGGTAGTACGCATTTATCTTCCCCAGTTCCCTGCATATTTGTGCAATGTGGCAACATTGCGTATTGAATGACAAGTCATTCGCGCGGAGTTGTTCATTTAACAAAATTTTTCGCAAGAAGCAGAAGTCCAGCAGTAAGCTGAAAATTATTTCTCTCCTGTGGCGGTGAAAATAAGAAATTAAATTGTAGTTTCGTGTTCGCAGAAAAGTTAAATTTTGCAAAATTCCAAATAAAGGAAAATTTATCAATAAATTGTGACAAATCATTGCGAGTCTTTATACTGAAAAGGGGTGAGTGTTACGAACACTACCAACGAGTCCTAAAGAGGAAGAAACTTAATAATTTCTTCTGCTTTGTAGCAATTATACGAATTGTGCAGACCGCATGGTATCGACTTGGTGGTCCACCAACACGAGGCAAGCCACAATTCCCGCCCAGCTAACATTTCCTTGTATGAAACCCAATTGAAATAAATTTATTGGAATTTAAGCAACATACCGGATACACTGAACGGAATTAGTTGTCAGTTTCTTGCTTCTGCAAATTTATTTTTGGAAATTCAAAGGCAACTCCCAGCCGGTCTCATGACCACAGCCAACAACTAATTACCGCCATTGGAGCAATTTGGCGAAACACCAGTTTTTGTGATTTTTCTGCAAACCTATTCTTTGGAAACCTCAAGAAGCTGAAGAATAGCGGTCGCTCAATGGTCACCATCATAGCCGGCATCAACTGTACTTTCACAGCAATATCCTGGTCAACCATGGCTATCCAGGCTCAACTGCTGAAATAAATTATTAAGAACAGCCCACTTTCAAGATAAGTACCAGTGTTAAGTGTGAAAACTAATCTATTAGTGTTGTCCTGTGGTGCGACTGTACTCATTACCAGCTACATTTTGATCAAGAATCCAAACTTCTCCGCCACAGGCGGGGAAGT
The DNA here is from genome assembly GCF_047663935.1 of Musca autumnalis. Taxonomy (NCBI): domain Eukaryota; kingdom Metazoa; phylum Arthropoda; class Insecta; order Diptera; family Muscidae; genus Musca; species Musca autumnalis. Next base: position 123,994,478 of record NW_027412088.1, on the reverse strand, counting down.
ATGTGATGTACTCTTGCTTTTCCTAATTCGTATCGACGGTCAGCCGATACACCTCAGAATATTTAATTGAATTTTACTTGATTTATTGGTGTCTAAGACATAATCTATTTAGATCTTGTATAGTCAATGTTTGTGTGAATGTATGTGCATATATATACGTGTGTTCTAGAATATAACGGTCCTCACCCGAACAAGAATTGCAACAATATAACGGTCAACTTACAGTTATCAAATCTCGTGGTGATTTTTTTTTTCTCATTGAATTTTTGTTTAATTTTATAACAAAGCCTCAATATTTTATATTGAAATGAGTTGAAAATTGTTAAGCGATTGGAATACTTCGCTTAGTTCATATTCAAAGAGTGAGATCCCCACGGATTTTGATCAAATCAGGCAGCAAGAATTTTCCTCAATTGGGGAAGAAAACATAGCTGGATTTGATTTTCGTTTAAGCTAATTTTGTTCGGGATGAAAATGATTAAATTCAGTTTTGAGACAGAACAATAGTATACAAAAGTACCAAGTTTTAACCGGCGGTTGAAAAGACCAATATTTCCTTTGGCACAAGGATACGTATATGTATGAATGTGCATAATAATATAGTTAATTGCCAATTGTAAACCAAAATATAAATTGATTTGCCAGTTCATCAGCATTATTATTAAATTAAAATTTACCCTGCAGTTGGTATGTAGATATTAGCACGGGGTGCTGTAAGAAATTTTAATATTATTCTGCAATTAACCTATTGAACTTTATATATGTTTTCGGTTGACAATAAAGTCAACATATACAAAAACTTTTATTATTAAATTTAGCATTCAAATCAAATGATTCTATACAAATGAAATGAATTAAATTTTGCAATTATCTTGATATTATGAGATTTATGTAAAATGTCAGTCCCATCAACCTATACTTTTAATCCATGATTAAAAGGAAACCAACATATACATTTATTTCGATTCCACCCAGTGAGCTCATTAGGCTAGGAAATTAGTGAGTCTAAATTACATTTGGTGCACAGTGGTACCCTGTATGGGAGTGACATTGAGTCATCTGTTGATGATTGTATGCACTTTAAATTGAATTCTATATACAATTACGATATCTGTTGAACTTTATGAATTTTAATATTAGTCATAACTAAACCTAAGGTTATCCTAAGTAAATTATAATGAGTTTTTTTTTGTCATCCATGACGATGAATAAAATAATGGAATGAAACTCGAATTATATTGGACATTATGATGTTTTAAGAAAAAGGTCAATTAAGGTAAGGTAAAGGTTGAGTAAGCCAGATGAATTTTGGGGGTCTTCAGTTATTGGAGGTCCATATGGGGGTTCTTATGGAACCCATGGGTGGGCATAAGGGATACCCAACAACACCTTGGGGTATCCACTACAATAACAACGACTACTTAGCGCTTCAACGACAACCAAAATAATTTTACTGAGTGGTATAACATAACTTTTTTTTTTTGTAAGTGTATACGAGTGCGGCCGACTGAGCCAACCGGTATAAATTTATGTTTTCTTGCGATTGCCATTGCCATCTGGTGATTTTTAACAAACCACACTCGTTCGTACAACATTACAAACTACTTTCATGCTACTCTCCAACAGTAGCCTTATTTCAAAATTTTAGGATTCCAGCTCTATCTATTCGCCCAAATCGTAATTGTACCAAATGTAGTACCATATAGTAATTTTCGTACTCATAAGTACGAATTTTCAAAACTACTTTCGTTCTACTCTCCAACAGTAGCCTAGGTCAAAATTTCAGGATTCCAGCTCCATCCGTTCGCCCAAATCGTAATTGTACCAAATTTAGTACTTTTCGTACCCATAAGAACGAATTTTAAAAACTACTTCCATTCTACCCTCCAACTATATCTTTAATCCAAAATTTCAGGATTCCAGCACTATCCGTTCGCTTAAATCATAATTGTACTAAATTTAGTATCATTTAGTACATTGCGTACCCATAAGTACGAATTTTCAAAACTACTTCCATTCTACTCACCAACAGTAACCTTAGTTCAAAATTTCAGGATTCCAGCTCTATCCGTTCGCCCAAATCGTAATTGTACCAAATTTAGTACCATTTAGTACTTTTCATACCCATGAGTACGAATTTTCAAAACTACTTCAATTTAACCCTCCAACTGCAGCCTTAATTCAAAATTTCAGGATTCCAGCTCTATCCGCTCAGCCTAAATCCAAATTGTACAAAATTTAGTACCATTTAGTACTTGTCGTACACATAAGTACGAATTTTCAAAACTGCTTCCATTCTACTCTCTAACAGCAGCCTTAATTCAAATTTCAGGATTCCAACTATATCCGTTCAGCCTATATCCAAATTGTACCAAATTTTGTACCCTTTAGTACTTTTCGTACCCATATGTACGAATTTTCAAAACTACTTCCTTTCTACTCTCTAACATCAGGATTCCAACTCTATCCGTTCGCCTGAATCATAATTGCACCAATTTTAGTATCATTTATTACTTTTCGTACCCATAAGTACGAAATTTCAAAACTACTCCCATGCTACCCTCCAACTGTAGCTTTAATTCAAAAATTTTAGGATTCCAGCTGTATCCGTTCAACCTATATCCAAATTGTACCAAATTTAGTACCATTTAGTACTTTTTGTACCCATAAGTACGAATTTTCAAACTACTTCCATTTTACTCTCGAACAGTAGCCTTAGTTCAAAATTTCAGGATTCCAACTCTATCCGTTCGCCCAAATCATAAGGGTACCAAATTTAGTACCATTTAGTACTTTTCGCACCCATAAGTGTCAAAACTACTTCCATTCTACTCACCAACAGTAACCTTAGTTCAAAATTTCAGGATTCCAGCTCTATCCGTTCGCCCAAATCGTAATTGTACCAAATTTAGTACCATTTAGTACTTTTCATACCCATGAGTACGAATTTTCAAAACTACTTCAATTTAACCCTCCAACTGCAGCCTTAATTCAAAATTTCAGGATTCCAGCTCTATCCGCTCAGCCTAAATCCAAATTGTACAAAATTTAGTACCATTTAGTACTTGTCGTACACATAAGTACGAATTTTCAAAACTACTTCCATGCTACCCTCCAACTGTAGCCTTAATTCAAACATTTCAGGATTCCAGCTCTATCCGTTCAACCTATATCCAAATTGTACCAAATTTAGTACCCTTTAGTACTTTTCGTACCCATAAGTACGAATGTTCAAAACTACTTCCATTTTACTCTCCAACTTAGTTCAAAATTTCAGGATTCCAACTCTATCCGTTTGCCCAAATCATAAGTGTACCAAATTTAGTACCATTTAGTACTTTTCGTACCCATATGTACGAATTTTCAAAACAACGTCCATTCTACCCTCTAACAGTAGCCTTAGTTCAAAATGTCAGGATTCCAAATCTATCCGTTCGCCCAAATCATAAGTGTACCAAATTTAGTACCATTTAGTACTTTTCGTACCCATATGTACGAATTTTCAAAACAACGTCCATTCTACCCTCTAACAGTAGCCTTAATTCAAAAATTTCAGGATTCCAGCTCTATCCGTTCAACCTTTATCCAAATTGTACCAAATTTAGTACCCTTTAGTACTTTTCAACCGTACCTTTTAACCTTGATTCTCACACCAAATTTCAACCTATAACCTTTATCCGTTCGCAAAGTACGAATTGGCACCAAATTTAGTACACTTTAGTACTCTTCGTACACTTATAGTTCGAATTTCTAAAAACCCTTTGTACTCTAAGTACGAATTTCCAAAACTCCTTAGTTCTACACTGCAACAGTATTGTCAATTCCGAATTTGAGGATTCCAGCTCTATCCTTTCACCCAAATCCAATTTGTTCTATATATAGTACCATTTAGCACTGTTCGTACACATAAGTAAAAATTTCCAAGAGTACCTCAATTCTATACTTCAACAATAATCTCAATTACGAATTCAGGATACGTTCACTCAAATCACCATCGAACCAAATTTTGTACCATTTAGTACTTTGGTCACTTCATCAGCGACACTCAGTCTAAATTTGAGGAATCAAGCTCTATCTGTTCACCCAAATACAAATTGTACTAAATTTACTACCACTTAGTACTGTTCGTACACATAAGTACGAATTTCCAAAACTTCCTCAATCCTACACTCCACCAGTAGTCTCAACTTCAAATTTCGAGATTCCAACTCTATCTGTTCACCCAAATCGTAATTGTACCAAATTTAGTACCACTTAGTACTTTTCGTACCCATAAGTACGAATTTTCAAAACTATTTCCATTCTATTCTCTAACATCAGCCTTAATTCAAATTTCAGGATTCCAGCTCTATCCGTTCGCCTAAATCGTAATTGTTCCAAATTTAGTATCATTTAGTACTTTTCGTACCCATAAGTACGAATATTCAAAACTACTTTCGTTCTACTCTCCAAGAATAGCCTTAGTTCAAAATTTCAGGATTCCAGCTCCATCCGTTCGCCCAAATCGTAATTGTACCAAACTTAGTATCATTTAGTACTTTTCGTACCCATAAATACGAATTTTCAAAACTACTTCCGTTCCACTCTCTAATAGCAGCCTTAATTCAAATTTCAGGATTCCAGCTCTATCCGTTCGCCTAAATCGTAATTGTTCCAAATTTAGTATCATTTAGTACTTTTCGTACCCATAAGTACGAATTTTCAAAACTACTTTCATGCTACTCTCCAACAGTAGCCTTATTTCAAAATTTTAGGATTCCAGCTCTATCTATTCGCCCAAATCGTAATTGTACCAAATGCAGTACCATATAGTAATTTTCGTACTCATAAGTACGAATTTTCAAAACTACTTTCGTTCTACTCTCCAACAGTAGCCTAGGTCAAAATTTCAGGATTCCAGCTCCATCCGTTCGCCCAAATCGTAATTGTACCAAATTTAGTACTTTTCGTACCCATAAGAACGAATTTTAAAAACTACTTCCATTCTACCCTCCAACTATATCTTTAATCCAAAATTTCAGGATTCCAGCACTATCCGTTCGCTTAAATCATAATTGTACTAAATTTGGTATCATTTAGTACATTGCGTACCCATAAGTACGAATTTTCAAAACTACTTCCATTCTACTCACCAACAGTAACCTTAGTTCAAAATTTCAGGATTCCAGCTCTATCCGTTCGCCCAAATCGTAATTGTACCAAATTTAGTACCATTTAGTACTTTTCATACCCATGAGTACGAATTTTCAAAACTACTTCAATTTAACCCTCCAACTGCAGCCTTAATTCAAAATTTCAGGATTCCAGCTCTATCCGCTCAGCCTAAATCCAAATTGTACAAAATTTAGTACCATTTAGTACTTGTCGTACACATAAGTACGAATTTTCAAAACTGCTTCCATTCTACTCTCTAACAGCAGCCTTAATTCAAATTTCAGGATTCCAACTATATCCGTTCAGCCTATATCCAAATTGTACCAAATTTTGTACCCTTTAGTATTTTTCGTACCCATATGTACGAATTTTCAAAACTACTTCCTTTCTACTCTCTAACATCAGGATTCCAACTCTATCCGTTCGGCTGAATCATAATTGCACCAATTTTAGTATCATTTATTACTTTTCGTACCCATAAGTACGAATTTTCAAAACTACTCCCATGCTACCCTCCAACTGTAGCTTTAATTCAAAAATTTTAGGATTCCAGCTGTATCCGTTCAACCTATATCCAAATTGTACCAAATTTAGTACCATTTAGTACTTTTTGTACCCATAAGTACGAATTTTCAAACTACTTCCATTTTACTCTCGAACAGTAGCCTTAGTTCAAAATTTCAGGATTCCAACTCTATCCGTTCGCCCAAATCATAAGGGTACCAAATTTAGTACCATTTAGTACTTTTCGCACCCATAAGTGTCAAAACTACTTCCATTCTACTCACCAACAGTAACCTTAGTTCAAAATTTCAGGATTCCAGCTCTATCCGTTCGCCCAAATCGTAATTGTACCAAATTTAGTACCATTTAGTACTTTTCATACCCATGAGTACGAATTTTCAAAACTACTTCAATTTAACCCTCCAACTGCAGCCTTAATTCAAAATTTCAGGATTCCAGCTCTATCCGCTCAGCCTAAATCCAAATTGTACAAAATTTAGTACCATTTAGTACTTGTCGTACACATAAGTACGAATTTTCAAAACTACTTCCATGCTACCCTCCAACTGTAGCCTTAATTCAAACATTTCAGGATTCCAGCTCTATCCGTTCAACCTATATCCAAATTGTACCAAATTTAGTACCCTTTAGTACTTTTCGTACCCATAAGTACGAATGTTCAAAACTACTTCCATTTTACTCTCCAACTTAGTTCAAAATTTCAGGATTCCAACTCTATCCGTTCGCCCAAATCATAAGTGTACCAAATTTAGTACCATTTAGTACTTTTCGTACCCATATGTACGAATTTTCAAAACAACGTCCATTCTACCCTCTAACAGTAGCCTTAGTTCAAAATTTCAGGATTCCAGCTCCATCCGTTCGCCCACGTCGTAATTGTACCAAATGTAGTACAATTTAGTACTTTTCGTAACCATAAGTACGAATTTTCAAAACTACTTCCATGCTACCCTCCAACTGTAGCCTTAATTCAAAAATTTCAGGATTCCAGCTCTATCCGTTCAACCTTTATCCAAATTGTACCAAATTTAGTACTTTTCGTACCCATAAGTACGAATGTTCAAAACTACTTCCATTTTACTCTCCAACAGTAACCTTAGTTCAAAATTTCAGGATTCCAACTCTATCCGTTCGCCCAAATCATAAGGGTACCAAATTTAGTACCATTTAGTACTTTTCGCACCCATAAGTACGAATTTTCAAAACTACGTCCATTCTACTCTCCAACAGTAGCCTTAATTCAAAATTTCAGGATTCCAGCTCTATTCGTTCAACCTTTATCCAAATTGTACCAAATTTAGTACCCTTTAGTACTTTTCGTACCCATAAGTACGAATGTTCAAAACTACTTCCATTTTACTCTGCAACAGTAACCTTAGTTCAAAATTTCAGGATTCCAACTCTATCCGTTCGCCCAAATCATAAGGGTACCAAATTTAGTACCATTTAGTACTTTTCGCACCCATAAGTACGAATTTTCAAAACTACGTCCATTCTACTCTCCAACAGTAGCCTTAATTCAAAATTTCAGGATTCCAGCTCTATCCGTTCGCACAAATCATAATTGTACCAAATTTAGTACCATTTAGTACTTTTCGTACACATGTGTACACTTTTCCTAAACCACCTCCTTATGTCAACCGTACCTTTTAACCTTGATTCTCACACCAAATTTCAACCTATAACCTTTATCCGTTCGCAAAGTACGAATTGGCACCAAATTTAGTACACTTTAGTACTTTTCGTACACTTATAGTTCGAATTTCTAAAAACCCTTTGGTGCACCTTTCTAACTCTCCATCAGTGACCTTCATTCCAAATTTCAAAGTTCTAGCTTTACCGGTTCGCCAAATACAAACGGTACTTTTAGTACCCTTCCAGTTCGAATTTCCAAAAACCAAGCCTTATCTGTCACCTTCGGACCAAGAGTGACCCTCACCCAAAATTTCATGATTCTAGCTTCAGCCGTTTCGTCTGGGCGTTGATGAATCAATCAGTCAATCAGTCAGTCAGTGAATCAGTCACTCTACTCTTTTATTAATATAGATTTCGTCTGGGCGTTGATGAATCAATCAGTCAGTCAGTGAATCAGTCACTCTACTCTTTTATTGTTATGTTCACTTTTCATTGTTGTACACAATATTTTAACACCCCACACTTTAATTTATAACACATTAGTTTGTGTGGAATCAAGGCGAATGGAAGAAGGGGACCCAGAAGCGAATTCAGGCGAATTAAGGCCGTCGTCTTCATTTGCGAAAATCCACGAAGGTTAGAAGAAAACGATAAAATATTCTTCGCGAAGCGTGAATAAAGACGTTGTACAAAAATATTCTTGGTAGAAGTGAAAAATTTTTATTTATTTTTTGATATCAATCATATTAATCAATAAATATTGCATATATTGCACCAGCGAAAACTGAGATAAAAATCAAACTAAAATATAGATAAAATCATGCAAAATTATAAAATACTAGCGGACCCGGCGAACTTCGTCTCGCTATTAAGGAATAAAATTTCATACAAAAACTCAATTTTCGATTTTTCCAATTTTCCGACTTTTCCAGAGAGATTTTCCAAAATTTTCTTCCGTAAAGACCTTCTCCTCGAAAATACGAATAAGTGACAACAAATTTTACAGAAATCGGCCTAGCCGTTCTCATTTTATGAATTACTATACATTTTTTACACCATTTTTATATATATAGATACGATAAGATTTTTAATCAATAAAATTAATTCATACAATTTTCTAATAAGTTCAAAAAAATAATATCTAAATAAATTTTAAAAATAATGTGTAAGAAAATAAATATGTATAGATTACACTGTGCTAGAGTGAAAATTTGCAGGGGTTCTGATGCATAAATTCGGTATTGTGGGAGTCCATGGGAGACGAAAACACCTTTGGTTTCTTCGTTCACTTCGTTTTTTGATTTTATAACGGTAAATGTAGTGAAAAACGGGGTTTCTTGGATTTCAACTTAAAACGGACATAACTTCTTTTTCCAACAACGGACTTTTACAGCTTATTTTTATTTAAAAGGTGAAAATCATGCCTTTTGAACAAGCCATAATTTTTAAAAATCGGGTAACAAATACTTAAGTTATAGTGATTTAAGTGTGACAAAAACACATTAAAAAACAGGAAAATGCATTTCCTCGTGCTCTAGGTTGCGTAGAAGATACCAATCTGCGTAATAAAATCAATGAAATCGGTTCAAAAATATATGAGTTATGGGATTTTTTGGGTTTTAACTTTTTGGTTTTTCCTTTATAAAATAATATAATACTTAAAAATTGCGCACAAGGTACCAATCTTTTATGAAGGAAAAACCAAAAAGTTAAAACACTAAAGATGGCTCACGCATATTTTAACCGATTTCATTGGTTTTCCTCATTTTGTAAAGCAAACTAAATTTCCTTCTTGATAAAAGTAAATTATTATGCAGTTTGGTTTCTTCTACGCAGCCTAGAGCACGAGGAAAAGCATTTTCCTGTTTTTAACGCTTTTTTGTCACACTTAAATCACTACAACTTAACAATTTCTTACCCGATTTTTAAAAATTATGGCTTTTTCAAAAAGCATGATTTTCACCTTTTAAATAAAATATAATCGTTGTGGAAAAAAGAAGTTATGTGCTTTTTAAGTTGAAAATCCAAGAAACCAAGTTTTTCACTACATTTGCCGTTATAAAATCAAAAAACGAAGTGCTCAAAAAAACCAAACCAAACACCTTTTTTTAGTGTGCAGTCAAGTGGAAGCAGAACTCTCCATCCGCGAGCTAAGTCGAAGCATAACAAAAAGTACCACATCCGCTTAATTGAACTGCCACAAAGGTAAATACACATTCAAACGGGTTACATCTTTCAATAGAGCTATCAGAGCTATTGTGCAAGCTTTCCCAACGAGACGTCGATGCCGAACGTATCCTGGGATATGCTTTACTACTGAAGATTACTACTGCGGAAAATATAGATGCTAAACGTAGAATTATGGTGTCGGCTCAAAAGAAATTTTATCCATTTGATTATGAACAACTACTTCAAAAGAAACCACTTAACAAAAAGAACACAATTATGTGCATGAACCGCTTCTTTGACGAAGGAGGACTCATGAGGGACATCCTGTCCTTTTACCCACAAAATGTGGCCTAACAAAGCTTTTAATCCAACATACTCACGAAATTTGATGCACTCAGAACTTAACATTATACTCAGACCCACTCCAAGGCTTCGAAGTCTCATACGAAAGTGCATACAAGAATGTACAAATGCACCATTTACAAGCAGAAGTTTCAGAATCACCTCATGGGAGCTCTTTCAAGATAAAAAGTCACATTTTCCCTCTCTTTCACTTATACGTGAAGAGTATGAAGCCTCATTTAAAAAGGTCATTGTAAACTGCAATTTTACATTTGTAGAGTTTACGACGTTCCACATACGTATTGAAGCTGTACTTAACTCAACACCGTTGTGCTCAGAATCGGCAGATACAAATAAATTGGTCCCCCCTGACCCCTGGTCCCTTTTTGCTAGAAGCGAATTTAACATCTCACCCTGAGGCTTGCCCAACAATACCCATGAAATCTATCTCATACATTAACAGATGTCAACGGTTAAAGGCACTTCACCATATATTTGGTCAGAGATGGAAAGGAGAATATGTCATTGCATTGCAAAGGAGATACAAGTGGAAAACTTGCAGAGACAATTTGAAGGAAGGCGAGTTAAGTGGCGTCTAGGACGAATCACTCAAACTTTTACTGGCAAAGATAATAATGTGCGAGTAGTGGAGATCAGAGATGGTCTGCTTGAAGATTTTTTAGGTTTTCGACGGTAAGAAAGTTGTAACGTCGCAAAACGTCATATACCCGTAGAAAACGTATAAAAAGTTTTAAACGTCATAAACCTCAAAAAATGTATCTTACCATCATATTTTTCCCTTAATATTAATTCTGCAAGCCTGTCTCTGTGAAGAGCGTCCGTACTTTTTTGAAAATAACAGCATATTTTTATTAATATTTTAATTGTTTAAATAACTGAAATAATTGAACAATAAATTGGATTACGCACTAAGCACGCCATCTACAATATATTCCGAACACTACCACTTCTTTACGTATGATCCAAAGAATTTGCGGGTGGAGTAATAAACAAGCATACATATGTATAATGTCCATATAATAAAAAAATATATATATAATGTACATTTTAGAGTGAAATCTTTGTATGTCTGTTTTTTAATAAATAGGATAAAAAAACGTAATAATAATAAAATGAGTTTTATTATTATGAAAAAGCATAGATTTTTAGGTTATAAAATTCGTTTGTTTATTCTGTCAAAAACTTTGTTTGTTTGGGTAGGTTTACGACGTATGTAATATACGTCAGAAACGTATGTCAGATACATCATAGTTGCAGACAGACCATCTCTGGTCTCACTGTTCGCTCAGTCGTTAAGGAGTGCCTTTTTTCCATTACCGCGGATCAACCGCTTCCAGATCCTAAGGGTGATGATGAATTGTCCAAAAGGCTGATGATGAATTGTCCGGAATCATCCCTTGAAATTTTGCTTCACCTTCCCCAAGAAGTTATTGTCAAAACGCCGCCAGGTACTAGAAGGGCATGTATTCGGCGGTTAATGTACCCGCAGCAACATACAATTTTTAAATAACTCATCCCATCGGTGCCTCATAATCACTTCTCCGCTTAACCACCAGATTCTTGCCGAGAGTATTTTGAAACCATGTTCACCAGCAGAAAATCACTGTTTTGCCACGAAAATGTTACATAGAGGAAGAACCAAAAATGGAAATATAAAAAAGAGGTGGAAATAAATAAAAATTATTTAAATTTAAATGTAAACAAAAATCAACGGTCTTCCACTTTAATCCTCTCAATAGTTATGCAAACAGCAAAGATTAATCCAATGGGTTTAATAGATACTGTGGGTTAATCTTCATAAGTGAAAACGAGCTATAAGTCCTACCGATAGTAACATTGTTGAAAACTTTTATTTATTTATTATTCATAATTTTGCGTTTTAATTTGTTATAGTTTCTGGTTTTGGTTATGGAAAACAAGAACGTAAGTAACTAGAGTTTGGGAATTTCCGACATTTCTCATTCCAGGGAGGGAGGAGGTTGTATATAATATATGTTTCCCATGGGCATTGAATAATTTAGATTTAAATTATTGTTTGTTAACAATGGGTTAACACATTTTAGTCCTTAAAGGGTTAACCTCGTTTAGATCTGTCAACGTCAATGTCAACAGATTTCAACGACTGGCGGAAGCCTCCAACTTCCTTCATGTTATGATCGTTGACATTTTACTTATTCTCGTCTCTTCTATCCCTCGATACGAAGTCGCGCTCCCCCGCTATTGTGCAAACCAGGTAATCTGTCTTACCAACCCTTATTTATTATTATTAATAAACTCGGCCTTTGCCATTATTTTTTAAAACTAAAACTTAACTATTGTGTTATTTATTTATTTATTTATTGGTTTGGGCTTTGCATATTTCCCCGCATTGCACGATGGAGCCAATGACAGGTTTTCGAGGCAACAAATCACTGGGGAAAGCTAGACCTTCCAAATTTTGTACAGATGTTTATAATGGGTTTAGAAACTAATATGCCAAATTTGGTTCATATCGGTTCATATATACATATAGCTCCCGTATATATGTTCGCCCGATTTCAAGCAAATTCTGCCCAATTTTTATGCGATTTGGAAAATACCACGGAATTAGGACTACAAATAAATTTGGCAAGTTATATTGAAATCGGTTCAGATTTTGATATTGCTCCCATATATATTTTCACCCGAGTTTAGGTATTTGGTGCACTAATCCCGCTATGTATGTCCAATCTTGATGAAATTTGAAATGTGTGACGGATTTTGGTATAGAAACATTTTTTGCATATCATATTGAAATCGTTTCAGAATTGGATATAGCTCCCATATATATGTTCGTCCGATTTCAATCACCAAGCATGCAAATTCCATTAAATTTGGAAAATGTTACGGAATTCGGACTAAAAATAAGTTTGTCAAGTTATATTGAAATCGGTTCAGATATGGATATAGCTTCCCTATATACATTTGTTCACATTTCATGGTTTTGTCTGTGGTTTGTTATAAGTTAATAAAATGAGGTTCCAAATTTAGTAAAAATGGGCTAAGATTCCGCCACAAAAGCCAAAGTTTGTCTGCGATATCTTTGACATTATATATTATATACGTCTATTAAATTTTTCCGAAATCCAATTGATAACATTAATGGATTTCCGATTATTCTCCAACCAAAACATAAAAATGTCCATATTTTTAAGTATTACGACATCTGAAATCAGATTTTTATGAAAAGGCGCAGATGGGCGCAGCTAATTTTTTCACAAAATGATAGTACACATTAATACCTTTCGCCACATATATATAATTTCTTACAACTTAACAATTTCTTACCCGATTTTTAAAAATTATGGCTTGTTCGAAAAACATGATTTTCACCTTTTAAATAAAATATAATCGTTGTGGAAAAAAGAAGTTATGTCCTTTTTAAGTTGAAAATCCAAGAAACCAAGTTTTTCACTACATTTGCCGTTATAAAATCAAAAAACGAAGTGCCCAAAAAAACCAAACACCTTTTTAGTGTGCAGTCAAGTGGAAGCAAAACTCTCCATCCGCGAGCTAAGTCGAAGCATAACAAAAAGTACCACATCCGCTTAATTGAACTGCCACAAAGGTAAATACACATTCAAACGGGTTACATCTTTCAATAGAGCTATCAGAGCTATTGTGCAAGCTTTCCCAACGAGACGTCGATGCCGAACGCATCCTGGGATATGCTTTACTACTGAAGATTACTACTGCGGAAAATATAGATGCTAAACGTAGAATTATGGTGTCGGCTCAAAAGAAATTTTATCCATTTGATTATGAACAAATACTTCAAAAGAAACCACTTAACAAAAAGAACACAATAATGTGCATGAACCGCTTCTTTGACGAAGGAGGACTCATGAGGGACATCCTGTCCTTTTACCCACAAAATGTGGCCTAACAAAGCTTTTAATCCAACATACTCACGAAATTTGATGCACTCAGAACTCAACATTATACTCAGACCCACTCCAAGGATTCGAAGTCTCATACGAAAGTGCATACAAGAATGTACAAATGCACCGTTTACAAGCAGAAGTTTCAGAATCACCTCATGGGAGCTCTTTCAAGATAAAAAGTCAAATTTTCCCTCTCTTTCACTTATACGTGAAGAGTATGAAGCCTCATTTAAAAAGGTCACTGTAAACTGCAATTTTACATTTGAAGAGTTTATGACGTTCCACATACGTATTGAAGCTGTACTTAACTCAACACCGTTGTGCTCAGAATCGGCAGATACAAATAAATTGGTCCCCCCTGACCCCTGGTCCCTTTTTGCGAGAAGCGAATTTAACATCTCACCTTAAGGCTTGCCCAACAATATCCATGAAATCTATCTCATACATTAACAGATGTCAACGGTTAAAGGCACTTCACCATATATTTGGTCAGAGATGGAAAGGAGAATATGTCATTGCATTGCAAAGGAGATACAAGTGGAAAACTTGCAGAGACAATTTGAAGGAAGGCGAGTTAAGTGGCGTCTAGGACGAATCACTCAAACTTTTACTGGCAAAGATAATAATGTGCGAGTAGTGGAGATCAGAGATGGTCTGCTTGAAGATTTTTTAGGTTTTCGACGGTAAGAAAGTTGTAACGTCGCAAAACGTCATATACCCGTAGAAAACGTATAAAAAGTTTTAAACGTCATAAACCTCAAAAAATGTATCTTACCATCATATTTTTCCCTTAATATTAATTCTGCAAGCTTGTCTCTGTGAAGAGCGTCCGTACTTTTTTTGAAAATAACAGCATATTTTTATTAATATTTTAATTGTTTAAATAACTGAAATAATTGAACAATAAATTGGATTACGCACTAAGCACGCCATCTACAATATATTCCGAACACTACCACTTCTTTACGTATGATCCAAAGAATTTGCGGGTGGAGTAATAAACAAGCATACATATGTATAATGTCCATATAATAAAAAAATATATATAAAATGTACATTTTAGAGTGAAATCTTTGTATGCCTGTTTTTTAATAAATAGGATAAAAACACGTAATAATAATAAAATGAGTTTTATTATTATGAAAAAGCATAGATTTTTAGGTTATAAAATTCGTTTGTTTATTCTGTCAAAAACTTTGTTTGTTTGGGTAGGTTTACGACGTATGTAATATACGTCAGAAACGTATGTCAGATACGTCATAGTTGCAGACAGACCATCTCTGGTCTCACTGTTCGCTCAGTCGTTAAGGAGTGCCTTTTTTCCATTACCGCGGATCAACCGCTTCCAGATCCTAAGGCTGATGATGAATTGTCCAAAAGGCTGATGATGAATTGTCCGGAATCATCCCTTGAAATTTTGCTTCACCTTCCCCAAGAAGTTATTGTCAAAACGCCGCCAGGTACTAGAAGGGCATGTATTCGGCGGTTAATGTACCCGCAGCAACATACAATTTTTAAATAACTCATCCCATCGGTGCCTCATAATCACTTCTCCGCTTAACCACCAGATTCTTGCCGAGAGTATTTTGAAACCATGTTCACCAGCAGAGGCCCCCCCCCCTCCTCCTGACTCGTCATACCATTACCATCACTATTTAGTTTTTATTACAGATATCAATTAATCGATATTTTAATGAACTTCATATTTTAGTACATTATCCTCTTTTATATACTTAATCTTTGGTTATTGCCATTCATACATACTCGTTCTCGATGTACGTATATATGTATATATAACTTTACATATTCCATACATAGCGCTAGGAGCGCATTCTTAGTTTTACAATGCCATTTTTGTATTCAGTTCTTAAGAAGATCTCAATAATGCAAGAACTTCGAAATTTGAACTACCCCAAGAAACTTGAAAAGTTGTTTCAATTTTTTTGGAACCCAACAACAGGATTCTGAGTAAAGACCAGAATTCTTCAGTACACTACAGGTATTCTGCGTTTGTAAAAAAAATCTACTCACAAAAGTCCAAAAAGTTGCAACTGGTTTTACGAGCTGTCCTATACATTTTGCGTTTTGAATATACATCAAAAAGAAAATCACTGTTTTGCCACGAAAATGTTACATAGAGGAAGAACCAAAAATGGAAATATAAAAAAGAGGTGGAAATAAATAAAAATTATTTAAATTTAAATGTAAACAAAAATCAACGGTCTTCCACTTTAATCCTCTCAATAGTTATGCAAATAGCAAAGATTAATCCAATGGGTTTAATAGATACTGTGGGTTAATCTTCATAAGTGAAAACGAGCTATAAGTCCTACCGATAGCAACAGTGTTGAAAACTTTTATTTATTTATTACTCATAATTTTGCGTTTTAATTTGTTATAGTTTCTGGTTTTGGTTATGGAAAACAAGAACGTAAGTAACTAGAGTTTGGGAATTTCCGACATTTCTCATTCCAGGGAGGGAGGAGGTTGTATATAATATATGTTTCCCATGGGCATTGAATAATTTAGATTTAAATTATTGTTTGTTAACAATGGGTTAACACATTTTAGTCCTTAAAGGGTTAACCTCGTTTTGATCTGTCAACGTCAATGTCAACAGATTTCAACGACTGGCGGAAGCCTTCAACTTCCTTCATGTTATGATCGTTGACATTTTACTTATTCTCGTCTCTTCTATCCCTCGATACGAAGTCGCGCTCCCCCGCTATTGTGCAAACCAGGTAATCTGTCTTACCAACCCTTATTTATTATTATTAATAAACTCGGCCTTTGCCATTTTTTTTAAACTAAAACTTAACTATTGTGTTTTTTATTTATTTATTGGTTTGGGCTTTGCATATTTCCCCGCATTGCACGATGGGGCCAATGACAGGTTTTCGAGGCAACAAATCACTGGGGAAAGCTAGAGATGTTTATAATGGGCTTAGAAACTAATATGCCAAATTTGGTTCATATCGGTTCATATATACATATAGCTCCCGTATATATGTTCGCCCGATTTCAAGCAAATTCTGCCCAATTTTTATGCGATTTGGAAAATACCACGGAATTAGGACTACAAATAAGTTTGGCAAGTTATATTGAAATCGGTTCAGATTTTGATATTGCTCCCATATATATTTTCACCCGAGTTTAGGTATTTGGTGCACTAATCCCGCTATGTATGTCCAATCTTGATGAAATTTGAAATGTGTGACGGATTTTGGTCTAGAAACATTTTTTGCATATCATATTGAAATCGTTTCAGAATTGGATATAGCTCCCATATATATGTTCGTCCGATTTCAATCACCAAGCATGCAAATTCCAGTAAATTTGGAAAATGTTACGGAATTCGGACTAAAAATAAGTTTGTCAAGTTATATTGAAATCGGTTCAGATATGGATATAGCTTCCCTATATACATTTGTTCACATTTCATGGTTTTGTCTGTGGTTTGTTATAAGTTAATAAAATGAGGTTCCCAATTTAGTAAAAATGGGCTAAGATTCCGCCACAAAAGCCAAAGTTTGTCTGCGATATCTTTGACATTATATATTATTATATACGTCTATTAAATTTTTCCGAAATCCAATTGATAACATTAATGGATTTCCGATTATTCTCCAACCAAAACATAAAAATGTCCATATTTTTAAGTATTACGACATCTGAAATCAGATTTTTATGAAAAGGCGCAGATGGGCGCAGCTAATTTTTTCACAAAATGATAGTACACATTAATACCTTTCACCACATATATATAATTTCCTAGATCTACCTAGATCTCAAAAGTTATACTCCAGAGAACACATGGATAACAAAGCAAAATTCTCCAAAAAAGACATCACATCTTAACTCAAAAATACATTTACCACACATAACATTTTTATTATTTGTTAACACTATCTTATTTTACATACCCATTGAAGAGCTTTCCATGTTTAAAAAATATAAAAATGTTGAAATGTTCTTTTTGGCGCATAAAATGCTTTCACTACTTATTTATAATGAATGTCAGAAAACGATGCATATGAAAATATGTCACCATTGCCAGATCAGTATGTCGCTATATGATGTTACCAGATTGATTTATTTTTTATTTTTAGTGATTCAGAGTGTTGGCAATCGAAATCCGTTATTATTTTTTTCAAATTGTTCACTTCAAAAATTGACTTTTTGCCTCGAAAACCTGCTATTGGCCCCATCGTGCATTGGCGCAAACATTGGTCTATTCATACCGGATTACGAACGAGCTGTTGTCTAAAGATGTACATAATTGTTTTCTTCTTTTTATCTAATTGCAAAGCATCAACATCATCATCACCATCAATACAGTCCACCACCACATCATATCATTATCACCATCATCTTTTTATTATTATTATTACAGAGTTCTATTTAACTTGCTTTGGTGTGTGTTTAGTTCAAATCTGGTAACTCATTTTTAACAGGGTTGCAGTTGACCAATCGAACTAAAACTTTGCACACTTTACAGATTTGGATGATAATACATGAATATGAAATCAAAACCAATATTGGTCCATTTTTACACTGTTTTACAGTGTTTTATCTAGTTTGCTTTTCAAATATGGTAACTAATTTTTCACACAGTTGCAGTTGACCAATCGAACTTATTTTTCAGATTTAGATGACAATACGTGAATATGAAACCAAAATCAATATGGGTCCATTTTTCCTATTGCCCCCATATAACGGTACCACCCGATTTCCGGTATTTTGCTTTTCAAATCTGTTAACTCATTTTTCACACAGTTGCAGTTGACCAAGCGAACTAAAAATTTGCACACTTTTCAGATATGGATGACAATACATGAATATGAAATCAAAACCAATATTGGTCCATTTTTTCCTGTAGCTCCCATCCAGCGGTACCACTCGATTTAAGGTATTTTGTCGTCATTTTAAGCCCGTATTGGCTGTTTTTTGACAACTAGGGTTTCCAATGGTACAGAGACGTACCCATTAAAAATTATGGACATAGGTCAAGGTTTTGGTAGAGCCCCCATATAGCGGTACCGCCCGATTTCAAGTGTTTTAGGGTTTTATATTCATTTTTATACCGAATTGCGTGTAACTTGGCATTTGGAGATCCCAGTGGTACAGAAATTTCTCCACCAAAAATTGTGACATAGGTCCAGGTGTTGGTATAGCCCCCATATTACGGCTCCACCCGAGAGAGATATTCCACCCGACTACGCAGCTGTGCTGCAATGGTTCAAAAATCGAAATGTTAAAATATATACTATCAAAGCACAAGATTAGTTAGTCGACGCAACACGCCAATTGGAAAACAGAGATTTGGATGAAGTCATCTCTAGTGACATCAATAAGACCGTCGGATTACCAATAACTTTAGAAATTTTTGTTGGAGCTAAAGTGATGCTACGATCTATCATTGATCAAACAAAGGGATTAGTTAATATAGCAATAGGATTTATAACGAACATAATTTGGCCACACTACCGCAGAGAACAAATGTACGAAACGGATATACCGTCAGTAAGGGTTGACTTTGATAGAATTGATACACATGTGATTCAGCTAAAAACAATACAATTTTCTGTTAAGTTCAGTTACGGAACTGCTGAAAGAAGAATGCTTCTACTGATACTATCATGGGCTCAACAGTTCATAAATTACAAGGGTCAACTGTGGACTACGCAGTGGTGTATCTAGGATCCAAGCTTTTCGAAGAAGGGCAAGCATATATGGTATTGAGTCGTGTAAGATCGCTGGATGGATTAAGAATAGAAGAACTGGATTGCTCGAAACTAACAGGAAAGTAGCCTTACAATAACGAAGCGTTAACTGAAATCAACAGGATGAGAAACTACCAACCTAAATAAATTTTTACTAACATTATACATTTAATTAATAAATGTAAGCCCATCATTAAATATCATTTATAATCTCAGGTACATACAAATAAAATTGAAAATCTTAAAAATGTATTTACAAAAAAATTAAAAATAATTATAAAATTAATAAGTTTCAGTGTCCTATTTTTAAATGCACTAAAAACTAGAAAATATGTATATAATTAAAAAAAATTAAGTAACAGTGTTTTATTTATAAATGCACTTAAAAGTAGAAAATAATTTTTCATGATGGAATCTCTCAAATAAAACGCTTGCATTTGAATTAAAAATTTTGACAATATTGAACGGCAAGCGTTTTATTTGAGAGATTCCATCATGAAAAATTATTTTCTACTTTTAAGTGCATTTATAAATAAAACACTGTTACTTAATTTTTTTTAATTATATACTTATTTACATTATAAACAAACAGGTACGTACAGTGAAAAAAGTGCCGGTAAAATTAAATAAATAATATTCTTAAAAAGAAATAAATATCGAAGAAAAAATTGTGTGAAAACAAGAACAATCGCGTCGTTGATATTCTTGGTGGCCGTTTTACAGCGCGTCGCGTACCCCGTCCCCCTCCGCCTTGATTGCAAATAAGCAAAGTAAAAAAAAAACAGCCTGTAACTTTCGCGAATTCATTGCAAATGACCCCATATTCCCTGGTCCGATAGGTTAAAAAAATATAAACATAAAATTCACGAGTTTATAAAGAAAAACCAAAAATTGCAAATGTGTCAAAAAATCCTAATGTGGTCCGAAATGGCGCGATTTGAGAAGAAATTTGTCCAGAACGCTTTGATAATGATTTTAAATTAGACTACAAAAAAAAAAATAAAAATTTTAATGAAGAGCAAATATGTTGTTATGACAGATAAAATTAAAAAATGCATTACAGAACTTCAATGCATTTGGTGCGGAATCTTTTTTCGCGATAGAGAAAAATTGACACCGTGTTTCATAATAGTTGTCCATGCTCTACACGGCTATGTGGTGGTATTTTTTTGGTTATAGCCCTAATATACATACATAAGTTTGGTATTGTCTGTTCTGTTACAGGTGACCCTCGATAAACGGAACCAACATAAAATATTAAAATTTTTTGAATTTTATTTTCGATTATTATTGAATGATAATTGGGTGTTAGAAAACGACGTTTTTGAAAAAATTAATAACGCGTACACCCTACGATCGGTCAATACGACTTTTTAAATAAAAAGTGTTAAAATTTATATTTTTCGTGCGGAATTTGAAATTTTTAATTACTCTTGGAGATTTTTGATTAAAATTTTTATTTTTTAATATTTAGTTTTGGAAAATACCCTACATTCGGTAGTTCGATTGCCTAAATAGTAGGTAAACTGTGGAAATAAAAGTTATAAAATCTCAATATTTTCGGTAGAAAATAATAAAAATTAAAATATTTTGATTTTTTTGTGCGCGAAAATACGGGTTTTGGAAAATTGCCGGGCAAAATACACAATTTAATAAAAATTTAACCATTTTTATATATTTTTTGAATATACATATTTGAAATCTTTATTATTTATTTGAAAATTTTCACATATTTTGCGTCGTATCTTTGCATTTGGTTGCTAAATTTTTCATCACAGATTATAATTTTGGTGATAATAGACCAATTTTTGATACTTCACTATTGTGTGAGAGATTCAAGGCATTTATTTCGCGAACATTTTCGATTTCTTTGGCCCTATAGTGCGGTTTCGTTAGATTTTCGGAAGCTTTTGGTATTTTTCTTGGACCTTTGAAAAATTCGGTCGATTTTTTGAAACTTTTGGAGTTTGTGGATAACTTTTTGATCCTTTCGTGGTTTCTTCGTATATCGTGCGAAGTAGAATCAGTTTAATTCTTGGTTTTTGGATACATTATAAGAGCAACTCGTGCTTTAGTCCTTCCCTTCTTGATTTAGTACAGATTTCGGGAAACTTGTTCAAAATGCCATTCACCCCAATAGATATGTTCACTTGAACTTCGAATGCGGTCATCCAGTTTAATGCTCGTTTCAATACCATGCGTGATGAGCAGCTTGATATTCATGCGCTACAGTCTCATCTTAGTGCATTAGAAAAACTTTGGACACAAGCACAGGAAAAATTTGAAAGGTGCTGTGACTATATGATGTCGTCAGTAGAGACGACGAAAGAGGTTATCGATGCGGTCGATCAGAAGTACAATTCGTCATTTCAAATTTATGTCGACTGCCAGTCAGCAATTAATAGGAAACTAGGGCAATTCAAGAAATATCGTACCTCCTCTATTAATGGTACTATTTGTGGTTCGGTTGCTTCGTTGATAGAAACGCCGGGAGAGAATATAGCTAAGTCGTCTAATAATTCAGCTGAAATTGAGAGTTCATTCTGTGACAGAATGTATGCCCTCGGCCTGTTCCAGATAAATGATATAAAGAATGATATAAGTCGCATTTTGGACCTAATATTTGTAGACAACTCTATCAAATATAATGTATCAAGATGTGATGTACCTCTGACACCAGAATCTATACATCATAAAGCACTTCTATTAAAAATCGATTTCTATGAAAATTATTACGATTTTAAATTTTAATGAAGGTTTTACTACTCAATTTTTAGATCATGTCAATGAGATTGTCGATATAGGGCATATCCATTTTGACGACTCTGAAGTTCTTAAAGCAATACTTGACTTAGACAATAATAAAGGTGCGGGATTTGATCTCCTGCCTCGTTTATTCCTTCATAATTGTGCATACTCTTTACATGTTGCTCTCAAGATAATATTTAATCAGTCCCTCTCTCAAGGCCACTTTCCCGATGATTGGAAACTGGCCTTTTTTCTCCAATTTTCAAATCTGGACGGAAAGATATAATTGAAAATTTCCGCCCAATAGTGAAATACGATTCCGAAACTTCTAGATAAATTGGTTAACAATCGCCTTTCGTGGATATTTAGAAACCATATTTCTCCAACACAACATGGATTTTTTCGCGGCAGATCAACCGGTTCAAATTTAGCTCTATTCACACATTTTAGCTCTAACTCAATTGAAAAAGGTAGACAGGTAGATGTACTCTATACTGATTTTAGCAAGGCATTTGACAAATTGCCGCATAATATGTTGATTGCTAAGCTCAAAAAGATAGGGATACATTCCAACTTATTGTCATGGATTTCATCATACATATCTGGTAGAACTCTTTTCGTAAGAATTGGTGGTTGTTTGTCTAACCCCATCGAAGTGATATCTGGTGTTCCCCAAGGCAGTCACCTTGGACCATTATTATTTTTACTCTTTATAAATGATATACCTAGGAGTGTTTCGTACGCTAAAAGTTTGCTTTACGCAGATGATTTAAAACTTTTCTACGAAGTCTGTTCTTATACAGATTGTTTAAATTTTCAGCATGATATCAACAGCATATTAAGTTGGTGCCATGTTAATCAACTTATGTTAAATTTTTCCAAGTGTAAAGTAATGACTTACACTCGTAAAAACTTTCCAATTGTATTTAACTATTCCTACAACTCTGGTACCGATTTTACTCGAGTAAATTTAATTCAAGACTTGGGTGTATTTTTCGATCCAATTCTCTCCTTATATTGTTTCGAAATCTAATTCCCAATTTGGTTTCCTTAAACGGAACTCTAAGGAGTTCTCAACAAATACACTAAAAATACTTTTTGAGAGTCTGGTTAGACCTCATATTGAATATTTATCCATAATTTGGGATCCTTATTACAATGAAGGAATAAACAGAATTGAAAGAGTTCAGAAACGTTTCACAAGATTTGCTTTAAGAACTACTTATAACATTGATAATATGCCTCACTATATTGAACGATGCCGAATCCTTGGTATTCAGCAACTATATCAAAGGAGGAAGCTACAAGGTATTGTTTTTATAAAAGATCTATTTGATTCAAATATTGATTGCTCTGAGCTTTTGTCTTTGTTACCCTTGCACGTTCCAAATCGATTTTTACGAGAACATCAATTATTTAATATATCTTTTCATAGAACTAATTATGGGAAGAATGAGCCGTTAACACGATGTCTTTGTATATTTAACTCCATTGCAAACCATATAGATTACCACATAGAACGTCATGTTTTCAAGAGATTAGTTAGATCTTTGCTTGAAAATGAACCTTAACTATACATCTAATGTTTGCCAATTTATTAAAATTCTAGTTTTTAAGTCCAATCCAATGTAATCTGTGAGAGCATAGCTCGGTAGATGAAATAAATAAATAAATAAATAAATAAGGAAAACCCTCAACTCATTCGCAGATAGAAACTCCGCTTTCCTCTATGGTGAGAAATAATAGTGCCAGTTTTAGGACTGTGGATGCAGTTTCTCATTTGGATTGTGTACATAACCTTGCCCTACTGCCGTGGGATACGGACATTTTTGAAGGCGATTTCCATTCGTGGCCAACTTTTAGGGATTTGTTTACGGCTATATATATTGTTAATGGTCGTCTTACCGACGTAGAAAAACTTTGTCATCTCGTTAGGAAGACTTCTGGTGAAGCTCGCGAGATTGTATCGAGGTTCCCCTAATTAATCATAGTTTCGAAGGAAGGAACTAGTCGAAACTTAGTGAGACTAGTTCGGGATTAAAATCGATCCAACGTGGTATCAATGGATGCCTATCGTCGATGTCCGTGTATGATGTCAATAAGGAAAATTGGGATCAGATATTAGTATTTTTGTGTCTCCAGAGATTGCCAAAAATTACTCAGACTCTTTGGGAGCAGAGTGTTAAAGACAAATCCTCTCTTTCGTCATGGAAAGACTTGGATGCCTTTCTCACTGAGCGAATTCGTACGCTCATGTGCCTTCATGATATGCGTGGTACAGATCAGTCTAAGCGGTCAAATAATAGTAAAGTTCAAGCGCATCATTCGAATACCAGAGTTTCAGAGCCACCTCGTTCTCATCGCGCTTCGAAAGGTTCAAATTGTATAATTTGTCAAAATCAGCGTCATAAATTGTATGACTGTCCCCGCTTTAAGAGTCTTAAACCCGCAGATCGGTACAAAGTGATGAAACGTCATTATCTTTGTATTAATTGTCTTAGGAACGATCATGAAGTAAAGAATTGTGATAGCAAACGTCGGTGTTCGAAGTGTAATAAGACCCACCATACTTTGTTGCATCGGGATGATATTACAACGAATAATTCAACTCGAACTTCCACCGTGACTAGCAATGTTCCCCAAAATTGGAGTACTACTTCTTCGACTGTCCCCCTAATTCGGAAAAATGCTTGCCCCGACAAGTGTTTCACGCCGCGCAGAACAAAGCTGTACTTTTAGGTACCACAATGGTGAATATTGTTCATCTAGGTGTTATGTACCCTGCTAGGACGTTGATGGATCCTGCTTCAGAGTCCTCTTTTATTTCCGAGCGACTCCAAACTCGTTTGAAGCTTCCTGTTCGTTCTGCGAATGCTGTAATTTCAGGAGTTAGTTGTTCACTCTCGGCCACTGCTAGTAAAGCTTGTCGCATTCAAATTAGCAGTCCCTTCGACCCTTCTCTGGAATTGGAAACCAACGTTTTAGTTTTGCGTACCATTTCAGGAAATCTCCCCTCTTTTATGGTTAATTCCGACTTAAGGTCGCAAATTCCCGATCTTCGCTTGGCAGATGTTAACTTTTTTGAATCTCGTCCTGTCGATTTGCTGTTAGGTGCTGATCTGTATCCCAAAATATTGTAAGATGGTTGTCGTCCCATTTTGTCTGGAGCACTACTTGCTCAAAATACTGTATTTGGCTGGCTTGTTACGGGTCCTGTCCCTGCAGCACAAGTTCGAACTTTTGCCACTACTGTTGAGGTAGCAGAGGAAAACAAAATCAACCAGACCCTTTTGAGATTCTGGGAAATCGAGGAGACTCCCAAAAACAAAATATTATCCCCATCGCACCGTTTTTGTGGGGAGAATTACGTCCGAACTACTAAGGGACTCAGAGGGTAGGTATATTGTGACGCTGCCGATTAAATCTGAGATTAGCGCTATGCGGCAATCCCAGAGCGCATTCATGACTCATTTTTAGGTCTTCCATTGGCAGATCCCGATTTTAATAGGCCTGGTCGGGTGGCCTTGGTACTCGGGCCGGAAGTTTATGCCAGGGTCATAACTCATCGGGTGCAAGCGACGCGAGGGTTGCCGATAGCCCACTATACCATTTTTGGTTGGGTGTTGGCGGGCATATGTAACATATAGCGTTACCAACACGTTTTTTAAAAAAAAATAGAATGAATGGGAAAAAAATAAAATAAAAAAATTAATTGAATTTAAAACATTTATACTCATGTATTGTAATTTAGTTACAACATCGTAATGTGTTGTAAGGTGACCGGCATGAATAATTTAGATTTAAATTATTGTTTGTTAACAATGGGTTAACACATTTTAATCCTTAAAGGGTTAACCTCGTTTAGATCTGTCAATGTCAACAGATTTCAACGACTGGCGAATGGCGCCAAAGCCTCCACCTTCCTTCTTGTTATGATCGTTGACATTTTACTTATTCTCGTCTCTTCCATCCCTCGATACGAAGTCGCGCTCCCCCGCTATTGTGCAAACCAGGTAATCTGTAAATCTGTAAACTCGGCCTTTGCCATTATTATTTAAAACTAAAACCCAACTATTGTGTTTTTTATTAATTTATTGGTTTGGGCTTAGCATATTTCCCCGCATTGGCGCAAACAGGCATCCTATCAAAGGCTTCGTTCACGTCAACGTGTGATGTCCGATTCTAGTTTTTAGCTCGACGATATGCGACGTCCTTCTTATGGTTCGAAGGGCTTGACGAACATAGAACAATTCCATTTATTGAGAAGTTTTATACGTCTGACTTTATTGTGTACATGGCTCCAACTAAGGCGATTTTTCACTAAGATATCCAGTGCTATATTATATTCACTGATGACTAAATTTCTTATTGATTAAATAATATAACTTATTTATTTTTAGACTTGAAATTAACGATTCACCTTTTTATTTTTGACGATTATGTTCTAATCTTTGTCATTTTTGTAAGGTTGAGATGAGATTTTTATAACTGCTCACACTGCCTTTTTTGGAATTTTAAGAGAGGTAGTTAACCGGTGTGCATTGTAATTGGCCAATTATGCATATTAGTCTCATACATTTATTTTAAAATATGTTGAGGGTGAGCCATATAATAGTTATTACTGGTTTCCAATATATGCGATTGGCCACTTATACATTATACAGTTTTCAATATTGCATACAATAATTTTTGAATCGATTTCTGCTTTCTCTGTCAGCAAATTATTTTCTTAAAAACTGTCATCAATAAAAATTTAGACTATCGAATTATCGCGATTTTTACAAGGGATACGAATTTTGTTACGAATTATCGAGAATTACTAATTATCGGGGCACGAATTACCGCTATTTCAATGTATATTAAATAACTATAAAGCAAATAAAATACGGCTTGTATATGAAAATACAAATACCCGTATTCCAGGGAATTAAAAAAAATGTTCCCGGGAAATCCCGTCCGAAATTTTGCGGGAATTCCCGACCGCAAACTCTAGTTATAACTTACTTTGTAGATTTTTTATTTTTACCAGCAAAAACCCTGCAAGCAAAAACTATCGCGGAAGTGACTCAGGCGTGTCGCCCAGGGCGATGAAAACAGTGGCGGCGATAGTCGCAGAAGTCACCCTGAGGTGACCTCCGTTGTGAAGAAATGAACCACGCCGGCGTGTCGTCTTGGAAGTCACTCCCGCGACACATCTAGAAGATAATTTTCGCGACAGTTCTAGAAATTAAACAAAAAAAAATATTTTTTTTTCTATTTATTTTTATTTTTATTTATTTGTTTTTATTTAGAGAAATTATTCTTTGCAATTTCCGCCTTCATTAATTTTGTCATTTTAAAAATGTGATTTTTTGTTGCCTGACTTGTGAAGCGAACCCGGACCTTCAGAGTGCAAAGCGAGTATGCTTACCGCTACACCACCGCCTCATACAATCATCAGATAGAAAATGTTCTATATTTGTTCAAATGTGTTGAATCATTAAATAATGTAAACAATCGCCTTGAAAGTCACTCCGAAGTCGGCATACGCGATAAAATGTAATCACAGTAAGGCTATAGAAATTGTTTGTGTAATTCACCAACGATCTTCCTTGGCGTGTCTCCGGAGTGACCTCTTAGGCGAGGGAGTGCGAAACTCACTTCCAATTGCTGGCAGGGAATATGTACATACAGGGAGTAGAACGGCCAGGTATTCGCATGATACCTATGTATTAAAGTCGTGCACAGTTACAACTGAATGCAACAGTTTTGATGTTTTTCAGAAACCAGTGAGTATTGTAAGTGTTTTGAAGTTTATGTTACTGCCCAGTGGGAAAATGGAGAATATATTACATTGATAATAAATAATTTATAGCATTATATGATTTACATTATAGAATTTGTCAAAAATAATCGAGAAAAGAATGCAATTTGAGCAAAAATTAATTATAACACTGTTGTTATAGGATGCATTGTTATAGGATGCATTGTTTTTTTCTTGATTTTGTGTCCCGTTATTTTCGGACGACTTCATGTCGCGTCATTGCTACCCAGTGGGAAAATGGAAGCAATGATAAACGAGGAGGTAATGCATAAACACTATGATTTATTGATTCCAGAATACATTATTGTTAACACGGTGCATGTCCTAGGAAAATAATGCATTCCTTTTGTTTGCCTAAGTGATTCATAATATAATGCATTCAATATAATACATGTTTGGACACTATTTCAAGAATACATTATATAATTGATTATTTATTTAATTTATTCCCCCATAATAGATTAAAAATATATATTTTTTATTTAAAAAATATATATTTTAATTCAATTTTTTATTATTTTTTTATTAGTAATAAACATAGTTTAATAAATATATGCACCTATTCCTAGAATACAAAAACAAAATCGAGTGGATTTCAACTCATAATTCCTTTGCGTATACGTCAAATGAAAACTCATCCGAAATCCATTGGCTTTCACTTGACGTTTGAGCAATGGAAATGACAATTGAAATCGAGCGGATTTCTTAAAAGTAAACCAACTATTAAACTGTCTTAATTTAGTCAAATGGAATGTCTTTCTAATCTCCTTTATGTATTCTTTCTCGTCATATCCTTCGCACTTTCACACTTCTGTAAAATAATAATTTATATTAATATTTATGTTATAAAAGTATTTAATTCGCAAATGTTGAACAATTTTACTTGGTTTCATTTGATGTATGTACTTGCACAACGTTTCTTTTTATTTGGTATTAAACGCCTCCAATGTCGCTTTGAATACATTTAAAAAACGTACATCTTTACCGTCACACGAATGACGGACAATCGCTCCCCAATCCCTGGACAATCGCTCTCCAAGGAACTTATTTTCAATGATTGTGAAAATTTAATTATCAAATATCGCAGATGTAATGTATAATACTTATGACCAAAACCAAAAAGTTATCTAGCATGACAAAGACATTTTTGTAGCAGGAAAGGAAAATTTAGTTCACGTAAAATGTAACGCAACGTTATTGAAATTTTTACCAATTTCACACAAAAGTTTCAGTCCATTTAACCCGCTAAGTATTAACTAATCTTCACGTAGGTTTGTACGCTTCTTCTTCATCATAAACACACACTGTGTTTAAAATTGTGCGGGTTATTATTTTGACCTTCAGAGCCGCTACAAAATTGGTTAAAATTTTGTTTTTGGTCCATTTCATTCCCTGAACATTTCACGATCATCAGCAAAAACTAGTCATTTCTATTATGGCCCGAACTCAACCTCCTTAAAAAATTCGTTACAATCGGTCCATAATTGCGGCCTTAATGGACGGACACACATCGCTGAATTGCTTTATCTCGTCGAGATATGCATTTTGGCATACCAAATAAAGGGTCTAGGACGAATATTTCGTGGTGTTTCATAAAATTTTGGAGAGACAATATGTAGCATGGGATAAAAATGTGGTTCTCTACACAGAACCCATTATATATTAGGCAGTAGGCCCGTTATCTAGCAAACACTTTATTGCAATTTACATCAGAGGAAAGGTCAGTAGTTTTTTTCCCATATGTAGGCTACTTTGCGAAATATATATGTCCTCATGGAATTAAAATATCGACCAAAAATAAATTTTTTTATATTTTTCATACAAAAGTAATGGCCCATTTCACCCGCTAAAGAATATCAGATCATCATTCAAAATTGTAGGCATCTTTTTCGACCTATACTCTTACCCGGTGCAAAATTTCGTGACTATTGATGTATAATTGCGACTTCTAGCGGGTTTATTATTACACTACAAACAAATAACGGAATATATTAGGCTGTAACTCTGTTATCTGATCATGCACACCAACATAATTGGTATCAATTGAAAGGTCAAGCGTTCCACTTTCAAGTATATCTCACTTGTCCGGAATGTCACTTCCAGGAACTAAGATATAAGCTGTATATTAAAAATTTTCACAATTTTCACACAAAAGTTTTGGTCCATTTAACCCTCTAAATATTATCCGATCGCCATCTCAAATTGCAAGCTTCTCCTTTGTGATATACTCTTACCTTATTTAAAATTACGCGTTGATCGGACTATTATTGAGACCTACAGAGCCGCTAGAAAATTGGATAAATATTATGTTTTTGGTCCATTTCACCCGCTAAATATTTCACGATCATCACCAATAAGAATAGGGATCTATTCTGATCTGAACCCGACCTCCGTACAAAATTTCGTGACGATCGGTCCATAATTGCGGCCTGGAGCGTGTTTACAATTTATAATGGACAGACGGACGGACGGACGGAAGGACGGACGGACACACATCTCAAAATCGCTTTATCTCGTCGAGATATGAAGATTGGTATACCACATTGGGGGTCTCCGACGAATATTTCGCGGTGTTACATGAATTTTTACCAAAACAAACTTATAATACCCTTTTCCACATTGTGGTATAGGGTATAAATACGTACAGAAACTAGACAACGCGTAAAAAAATGTGAAACCAAAATTATAAACATTGGCTTTATAAATTACATATTATAACAACAACAAAAGAGAAACAACCCTTTTATGGAAAATATTGTTACAAATATATTTTTTGGTTTGTTTCGAAAAATTAGAAAAAAATATTTGAGAGTTATCCAACTATTTAGCTAAAATCTAATACATAAATTAAAGTATTCTGTTAAAATTTTATCAAAATATATGGTTTCCCATAGTGAAAGCTTAACTGCTTACTGTGATAACTTATAAGGATAGGAAATTAAGAGTAATATTGAAATTACTATCATTTAAAAGATATGAAAATTAAAAAGCCTGTAATTCGCGAATTAGTTAAAGTCGCTTGATGCGCATCCGATTTTGGATAAAGCGATTCAATCTCTACGCATATTTCGATGTTTCACTCAGCGGCCATTGTTGCATCATGCACTGCAAAAAACCTTAAAGTTGGTAAAAGTCGCGCAATGTGCATACGATTTGATGCGCATCCGGTTTCATCAGCGCCCATCAAAAATACGTCAATATACACCTATTTCAAATAGATTCTTCAAAAACCACGGATTTGCCTCCACATTAAATTTTTGGCGAAATACCCATATTACTCGCGTATCTCTGTTTTTTTATGACATGTGTTTTCGCAAATATTATAATCGCGAGTAAAGGATTCCATTTATGTAAAAAATTTTAAAGAAAATCGCGGTTTAGTACGCGGATTTGTCAAAATATATTTTTGCTGATTTTCCGATTTTCAAGGTATCTATATCCGCGGTTTTAGTAGATGAATTCAATAGCGGAAGGCTTCATTAGAACCGTCGCGTAAAAAAACTAAATTCACGCGGGTTTCAAAGGAAATTGAATGAAATTTTGGCCTTTCGACTCCAATTACTAGGATGCTGTACACTCATGAGATATGCACCAAACGACGTAAATCACGAGTTCTATAATCGTGTTATGAGTTTGGAATATTATCTTCTTGCGCGTCCGGATTATTAAAAAATTCAAAAACCCCGAAATTCCGATTTCAAAATGCCAGCATCAATTTTAGGTGGATGCATTGGATATATCGAAAAATCATACACTGCTATCTTATTGCCCATGGAGTATTCTGTGATTCATTCTTTGGGAATAGGTCTATAAAATTTAAGGTTAAGCCAGAAATCGCGTGGGAACATAAAAAAACTTGTTGGCTTCAACCCATTTTTACCCATTTTCCTACATTGATGCCAACACAGCTTCCACAAAAATTCATTTTAATGGTCGGCATTATGGGATCCCTCCTAAAACCCTTCATTTTAAAGAATTGTAGTCATACTTTATAGAATATGTTAACAGTTCGCGAATTCTGAAAGGGTGAAACTCGGATTCATCGATTGCAAAACATTTTTGTTATTTACCATATATATATATTTATAAAATTCTTCGAGACTGCCATGATGTTCGAATCATGATGTTAAAAATTGTTTGCAATACAATGGTAATAACTGTCTTGATCCTGAATGGTCACCACAGAAGTTAAATATCGCGGTCAGCCTAATTTTTCAAAATATGTATAATCTATCTATATATATATAAAACTAGCTGAACCCGGTGCGCTTTGCTGCCTTGACTACGATAAAATATAATGGAATGCCATAATTATATTAACGTTTTTAATATTTTAACGAATAAATATAGGAGATATGAAGGAGTTATGTACCTATTCAGGGTTGTTATGGAGCTACTATGGTATTTTTTTTAAGTTTCAGGAGGTAACACTCCTCCGAAAGCCTTTCCGCCTATAAGTATTCCTAATGATTTAGATATATCATAATAAAACATAAATCTTAAGAAGTCTCTCAAAGATATGATACTTAATAGCTTTGGTCAATTCTTTCCCAACTATAAGTACTTCTGTAAATAATGATGACTTTTACTGACTGCTAAGTCTTCAAAATTTCATTGAAATTGAACATACGTAACAAAAACATTAAATCGACCGAAAATATATATGGGTAGCTATATTCCTATATGAACCACTCTCGATATAATTTGTCATATTTATTTTTAGACCAAATCCCGTCACACATTCACATTTTGTGCATAAAATACAGAAAATCAGCCGAAAACATATATTGGAGCTATATTCTAATCTGAACCGATTTCGGTATAATTTGTCCCATTTATTTCTAGAACGAATTGCATCACGTTTTCCAAATTTCAGTGAAATTGGACATATGTAGTGTGTCCAAATCTGAACCGGTCTCTATAGAATTTAGCACATTTATATCTGGAACAAATTCCGTCAGACATCCGAAATTTCAGCGACATTGGACACATATAGCGTGTTTAGAGCATCAAATACAGAAAATCGGCCTAAAATATAGATAGGAGCAATATCCAAATCTGAACCGATTTCGATATGATTTGGCACATTTATGTCTAGACCAAATCCCGTTACGCATTCCAAATTTCACCGAAATTGGACATAAATAGCGAGTTTGGTTTATAAGGAGCTATAGGAGCTAAATCCAAATCTGAACCGATTTCGATATAATTTGGCACATTTATTTCTAGACCAAGTTCTGTAACACATTCCAAATTTCAGCGAAATTGGACATATATAGCGTGCTTGGTGCATAAAATACAGGAAATCGGCGAAAATATATATGGGAGCTATATTCAAATCTGAACCGATCTCTATATAAGTTAGCACATTTATTTCTGGAACAAATTCCGTCAAACCCTCCAAATTTCAGCGAAATTGAACATACACAGCGTGTTTTGTGCATAAAATGTGGAAAATCGGCCGAAAATATATATTGGAGCTATATCCAAATCTGAACCGTTTTCGATATAATTCGGCACATTTATGCCTAGACCAAATTCCGTTACACATTCAAAATTTCAGCGAAATTGGAAGTATATAGCGTGTTTGGTGCATCAAATGCGGAAAATCGGCCGAAAATATATATGGGAGCTTTATCCAAATCTGAACCGATTTCGATAAAATTCGGCACATTTATTTCTAGACCAAATTCCGTTACACATTTCAAATTTCAGCGAAATTGGACATATATAGCGTGCTTGGTGCATAAAATACTGGAAATCGGCGAAAATATGTATGGGAGCTATATTCAAATCTGAACCGATCTCTATATAATTTAGCACGTTTATTTCTAGAACAAATTCCGTCAGACCCTCCAAATTTCAGCGAAATTGGACTATATAGCGTGTTTGGTGCATAAAATAAGGAAATCGGCCGAAAATATATGTGTATGGGAGCTATATCCAAATCTGAATCAATCTCAATATAATCTGGCACATTTATTTCTAGAACAAATTCCGTGAGAAATTTAAAATTTCAGCGTAATTGGACATATATAGCGTGTTTGGTGCATAAAATAAGGAAGTCGGCCGAAAATATATGTGTGTGGGAGCTATATCCAAATCTGAACCGATTTTGATATAATTTGGCACGTTTATTTCCAGATCAAGTTTCGTCATACATTCCAAATTTCATCGAAATTGGACATAAACAGCATGTTTGGTACATAAAATAAGGAAATCGACCGAAAATATATGTATGTGGGAGCTATATCCAAATCTGAACCGATTTGAATATACTTTGGTAAATTTATTTCTACATCAAATTCCGTCACGCATACAAAATTTGGAGATTGTATATGTAACAGTTCTAAAGATATTTGCATACAAAATCTAAATTTTTTGGAGGTACCTCCGGTTTTTATGCTATATCTCCAGATCAACGCGAAATTTCAAAAAATGATATAGCCTATTTTCATTCCAGGCCATGTAGCAATGTACCCTAAACATTTCCGTAAGATCTGTTCAGCGGTTTGCGAGTCTATAAGGCACAAACAAACAGACAGACAAACAAATTTCAATTTTATATATATAGATTCATGGAGACTGCCATGATGTTCGAAATTAAACTCCTCCGAAACGGCTGGACCGAATTCAATGAAATTTTGTATGTGGAATTTTTAGGTCTGATAATAGGTTTTTAGCTATTTTTTATACTGGTCAGTGGAGTGACCAGGGTACTTCCCCCACAATTTTTTTAAGAAAACGTAAAATCAAAGATGTTTTTGAACGTATTGCTTAAAAATTGTTTGCAATACAATGGTAATAACTGTCTTGATCCTGAATGGTCACCACAGAAGTTAAATATCGCGGTCAGCCTAATTTTTCAAAAAAATGTATAATTATAGATAATATTTTTAATTTAAGTAAGCGTGACTACAAAAACGCTATAAACATTGACTTCAATAAGTGGGAAAGCGCGATCAACCCCACAATTACAAACAATCGATTGAGAAATCAAGCAAAACCTAATTTGAATGTTGGTTAAATAACTAGAACGTCTTAAAAATGTGCATTGGTCACTAAAATTATGGGCCAACAATTCGGTGTATCTATAATAGTTCTAAATGTATATAAAGTTCTTTAAGACTGACATGATGTTCTAAATTAAACTTCCGAATCGGCTGGACCGACTTTGATGAAATTTTGTGTGTAGGGTCACAAGGTGGGAGAATACCAAAAATGGAGGGCGTGGAGGACCTCCCCCACAACGGGTTTTAACAAATCGCGAAATCTCAGAGATTATAAGACGTATTAGTATTCAATAAAAAACAATTGTGGTCTCTGTCATTGATGTGTGTTTTGGAAGCAGAATACTGCGTCCAATTTTTGAAAACTGTATTCTTACTGATTAGATTTACAAATTTAGTAAGTGGTACAGCAAACATGCCATGTACATTGACTTTAATGCTTGGAAAAACTCGATCAGGACCACGTTTTTAAAATTTTAAATAAATTCAACTATCATTTTGAAGTCATTTTTATAAATCAGTGATGTTTTGATGTTTAGGAGTGTTATATAATATCATTTTCAATGAAACAGCGCTTTTTTAACAAAAAGTTCGACGACGTTAAGTTTGACCGTCCCGAACTTTTATACCCACCAGCATAACTTATATTGAAATCAGGTTTCAGCCATTTCGGTTGAATAATGTGGCTAAAACATTCAAAATCGCCAAAAAAAAAATCTATAGGTATCGTTTTATATTCAACGTGTATTTATACCGACAATTCTCTGCTAAAATATTTGATACCACCAAGGGAGACTAAATACCAAATATAGCCATTTCTGTTGAATAATGACGCAAAAACCTTGAAATCCTGAAAATCGGAGGGTATCGTTCAATGGAGGCTACATACAAAACGTCTACCGAATATTCTATCCGGGAATGTTTTATACCCACAACGAAGACTAAACACCAAATTTTAGCCATTTCGGTGAGATAATGACACTAAAAATTCCAAAATATAGAAACTCGGAAGGTACCGTCCTATCTATGGTAGCTGGGTTAGAACGTGGATAATGCCGATAATTCTCTGAATATGCCGATAATTCTCTGAAGAAATGTTTTTCCTTCCAAGGGATATAACTTGAAAATGTGGATATAAACTTGAAAGTACCGAAGATCGAGAGCTACCGTTATATGAAGATCATGAAAACCTGCAACTGTACCAAATATTCTATGTTTTATATAGCGAAACTCAGGAGGTACCGTTGTAGCTCCTGTAGGGTAGCTCTTTAAAAACGTTGGTATATGCCTATAATCAGGGTTTAAAATGCTAGCGCCAAAGCACCAACGGCAACATGTAACATCAAATTTCACAAAAATATTGCTAGCGATGCTGATGTTTTTGATATTGTTGCTATAATAAAAAAGCAGCGGACACGCATACTCATATTTTGCAGCACACATGATCAACACATATCAGAGAATAAGCAACAAAGTTTCAAAGGCTTAGCCATGTTTTCAGCAAACAATTTATAGATCAGGGTTACCAGTGTAATGCATTAAAAATCATGATATAATTAATTCCACTTTTTCGTTCAAAGGATATTTTTTTATTTTTAAACAATAATAATTAGTATTCTTTAGGTTTTACGATATGATAGGGGCGTTTGACATTAAATGACATCTTCTTTATTACTGCGTTGGCAACCCTAATCACTAAAAACACACTCGGTTGCTAATTCGACGGTTGCGACGAATGGTCAGCCGACTGCAAAATATGTAGCGTGGTTGTCGATTATGCCTAACGAAAACAAGATTAGGCGTAAAAAAACGAAATAAGCAAAAATGTACAAAAATAAATATGCGTTCGGTTGCTTATTTAGCCGTGTGTGTGAATATTTTGAAGTCTACAGCTAATGCTAATGTTTTTATAGATGATGGCTTTTAACCCCTATAATTCTTTGCAGAAATGTTTCATGCCTCTAAGGGAGACTAAATAGCAAATTATTGTCATTTCATGTCAACCAGTTTTTAATACCCATCATGCTAAGAGTAATAAATAGAAACTTCTGTACTAAATTATGTTAAAAATCGCGAGCTGCATCTTGATTTCAACAGATAGACGGACGTCGTTGTATCGACTTATTTCTTATGCTGATCACGAATATATACATACTTTATAGGTTCTACGATGAATATTCCGATGTGTTGAAAACAGAATCATAAAGTTAATTATACCCTTACACATCTTATGGTCGAGGCTATAATAAAGGTAATTTTCTATTTTACATCTGGAAATACCATTTCATGAGGGTTATACCAAAACATCGACTTATTGTCAATTCGATTCGAAAATCTAGAGGGGTCAATATTAGATAGATAAATTGTAGATAGATTACTTAGGCTTACACGGAAATCCAAAACGACGGGCCAGCAACGCGGAACCGGGTCAGCTAGTTATAGATAATATCCTTAATTTAAGTAAGCGTGACTACAAAAACGCTATAAACATTGACTTCAATAAGTGGGAAAGCGCGATCAACCCCACAATTACAAACAATCGATTGAGAAATCAGGCAAAACCTTATTTGAATGGTGGTTAAATAACTAGAACGTCTTAAAAATGTGCATTGGTCACTAAAATGATGGGCCAACAATTCGGTGTATCTATAATAGTTCTAAATGTATATAAAGTTCTTTAAGACTGACATGATGTTCTAAATTAAACTTCCGAATCGGCTGGACCGACTTTGATGAAATTTTGTGTGTAGGTTCACATGGTGGGAGAATACCAAAAATGGAGGGCGTGGAGGACCTCCCCCACAACGGGTTTTAACAAATCGCGAAATCTTAGAGATTATAAGACGTATTAGTATTCAATAAAAAACAATTGTGATCTCTGTCATTGATGTGTATTTTGGAATACTGCGTCCAATTTTTGAAAACTGTATTCTTACTGATTAGATTTACAAATTTAGTAAGTGGTACAGCAAACATGCCATGTACATTGACTTTAATGCATGGAAAAACTCGATCAGGACCACGTTTTTAAAATTTTAAATAAATTCAACTATCATTTTGAAGTCATTTTTATAAATCAGTGATGTGTATGAGTGTTATATAATATCATTTTCAATGAAACAGCACTTTCTTAACAAAAAGTTCGACGACGTTAAGTTTGACCGTCCCGAACTTTTATACCCACCAGCATAACTTATATTGAAATCAGGTGTTTAAGTAAGAATTAATATTTTTGTATGATTTTTAAGACTTCGTCTTATCGGGCTATTAGGTCTACGTTTATCAATGAAAAATAAAGACTATTTATTCCATTTTTCTACCCGACGTTTCGTTGGGATTTTCCAACATCTTCAGGGGTAATTTTTTATTAATCTGGCAACGACAACGAATATACATACAATAATTAGTTTTTTCTATTTTTTCCTTTAGTGTTTCTAGCATAAAAATTGCATACTTACAAATAATCTTTCGTCAGTTTTACATTTAAATTTAGTCAATTGGAGGTTATAAAAAAAAAACAACACAACAAATAAAATAAAAATAAATGCAAAAATAATTGAAATGTATAAATGTAAATATCACAGTAGTCTTAATACTAAAAATCACAGAAGTTAGAATACGACTAAAATATTG
Organism: Musca autumnalis; assembly: GCF_047663935.1. Lineage (NCBI taxonomy): Eukaryota > Metazoa > Arthropoda > Insecta > Diptera > Muscidae > Musca > Musca autumnalis. Next base: position 123,955,813 of record NW_027412088.1, on the reverse strand, counting down.
CTAATGTATATATTGCATTGGTATTATCCTTATCTTCTTTTCTATTTATTGCACGTTCCATTTTTTGTGGAATTCTTATGCTTTCTATTGTGTATCTTTTATTTTCGTTTCTCTCTTTATCTAATATTCTGACGTTATCAAGATCAGCTGTATGTTTGTTGTCAATGCAATGTTGCGCCAAAGCTGTAGTTTGTTTACCTTTGTTGATGTCGTTGTAGTGTTCTGCTATTCTCGTCGCTAAGCTTCGTTTTGTTGTTCCTACGTATAATCTTTCACATTTGTCTTCTTTGTTGCCATTGCATGTTATTTGGTACACAACATTATTCTGGTCATTCTTTTCTATTTTTGTTTTAGTTTTTGTGTATAGTGATGATATCGTTCTGTATGCTTTGTGTGCTAGCCCTATTTCTTCATTGTCAATAATTTCATTTATTAGTTTTGTTTCTGTGAGCCTTGGTATATATTGCACACTATAGTATTTGGTGTTGCCAGATGTTTTATTGTTAACTTCTTTCTGGGATGATGCGTTTTTAATAAGTTTATTTATTATCTTGGTCGGGTAGTTATTTTGCTTTAATATATATTTTATTTTGTCTATATTTTTGTTGATGAACTTATCATGACACAGTGTTAATACTTTTTTAATTAGACTGGTGGCGGTATTAAGTTTTTGTTGTATTGGCTGTGTAGAATGATAATTTATTATCCTTCCGGAGCCCGTTGGTTTCATATACCAATCTGTATGTAATTTATTGCCAAATTTGTGGATTTTTATATCTAAAAATGGTATACAGTCATTTTCCTCCATTTCAATCGTGAATTTCAGTTTATTGTGGTAGTTATTTAGCGTATCTAATATTTTGGTTTCCTCTCCTTTTTTAATAATGGCAAACATATCGTCAACATATTTCGTCAAGAATTTAAATTTAATATTTTGTTTGTCAAGATCGTCTATTATTTGCGTCAAGAGTGTGTCGAGAACTAAAGATACACAATAGAAAGCATAAGAATTCAACAAAAAATGGAACGGGCAATAAATAGAAAAGAAGATAAGGATAATACCAATGCAATATATACATTAGCAATATTTTAGTCGTATTCTAACTTCTGTGATTTTTAGTATTAAGACTACTGTGATATTTACATTTATACATTTTAATTATTTTTGCATTTATTTTTATTTTATTTGTTGTGTTGTTTTTTTTTTTTATAACCTCCAATTGACTAAATTTAAATGTAAAACTGACGAAAGATTATTTGTAAGTATGCAATTTTTATGCTAGAAACACTAAAGGAAAAAATAGAAAAACTAATTATTGTATGTATATTCGTTGTCGTTGCCAGATTAATAAAAAATTACCCCTGAAGATGTTGGAAAATCCCAACGAAACGTCGGGTAGAAAAATGGAATAAATAGTCTTTATTTTTCATTGATAAACGTAGACCTAATAGCCCGATAAGACGAAGTCTTAAAAATCATACAAAAAGATTCAGAATTAATATGTTTCAGTTTAATTTGCATTGTTTGGAAATGCTCGTTTGTCGCTTTACTTTCATTGTGTTTGATTCACTCAATCGTTAGAAAACTGCCTACTCCTTTTTTATAACAACATTGATATGTCATCTAGGAGTTTTCTAACGAGTGTTGTTTTTGCGCCTACGCGACCTTTCGGCATTATTATGGACTCTTCGTTTTCGATCGCCATCCGTAACACAGGTAATCTGTTCGCCTTGCTATTTTCCCTTTATTTATAATTATTTATTTATTTACTCAATAAAGCTTCTGCTTTTAATATTCTTTGAAACTAAAACGTTCGTGTTTTTATTTCTCTTTTTTCGAAACGCAATTTCGGCGCCTTTACATTTTGGTCCACTCGAGCCGGATACGAGCCTTTGGATTTGTTTTGGTTTTTGTTCTAATTGGTTTTCGTTTTTATTCTCGCAGCATCAAAACATCATCATCAACATCATAATCATCTCAACCATCCTCATTAACATCATAACCAGCATTAACATCTCATCAAAATATAAACAAACAGGTGAGTGCAGTGTTTCATTATTTGTGAGCTCGCGTTGTGAAAAAAATAACAAAAAAAAAAATTCAAATATCCATCGTCCAAAATAGTCTTTTCGATTTATTTACAACAACACATACGGCCGCTTTACAACGCGTCGCGTATTACATTTGTTTTCGTTCTTCATTTTTTCGGTGTTAGTTATTGAACAGTGAAAACCAATAAAAAATAATTTTTGTTGCAAAATTTATTGTAAAAAAAGTGCAAACATTTTATTCAAAAACAGTGTATTTTTCATTAGGGAATGGTGGTGTAATTATTAATAAAATTTAATTAACAGTCGTGTTAAATTTTGCTAATTTTATTAATAAAATAATTCATTTGTTTATCGGGAATTAATTACTTAATTATTTCCATCGGGTTACCACTGTCTTGTTGTGCCTAACAAAAGAAATAAACCACCGAAAAATACACAAAATTATTCGCACTATTCCCTGTTCAATAATACACAATAATATAAACATACATACGCTAGTGACATACGTACGTCGTCGTCGGTCTCTTGCTTGTTATATACACACACATCACTTACATACATACCATTGCTTTAGGCAGCGACTGCTAGCCTAGTGAAAATAATTTTTTTCGTTTCTCTTTTGTTTGCGTGTACGCTACACACATCGGGTCGGTCGATTGGGGCTGGTTTACACGTTGGGTACAAACGAGAAAATTGCTTGCATACTAAATTGCAGTGTGTGTATATATAAAAATAAATACATTTTTGGACATTTTCGATTATCGTGCACCCTACAGTCCGCATTTACGATAATATTAATCGGGTTGGAAAAAATTATTATTTTATTGTAATTGGACATAAAAATAGTAATTTTTTACCGTTTTTTAATAGTTTTTGGTGTCGTAAAAAATATTTAAAATCTATTATTGCACATTTTAACATAAATATTATATATTTATATATTATTTTTTTGACTTTTTTCGAAATATTTTTGCTTTTTTCGATATTTTATACACTTTTTCAACACTTTTCGAAATTATTAAAGGGAAAAAGTTGGTTTTTCGTTTGTTATCGAACATTTTCGGCGATTTTTGTTGATTTTTCTCAATTTTTTCGTAAATTTTGCTATTTTTGGTTGATTTTTTTGTGAAAAATCTTGGAAATTCTTGTTGGATTTGGAAAGAAATTTTATCTTTTCGCAAGAATTTAAACTTTTTCGATTATTTGAGTTGGCATTTTTCGCTTTTATCGTTTTGTTTGTCGCATTTTCTGCTTGAAAAGCTTGGTTTTTTATTTTTTTCGTAAATTTTGAAGTTTTCGTGTGATTTTAAAGAAAATCTTTGCAAAATGCCTTTCACTCCTCTCAATGATTTTACCCGAGTTTCGGATAATTTTGAAATATTTTGTGTTAAAATTAAAGACGCGAAGGAAGAAGACTTAGATTTCTTTATGTTAGAAGTAAAAAGTACCGAGTTAGTTAAAAATTGGTCCAAGGTGGAAAGTTCCTTTGATAACTGTTTAGAGTATCTGAAATCGGCTGAGGATACAATTGCGGAAGACATTGGGGTTGTCGATGGAAAATACGCGGTTGTTTATGAACTTTTTATGGAATGTCAGGCAATAATAAATAAATATTTGAACAAATTTCGGCGGTCTCGAAAATCGTCCTTGAGCTCTTACAGCAGTTCAGTGGTTTCGTTAAACCAGGATCCTTCCGATATTCCTAAGGATGGACAGGGTTCGTCTGCCACTCCAAGGGAAGCCCCGAGAAACGATCTCGGTTTAAATAACACGAATTCGTCTACCCACACTGTTCGAAATGTGGGTACTCAGGCTTCTAGCTCCCCAATATCAGGTGTTGGGAATCCTAGGGATAGCTCGAGTTTTGCTATTGATCCGCCAAATTTAGACGTTGTCCATAATTTAGCTTTGCCCCCATGCGATATTCCCGTTTTCGAAGGTGACTTTCTCTCGTGGCCTACTTTTCGAGACTTATTTAGCACGGTATATATTACAAATTCGAGATTGTCGGATATTCAGCGTCTTTGTCATTTGACGCAAAAAACTCGTGGGGAAGCTCGTGAAATTGTTTCTAAATTCCCCTTGACTCACCGTAGCTTCAGTCTAGCTTGGAATGCTTTGAAATCGACGTATGACAATCCTCGTTTGTTAATTCATAGTCAGTTCAAAGTATTATTTTCGCTTCCGGTACTTGAAATCGAGACGTGTTCGGGTCTCAAACAAATCCAGCGTGGTATTAATGGTTGTTTGTCTGCAATGTCCATTTACGACGTTAGTACGGAAAATTGGGATCCGTTCTTGGTCTTTATTTGTCTTCAAAGGCTCCCAAAATTAACACAAACTTTGTGGGAGCAAAGTGTTAAAGACAAATCGTCTATTTCTTTTTGGAAAGATCTCGACAGTTTTCTAACTGAGCGAATTCAGACGCTCATGTGTCTTCTCGATATGAGAGGAAATGATCCGGTTAAAAAGTCTAACGTGAATAAACTTCACTCGTACATGACTAATACGAATTCTTCTCGTTCTCCACACACCTCGCGGAAAAATTATTGCATCTTGTGTCCTCAACAGTTCCACTTGCTTTTTGAATGTCCTCGATTCAAAAATATGTCTGTCTCGGCGTGTGTGAATTGTTTGCATGAAGTAAAAACTTGCAGTAGTCATCGTCGGTGTTCGAAATGTAATCGAAGTCATCACACCTTGCTACATCGTAGCGACTCGTCTCCAAATAGTTCGACCTCCAGTGTTTCCTCGGTCAGCAGGAACACCCCTACTCCTTCCAACTCTCCACCCGTCGATCCTCCTCGTCCATCAACATCTTCGGCATCTGTAGCTCGTCCTTCCAACCCTCCACCTCTCGAAACTTCTCGTCCATCCACATCCTCGGCATCTGTAGCTCGTGCTTCCAACCCTCCACCTCTCGATCCTTCTCGTCCATCCACATCCTCGGCATCTGTAGCTCGTCAGGTCTTTCATACCTCACAGAATAAGTCGGTTCTGTTGGGGACAGCGATGGTCAACATAATGCATTGTGGCATTTCGTACCCAGCTAGGGCTTTAATAGACCCCGCCTCTGAATCCTCTTTTTTAACAGAGCGATTGCAGAATAGGTTGAAACTTCCCGTATGTTCAACGAATGCAGTTATTTCGGGTGTGAATTGTGCAATTTCGGCAAATTCACAAAAAGTTTGTCCCATAAAAATAGGAAGCCTTTGTGATCCTTCGGTAGTATTAGAAACACGTGCTTTGGTTTTGCCGTCAATTTCTGGAAACTTGCCATTGTTTACTGTTTCATCTGATTTTAGAGCTCTAATGCCAAGTATTCGTCTGGCAGATGCTAATTTGTTCGGGTGTTGGGTGCAGACTTGTATCCAAAAATCTTGTTAGATGGTTGTCAGTCAATTTTGTCGGGAACTTTGCTCGCCCAAAATTCTGTTTTCGGATGGATTGTCACTGGACCGATTCCTTCGTCGGAAAATAGAAATTAGCTGTGGATTGATTAAAGTGTTTTGGACGATCATTTTTTGTCCGCTACTTATTCGAAGTAGCGATTTTTAAAAGAATTAAGTCTACACCTGTGTTCGTGCATCTATTATCGTATTATCGCTCCCTTAAAATCGGGTTCACTCCTTCGGCTAGAGTTCATTCTTAGGGAAATCGGCTTAGAATTTCATTGATGAGAGCATTCAAAACCCCTTTTCTTGGCCTATATTCGTGGCGAGTTTCTTTGGTGGCATGGAATGGCTTAGTTAAGACTAGTCGGATTGGTCTATTCGAGATCTGGCTCCGCTTGGTTCTGAAATTGACATTTTTCGTATTATTCGTGCTATTTTGAAGATGTGCTGGAAAAGTTTTCGTCACTCATGAAAGCACTTCGTGGTTTGGCTAATTGGTTGTAGTCGTATTCACAACTGTGGTTTTTTCGTCGCAGAGTTAAGAGAGGTTCGTACGGTAAACGCGTTGTGAAGCGGCTCATGTCTAAATAAGTCGTGTTGACAGAACAATCTTCGAATTCGGAGTAGAATATTAACTTCGTCGTAGTAGAATGAGCGCTCCATATGAATCCGTCACTGCGGGTTCTGCTAGAAAATGGAGATCTGTCGAAATCCGTCACTGCGGATTAAAAAAAAAGAAAAAAAAATATATAGTTGGCATCTGAATCCGTAACTGCGGGTTCTTCGTTATCGGCTTCGAACTCGAATTTCGTACTTTCCAGGTCGGAATCCATAACTGTGGGTTCCAATAGGACCTTGGCGGTTTCGGGCAATTCACACCATGTTCGTATGGTGGAAAGAGAGTGTACGTCCGTTACTGCGGGCGATTCGTACACGCCTCGTAAATATGGTTATCGGCTATGTAATTTGAATTTGCTCACAAATACGCTGCACCACCTTCTACTCTAGCATATATGATTACTTGTTATTGTATTTACTTATCGATATGTGTTACAACATTAATAATGTTGGTCGGCGCCAATGTTTAAGTAAGAATTAATATGTTTCAGTTTAATTTGCATTGTTTGGAAATGCTCGTTTGTCGCTTTACTTTCATTGTGTTTGATTCACTCAATCGTTAGAAAACTGCCTACTCCTTTTTTATAACAACATTGATATGTCATCTAGGAGTTTTCTAACGAGTGTTGTTTTTGCGCCTACGCGACCTTTCGGCATTATAATGGACTCTTCGTTTTCGATCGCCATCCATAACACAGGTAATCTGTTCGCCTTGCTATTTTCCCTTTATTTATAATTCTTTATTTATTTACTCAATAAAGCTTCTGCTTTTAATATTCTTTGAAACTAAAACGTTCGTGTTTTTATTTCTCTTTTTTCGAAACGCAATTTCGGCGCCTTTACATCAGGTTTCAGCCATTTCGGTTGAATAATGTGGCTAAAACATTCAAAATCGCCAAAAAAAAATCTATAGGTATCGTTTTATATTCAACGTGTATTTATACCGACAATTCTCTGCTAAAATATTTGATACCACCAAGGGAGGCTAAATACCAAATATAGCCATTTCTGTTGAATAATGACGCTAAAACCTTGAAATACTGAAAATCGGAAGGTATCGTTCAATGGAGGCTACATACAAAACGCCTACCGAATATTCTATGCGGGAATGTTTTATACCCACAACGAAGACTAAACACCAAATTGTAGCCATTTCGATGGGATAATGACACTAAAAATTCCAAAATATAGAAACTCGGAAGGTACCGTCCTATCTATGGTAGCTGGGTTAGAACGTGGATAATGCTGATAATTCTCTGAATATGCCGATAATTCTCTGAAGAAATGTTTTTCCTTCCAAGGGATATAACTTGAAAATGTGGATATAAACTTGAAAATACCGAAGATCGAGAGCTACCGTTATATGAAGATCATGAAAACCTGCAACTGTACCAAATATTCTATGTTTTATATAGCGAAACTCAGGAGGTACCGTTGTAGCTCCTGTAGGGTAGCTCTTTAAAAACGTGGGTATATGCCTATAATCAGGGTTTAAAATGCTAACGTCAAAGCACCAACGGCAACATGTAACATCAAATTTCACAAAAATATTGCTAGCGATGCTGATGTTTTTGATATTGTTGCTATAATAAAAAAGCATCGGACACGCATACTCATATTTTGCAGCACACATGATCAACACATATCAGAGAATAAGCAACAAAGTTTCAAAGGCTTAGCCATGTTTTCAGCAAACAATTTATAGATCAGGGTTACCAGTGTAATGCATTAAAAATCATGATATAATTAATTCCACTTTTTCGTTCAAAGGACATGTGAATTTTTGTTGAAGCCGTTCAAAATATATTTTTTTATTTTTAAACAATAATAATTAGTATTCTTTAGGTTTTACGATATGATGGGGGCATTTGGCATTAAGTGACACCTTCTTTATTACTGCGTTGGCAACCCTAATCACTAAAAACACACTCGGTTGCTAATTCGACGGTTGCGACGAATGGTCAGCCGACTGCAAAATATGTAGCGTGGTTGTCGATTATGCCTAACGAAAACAAGATTAGGCGTAAAAAAACGAAATAAGCAAAAATGTACAAAAATAAATATGCGTTCGGTTGCTTATTTAGCCGTGTGTGTGAATATTGTGAAGTGTACAGCTAATGCTAATGTTTTTATAGATGTTGGCTTTTAACCCCTATAATTCTTTGCAGAAATGTTTCATGCGTCTAAGGGAAATTATTGTCATTTGATGTCAACCAGTTTTTAATACCCATCATGCTAAGAGTAATAAATAGAAACTTCTGTACTAAATTATGTTAAAAATCGCGAGCTGCATCTTGATTTCAACAGATAGACGGACATCGTTATATCGATTATTTCTTATGCTGATCACGAATATATACATACTTTATAGGTTCTACGATGAATATTCCGATGTGTTGAAAACAGAATCATAAAGTTAATTATACCCTTACACATCTTATGGTCGAGGCTATAATAAACAGCTCTTGCAGACCACTGCAAGAGAAATAACCATATGCCAAACTTCGATAGAGTGCAAATACTACAAACGGAAAACCAATACAATAGGAGACTTACTTTGGAGATGCTACATATTAACAATATACCAACAACAAAGAGAATTAACTTTAAGAGTGATACGGACAATGCAGCATACTGTTACCGACATCTTACACAGAAAGAGAAATCGTGCAATAACTAGATTAACTCAGTGCAATATTTACACTCGACGACGACGATAGTGAAGTCTATCATAGTTATAAGTAATCTTGACACTAGTTTTATAAGTTATTAATGTAAGCGATTCTCGTTTCTTTAAATTTTGTGTTTGTTTATTATTATGCTAAATGCTGTGATGCTAATATGAAATAAATATTTTGTAGATTTTCCCTGAAGATGCAATTTAGAGTAATTGCGAAATATTGGAAAAATTAAAATAAACAACATGACCTCAAGCTCAAAAAATATTTGCTTCATTTGAAACCAATAAATAGGTCGAATAAACAACAATAAATAGGTAATTTTCTATTTTACATCTGGAAATACCATTTCATGAGGGTTATACCAAAACATCGACTTATTGTCAATTCGATTCGAAAATCTAGAGGGGTCAATATTAGATAAATTGTGATAGATTACTTAGGCTTACACGGAAATCCAAAACGACGGGCCAGCAACGCGGAACCGGGTCAGCTAGTAAAGAAATAAAAAAGTATAACAAAAACATATAATTCAACCCTTTAAGGACAAACATAAGCAAAGAAGTATAACAAAAAAATTATGGTCTTATTTTGAAGTACAGGTAATATAGATTATGACGCCAAATAATTAAATTTTAAGTCAATTGGATCAAAATTGGCTGAGATATGACCTTTAAAAGTGTGTTTAGGGCGTACTTTATTGGTTTATTATACCACTTCTTTTTCAATAATTTAATATACCTTACAATGGCTACCTGTTGGGAATTCCCTGAATTCATTTCCAGATGTCCTTGTAAATTTACCAAAAATGTATGTTTTATTCATATAAATTGAGCTACAAACTTAAAACGCGTTTTTCTTGAAATGGCCTTTTTGAAGTCGGTGCCAACGATAGCTCGAAAACGAATAGACCGATCTTCGTATATTTTCGGGAGCTTATTTAATACATAAAAACCTAGCCTTTAAGCGACAGTTTTTTTTAAATTTTTTTTCGTTAAAATCGAAATGTTGACTTTTACAGGTCAAAATTTTAGCCAAAATAGATTTTTTAAAATTCTGTCTCGCACCAAACTATATGAAGATCAACCCATTCGTTTTCGAGATATCGTTGGCACCGCAAAACTCTTTTATAAAAAATGGGTTTCGCAGGTAACCATTTACCACAAAACTGTGCAACTTTTTTCAGCAACAAAATTTCTACAGATACTCTAAGATGTGCTCTTTCATATGAAAATAAATATCTACCTAAAAATGTTGATAGTTTCCCCATTAAAAAATTATGAAAATTATTTTGTTTGGCCTGTACAACTAGGGGTAACCCCTCAAACTACAATGTTCATAGATAAGAAAAAAATAATAATAAAATCGACAGAGATAATTTTTAAATTAATTGTTTATTTATCCATACAATCTCGTCTTAAATAAGTCGAACAACTATTTTTTGCACATACTCCGAAATTTTTATCACATTTATCAGATATTTTTCATAAATTAATAAAAAAAAGTTTCGTTTTCTTGGTTCAAAAACAATTACTTGACAATGTTTTTAATTATTTATTTTCATTAATATTAATATATTTTTTCATATATCCCTTAATTTCCAATTTCTATTATGTTTTTTGCTAGGCATAAGTAGCCATAAATCACACAATTCCAGTTGTTCCACCAATGGTATTTATAGTATTTGAAAAATATCTGTGGTACCACAGTTATTTGAGAACGAAAAACAAATACTGATATTACTTGTTGTTATACAACACACAACTGTTTCTCTCTGCTATGGTAGGGTGAGTTCGCCTTTACTATGTATGTACCATGGCGCAATAAGGAAGGTAAAACAGGGGCTCAATTCTGTTTCTATGAAAATGTAAAATGAAAAAAATTATAGAGGAAATAAATGTCAAATGAAAAAAAATATAAATGTTGGGAAGACCAAGGACAATTAAACTTCGTGACATATTGAGATGAGCTTGGCATTCTTATCAGCTGACAAATAAGAAAGATAAATAAACATTCTATCTAAGCTTGAGATTTGACTACAACATTCCTTTTGTGCTTAATAAATAAATAAAACCAGTTTTAGTATTAAAGTAACACTAAGTCTTTTTATTGCAATTAGTGGAAAAGGTAAAATACAACAAGTGGCGACGAGGAAAACAAAATGATAAAAATGGCAATGAGATCAATGGAAGAAGTGGTTGGTGAAATTTTGGCAAGACAACAGGAGTCGGTGGAGCGACAAAACAGGTTGATGGAAATGCATATCGCCATATCACAAAGCAACTCCAATCCTGTATCACAATCATCATCACCCGTACCTAGTACTTTCACAGCACCTTAAGCTTTAATGGACATAATTGCCAAGAACATCCGTGAATTCAATTACGATCCAGAAGAAGGCAAAATATTTGCAACATGGTACGACAGATACGAAGACATATTCTTGACAGAGGCACATGATACCGACGATGCATCCAAAGTGAGGTTACTCCTACGAAAACTTAGCACGGAAGTATTTAATAAATACAAGGATTACCTGCTTCAAAGGAAATCTCGGGAACAGTTGAAATAATAAAAAAATTGTTTGGACGAAACGAAAGTGGATTCAGTGTTCGTGTGAAGTGCATGCAGAATGTTCGAGGAGCCACAGACGACATTATAGGTTATGCCGCCATTGTAAATCCAAGTTGTGAAAATTGTTTGCTAAATAAGTGCAGTGCTGACAATTTTAAATGCCTAATATTTGTAAATTAAAAAGTGAAAGAGATGCCGACATAAAAGCGCGCCTTTTAACCTTATTAGAAGGAGAAAGAGAGACTGCACCAATCTCCATAGACAAGACATCAGTGTTGACGAAATTAATCCAAAAACAAATATTAACAAAGTTAAGACAGCTACACCATTACCAAAGCGACCTTGTTGGCAATGTGGGAATATGCATTTTGTACGTGATTGCGAATATACAAAGCACAAATGTGGATCATGTGGCAGAATTGGCCACAATGAAGGGTTTTGTTCATGTTTTCCCGACAAAAACAATACAAATACGTTAAATCAAAATATGTGAAAAGCGTGCATACAACAAAAACTACAAAGAACTGCAGAAGATACGTGCTTTTATTTATTAATAACGTAAAGGTTAAACTACAGCATGATTCCGGCTCAGATGTTAAAATTACATATGTATTTCAAAACTAACATGGATAAAAATCGGAAAGCCATCATTACGGACCTCCAGTCTAACACCTCGTGATGCTTCAACAAACAGTATACAGATATTGGGGCAATTTCAGGCGTATATATCTATCAATGACACCAATATTTCCTGTAACATTTTAGTTTCGTCGATTCCAGATTTAAATCTTTTTGGATCAGTTCTCATCGAAAAATTTAAATTGGAGTAATGGATTTACGAAAACAATATCCAGAGGTTTTCAGGGATGAAATAGGGCACGTCAAGAGTTTTAAAATTCACTTGCCTTTAAAAAAATGCAGTTCATATATTCCGCCAAAAGCGACAGGCCGCATACATAAACAGACTCTGGATGAGACACTCGACGTATTAGAACTAGAAGGCATTATCAGTTCAATAAATTACTCAGACTGGGCCACTCCAATTGTTGTGGTAAAAAAGTCATCTGGTAAGCTTAGTATCTGTGGTGAATGACCAGCTTGAGGCACGCAGTTTCCCGTTACCACTACTAGATGATATTTTTGTACATTTTAATAATTGTTCATCGTCTTCAATTATAGATCTAAACAATGCATACATGCAACTAGAAAGAGACGACGAAACGAAAAAGCTATTTACTCATCTTGGTCTATACACATTTAACCGCCTTGCCCAAGGAGTAAAATCAGCGCTGTTGCTTTTCAACAAGATATACAAACTATTCTGTCTGGTGCTGAAGGTGCTTACCCCTACCTGGACGACGTGGTTATTGCAAAACAACACGGGAACAAAATGAAAAAGTTGTCAGAAAAGTTTTGGATCGATTGAAAACGTACAACATGACTGTAAGCATATACCCAGACAAAGATAAAATTAAACAAAATCTTGAGCTGCAACCACCGAAAAGCATCAGTCAATTGCGATCGTACTTGGGAGCAGTAAATTATTATGGAAAATGTCTCCCAGATATGCGGAAATTAAGAGATCCCGTGGACAACCTCTTAAAGAAAAATGCGAAATGGAATTGAACAACACAATGTCAACAAAATTTTCAATGTTTTAAACAACTTTTATCTTCCGATTTATAAAGGTTGCTGCAGATTCTTCAAACCGATCACAAGGCAATTTTTTCAAGTAAGAAGGGAATTCCTGCACACTCTGCAAATCGCCTTCAGCGTTGGGCATTGGCATAAATGTCTTAGGATTTTGAACTCCGGTACATATCAACAAACAATTTCGGTGCTGCGGATATCCAAGGTTAATCGACAATGTTCCCAAATCAAACGAAGAAACCGTAGTCGCCTTTATTAAACTAAAAAAAACATCAAATTTGTGATTGAGAACGCAACAAAAGCTTTACCAATTCTACCAATTATGATTCGAGAAGCAACTGCAAAAGATGCAGAACTTCAAATGGTAATAAAATATTTGCAATCAGGAGAGTGGCCAATTAAAATTAAAGCAAATGTAAAGTGGTATTTTTCTCGAAAAGGCGAATTGAGCTATGCTAGTGATTGCTTGATGTACGGTCCCACCTGACTGTTTTAAAAAGAGGGTTTTGAGAGAGTTACATAAAGGCCATGATGCATTGAACGTACAAAAATGCTGGCACGGAGCTATGCACGGAGCTCAAATAGATGATAAGACAAAAAAATTTGTGCAACAAAGTTCAAAATGCGCGGTAGCAAAAACGTTACCAAAAACAACACTACAATCTTGGCCAATTTCAACGCGACCAATGCAATGGATCACTATGGATATAGCCAGTCCATTGGACAATCTTTTTTACTTTATAATTTATTTATTTATTTATTTATTTCATATAATGCAATTTTAAGCCCAATGGCCGATTACAATTAAATTGCAGATTGAACTACTCCATGATGATAATTATAAAAATCTTAATATCTTAAAAATAAGTTATAATTATGTTTTGATCTTTAAATATGACGTACATTGAATGTATGACAAGTAAATAACTACTCTGGTATAATTATAATTGAATATGATGTAGCGTTTAATGCTTTGCAAGCAAAATATGTATATAACATAGTTTAAAATCATAAAAATTAAAAAAGAAAAACATTGTTCATGTACAATCAAACATAAAACATGTAGACATTTCAATTTATTTTACGGTATGTGGAAAATAGTGTATCAAAATCGATGTTTGGTTTGTTGTTGTATTAAGTTATAATGTGAGAAAAATAGTTCAACACTGGATTTTTAGTTGCAAAGATGAGAGCTACTCTTAATAATATTTGTTATAAATATGGATCTTCACATTTACGAGTGTATGTTATATGCATGGCACAATACTACAGGTAGCATTGTCATGCCAGCTGATGGTAACATAAAGTGTCAATTGCATTCAATTGATGTCAAATGTTGACATCTTATGTTACCAACAATTGCCGATGCGGCTACCTGTGTATTTGTACCATGGTTATATGGAATTAATAGGTATGGTACACTTGATTTTCAGTTATTAATTTGAGTTGAGAACTACTATGATAATTATATAATAATTATATAATTGTAGATTCATATTCCAAATGGCCTCAAATATACCAGATAAAGTCAATTTAATCTTCAAATATAATCGACTGTCTACGTGATTTTACAACAGTTCTTAATCCAGAATTAATCGTTAATGATAACGGAGCACAATTTTCAAGTCACAGTTTTCTAAATTTATGTATAGAAAATGGAATCCAACATATTTTTACTGCGCCGTATCATCCATAATCTAACGGACAGGCGGAGAGCTTAGTGGATACCATGAAGCGTGCTTTGAAAAGCTAAAAGGATTCGTGTCAGCAGAAGAAAATGTATGTACATTTTTTTAGTGTTACCGGTCTTCACCAAATAAAAAACTGGTAAAACACCATCTGAATAAGAATAAATCTGGACTTGATTAAACATCCAAAAATAGATGATTTTATACGGGACACAAAAATGAAAAATCAATTTAATAATCAACATGGAGCCAAGTATAGAACATACAATCTTGGAGAAAGAGTTCTAGAAAAATTATACAAAAAAAAAACATCGCTATTGGATTGTTTCAGTTTACAACCAACATCATTAAGTACATCAGAAACAGCAAACGAAGGAATGGAAATAGGTCAACAACAACCTAATGAAAATGAATTAGATCATCAAATCATGGAGCAATCTGCAAGTGGTTCAGAAGGTGGACCATCAGGCCATAGAACAGAATAAATTACAACCATCAGTGAACCCGAATATTGAACAAAAATCTAAAGCTGCGGCCAACTCCAACGTGGAACTACGAAGGTGCAGTAGAACCCGAATACCTCCATATTGGGCCCAATACTATATATCTAAAACTAGGGGAGATGTTGGCAACGCCGTCTCATATTGAAATGAGCTTGGCACTCTTTTCAGCTGACAAATAAGAAAGATAAATAAACATTAATTCTAAGCTTGAGATTAGACTACAACATTCCTTTTGTGCTTAATAAATAAATATAACCAGTTGTAGTACAATATAATACTAAGTATTTTTAATGCACTACTGGGGCTAGTGGGATTCTCTAGCGCATTCTTTGGTTACCGAAAAAATAGTTAAAATGAAAACGAAATTGTCGGTAATTAAAGAAATTTGTCGGTAAGTTAGCGACCACAAAAGTTGTCGCTATGTACTACCGATAGCAACAGTGCTGTCAACTATTATTGACACATTCATTCATACCTTTGCGTTTTAAATTTACCGATTTTTTTCGGTAACCTAAAAATTAGAGAATTCCACTACATCTTCGAAAATACGATAGAAATTCAATCATAATTGCATATGGAACAGGTTGACTTTGTTTATTTGATATATGTTGGCATTTTATCCAATTTGTTAAAACAGCGCGAAAATGAATGAAACGTAAAGATTTCACTTTTACATTCACATCGAAACAGTCTTTTAGTCTTTTTTCAGATATGACTTAAGCAAGAATGCCATGCTTCTTATGTGTCGAGGCCTTTATTTTAAAAAAAGTTTGAAAAACACATTCTTCAACGGCTCTGTAATTAACGATTTCACTATAATACATTTTTAATCTATTAAAAAAAATAATATTTTTCAAAACTTAAACATACACAAAAACCAACTTCACATTGACAAAAGTCGGTCACACTCAGAAATTGTAATGAGATGTAAGCTCTGCTATAACTCTTATTTGTACAATCGTATGTACAGTTAGGCGAGAAATGTATTTCCAAAAGATGTGTTTTTTAATGAGTTGTCTATCCACTTTGGACATAAATTGGAGCTATATTGAGCCTTTTTAACCCAAAATTAATGCTCGGCATAATCTTTCGTTGGAGGATCCTTTTCCAGTTTTTTCTTTTCTTAAAATGAGCCAAAAAATTTTATAAGGGTTGATATCAGGATTTCCACCCGAGGTATTTATCAGTTTAGTGTTGTTGTTTGCGTAGGCAACAAATGAAAATAAACCAAAAGAAAAATGAAACAACAGCAGCATCGATTTCGCTATATAATAATAGACAATTTCTTTATTAATTATTGTTCGAATAGACAATATTTTTACCTTTGAATTTACAATTATTGTTGTGGACGAAAATCCAAGTTACTACTTTATTCGGCGAAGATCGAATGACAACTCGTTTACTTAACAAAGAAAGCATAATCAAACGATGGACACTGCAAATCACTTTGTGCGAAAACACAAAGTTGCACTTCTACTAAATAGTCAAATTCCAACGGAAGCAAACCCGATCGATATTCAAGCGTTCATCATCATTTTATCAAATCATTCCAGTACTATTGATATAGGAAGTAGTGCTCTGTTGCAGGTCGTATCAGAATACTACACTGATGGACTATTTTTTCCCTACATTTTCTAGAGGAATTTTGATTCCTTCAAAAGGAAAATCTGAGTGTTAAATATGTATTCTTTGCATACTTGTCTGTGGCCGTTTCTTATTTTTTATTTTTATTAATTTTCATTAGGAAATTTTTTGCAAGTGCAAAGGGAAAGCTAAGGACTCGAACCCACACAGCCACCGAATTATGTGACCGGTTTCGCTGTTAGTCGGCAGCTCTTCAGACATATCGACTGTGGAATGGCTTCTCTGCCCTAGAACTTTTGGTTTTTCAAATGCAAATGTGTTTTTGTACAATAACGGATATTTGGCCGTTGAATCGTATTTCTTCATGACAAACGCTTTTTTGTGCTGCCTTTGAAGTTATGAGTTTGACTTTGAACGCTAACACGCCGTGACAACATTTTTCATATGTTTTTAAGGACATGGGTGCAAATCCAAGCCGGGCTTAGCCTGTTTTTTATTTCTTTAGATTTTGCCTGTTGCCCTGGCGAAGATCGTTTTTAATGATTTTTATTAAGCCGTTTCGTAGGAGTATGTTTTTTTCGAACACTCTGTCATGATTGATATAAAATAAGGAAAATTTTATATATCGTCACTAAAATACATGCTGTTGCAAACATCAAAAATAAAAATTATACGTTTAAATTCATGAAATGGCATTTTGGATATTGTTGTAATGAAGGATCCCAGAACCAAGCGTTTTTGCGGTTTCGGTTTCATTACGTACTCCCATTCGGACATGATTGATAATATCCAAACTGCTCGAGAGATGTCAACACAAGAAGAAGACATTGCCGAGATAAAGACAGGTATGATAGACATACAAAATGCACTAACACAACTCACTCTGAACATGTCAACAGTGAGCATAACAATTTCTAGCATTGAGCAACACATCTCAGACATAAACATAAATGTAGCAACAAATAAAAACGAAATATCGGAATTACAACGGAGAGATAGAGAAAGAGGTGAAAAAATAGACAAGAAAAAAAACGAACAAATAAATGAGCTAAATAAAAGAGTACAGAGAGCAATCGACAAAACCATGGAAATAAGCAACGTAATGGATGAAAATATGGAAGTGAATGAAGTGCTAACCAAAATAACTGAAGACACTGGTGTGGTAATAAATGATAGAGCATACAAACTGAAGAGAAAAACAAAATTATCATTGAATTCTCAAATGTCAATAAAAAAAGAGAAATAATGAGCAAATAAAACAACATAGAATTGAACTTGTAAATTCGAATGAGTCGAAAAATTTTGTCTACTTGAATAATTAACTCACATCACACAACAGAAAATTCTTACGGATGGCAAAAACTAAAGCTAAAGAGTGTGGATGGAAATTTGTATGGGTAAAAACGGCAATATCTATGCTCGAAAAACGAAACGTCAAAATTTACCGATATAAACAATTCAGTAGATCTTGAAAACATAACCCCATCTAAATATAAACACGAAACTATTAAAGAGATTTTGCTTCCAAATTGAACACTTTTTCTATACGATATAAGGGAATATCCGAAATGAAATAATATACTTAAAACAAAACACCCTAAACTTTTCTACAAAAATATACAAAAAAAAAAAAAAGATTTATACAGAGGTTATAATTCACAGCTCTAACAACGTAAACATGAATTATATAAACTTTAAAATGTCGATTTTACAATTAAATATTATAAAAAACTTTTTAGCATTTATAGCTACAATTTCGAAAATAATAAACAAAATCAAAATAATAATATTATGTGAAACAAATATTACTGATGACGAAAACCAATTCTACAACATTGAGGGTTTCCACTCGATTTTCCTTATGGTCGAGGAGGAGGTTTTGCGATGTATATTAAACAAACACAAACTGAAACAAAGGCGGCAGAGAAATATGGATACATGTAGCCAATGTTCTTTAACAATAAAATCTACGAATTTTGTGATCTGCTTAAATTGTGAAAGAAAATTTCATTTCAGTCCATGTTGTTCTCCATCAGAGATTGAATGCAGAAAAATTGGAAATGTCATGTATGCAGTCCGAGAGCAAAATCTCCCAATAACACATATATTTTTGAAAACAGCAGTGAAAATGAAACACTTCAAATAGATAAAAATAGCAAACTTCAAATACAATCAAAACAACAAAGAGATAACGATGATAATAATGAAATAGCAAGCAAACGTTTTAAAAACTATACAACAATTCCATAAATAAGTTGTTATAAAAAAGAAAGTGAAAATGTCTTTCCTACAAGTGTTAAATATGAATACATGTAGCCAATGTTCTTTAACAATAAAATCTACGAATTTTGTGATCTGCTTCAATTGTGAAAGAAAATTTCATTTCAGTCCATGTTGTTCTCCATCAGAGATTTTTTATAAGAGTATGGGAATGCAGAAAAAAAACTGATTGGAAATGTCATGTATGCAGTCCGAGAGCAAAATCTCCCAATAACAAATATATTTTTGAAAACAACAGTGAAAATGAAACACTTCAAATAGATGAAAATATCAAACTACAAATACAATCAAAACAAAGAGATAACGATGATAATAATGAAATAGCAAGCAAACGTTTTAAAAACTATACAACAATTCCATAAATAAGTTGTTATAAAAAAGAAAGTGAAAATGTCTTTCCTACAAGTGTTAAATATGAATACATGTAGCCAATGTTCTTTAACAATAAAATCTACGAATTTTGTGATCTGCTTCAATTGTGAAAGAAAATTTCATTTCAGTCCATGTTGTTCTCCATCAGAGATTTTTTATAAGAGTATGGGAATGCAGAAAAAAAACTGATTGGAAATGTCATGTATGCAGTCCGAGACCAAAATCTCCCAATAACACATACATATATTTTTGAAAACAACAGTGAAAATGAAACACTTCAAATAGATGAAAATAGCAAACTTCAAATACAATCAAAACAACAAAGAGATAACGATGATAATAATGAAATAGCAAGCAAACGTTTTAAAAACTATACAACAACACCAACTGCTACACCACCAACAGAAGATATGTCGACACAACAAAAAGCCATCTATGAACTAGAGAAAGGCATGCTCGAAATGCAAAACTATATAAAACAATTAACAACAAATATAACAACTGTAACAACAAACATAACAAACTTCAGTGCAGAACTAAAAGAGCACATTGCTGATATCAACAGGAATGTAGCCACAATAACAAAACAAATAAATGAACTGCAAGTGAGAGATCAACAAAAGGGCGAACAAATAAAAGAGTTGAGTGAAAGAATAGAGAAAATGGAACAAAGAGCTATTGAAAAAAATATTGAAATTGGAAATATAAACAATGAAAACATAGAGGTGAGTGATGTGATGAAACAAATAAGTGAAAGCATTGGCGTAGCTATAAACCAGAGTGAGGCAGAGAAAATTTTTGGGTCTCTCTTGTGTTCTCAATGAGCGTAAATTTGTTGTTGTTCACAACGTGTTAGCATCTACACAGGCTGTGAGCGATAACAAATTTACGCTCACTTAGAGCACATGGGCTCTCTTGTGAGTCACAATGCCTCCTCCTGCTATAAACAACGCCGACATAAATAGAGTAAAGAGAAAAAAAGAAAATAATAGTTGAATTTGCAACTCTTTATAAGAAGAAGGAAATTGTGGATAAAATAAAGAGACACAGAGTAGGAATAAAAGAACGGCAGATGAAGAAAACACCATTTACTACGTAAACGATGAACTAACGAAACATAATAAACATCTTTTGTGGTTGGTAAAGATGAAGGCCAAGGAGTCAAAATGGAAATATGTTTGGGTGAAAAGTGGTAACATCTATGCCCGAAAGAATGAAAATTCTCTGTTTATAATAATTCGTAATACGTCAGATATCGAGAATATAACTGCCACTAATTAAAATTAATAATAAATACAAACACTTCCCAATGATAAATTAAATATTCTACAAAACATAAAAAAGTTATTTCAAAAAGCTACATAAATAAACGCATATCATAAACAAGTAAGAAAAGTCTATAGTCGGACGGAGCCGACCATGGGATACCCTATACGACTATCCCTGGACAATCGCTCTCCACGGAACTTCTTTTCAATGACTGTGGAAATTTAATAATCAAATATCAGAGATGTAATGTATAATACTTATGACCAAAACCAAACAGTTATCTAGCATGTCAAATACATTTTTGTAGCAGGAAAGGAAAATTTAGTTCACACAAACTAAAATGTAGTGAAATCCACTTATGTAGTACTTTAACCCGCTAAGTATTATCTGATCTTCACGTTGGTTTGTACGCTTCTTCTTCATCATAAACTCAAACTTTGTTTAACATTTTGCGGGTTATTATTTTACAAAATTGGTTAAAATTTTGTTTTTGATCCATTTGAACATTTCACGATCATCACCAAAAACTAATCATTTCTATTCTGGCCCGAACCCAACCTCCTTAAAAAATTCATTACAATCGGTCCATAATTGCGGCCTTAAGCTTGTTTACAATTTTTAATGGACGAACACACATCGCTAAATCGCTTTAACTCGTCGAGATATGAAATTTGGCATACCAAATAAGGGGTCTAGGGCGAATATTTCGTGGTGTTACATAAACTTTTGGAGAGACAATATGTAGCATGGGATAAAAATGTGGTTCTCTACACAGAACCCATTATGTATTAGGCAGTAGGCCCGTTATCTAGCAAACACTTTATTGCAATTTACATCAGAGGAAAGGTCAGTAGTTTTTTTCCATATGTAGGCTACTTTGCGAAATATATATGTCTTCAAGGAATTAAAATATCGACCAAAAATAAAATTTTTATATTTTTCATACAAAAGTAATGTTCCATTTCACCCGCTAAAGAATATCAGATCATCATTCAAAATTGTAGGCATCTTTTTCGACCTATACACTTAGCCGGTGCAAAATTTCGTGATTATTGATGTATAATTGCGACTTCTAGCGAGTTTATTATTACACTACAAACAAATAACGGAATATATTAGGCTGTAACTCTGTTATCTGATCATTGAAAGGTCAAGCGTTCCACTTTCAAGTATATCTCACTTGTCCGGAATGTTACTTCCAGGAATTAAGATATAAGCTGTATATTAAAAATTTTCACAATTTTCACACAAAAGTTTTGGTCCATTTAACCCTCTAAATATTATCTGATCGCCATCTCAAATTGCAAGCTTCTCCTTTGTGATATACTCTTACCTAATTTAAAATTACGCGTTGATCGAACTATTATTGAGACCTACAGAGCCGCTAGAAAATTGGATAAATATTATGTTTTTGGTCCATTTCATCCGCTAAATATTTCACGATCATCACCAATAAGAATAGGGATCTATTCTGAACCCGACCTCCATACAAAATTTCGTGACGATCGGTATATAATCATAATTGCGGCCTGGAGCGTGTTTACAATTTATAATGGACAGACGGACGGACGGACGGACACACATCTCAAAATCGCTTTATCTCGTCGAGATATGAAGATTGGTATACCACATTGGGGGTCTCCGACGAATATTTCGAGGTGTTACATGAATTTTTACCAAAACAAACTTATAATACCCTTTCCACATTGTGATATAGGGTATAAAAACCAAACAACTCTTTTTTATTTTTTTACATCGAAATAAATAAATGTTACTGAAATTTATATAATATACATATGAATAAAATGAACTACACTGAAGAAATAATAACCAGTTTTAACGACATAGACATGGACTATCTGAATTATAACATGTCGTTATTACACTTAAATATAAGATCATTAAGGAAAAACTTTATAGCGTTTCTAACCAATATTTCAGTTAATGATATTGACTGAAACAAATATTAGTGATGAAGAGAATCATTATTATTTAATTGATGGATACAACACAACATTCCAAAATAGAGAACGAAGATGTGGTGGAATTGCAATCTACATCCGAAGCGATATTCCCTATGAGGGCATACAAATAGAAATGGAATCGGCAGAAATAAAACAAATTAATATTACAACAAAAAATCACAAAAACACAACCATCATGCAAATATATCGACCACCGAACATGAATATAAAACATTTTATACAAGAATTGGAAAAAATCATTAGTGGTATAAGTAAACTAAACAATTTAATCATTGTGGGTGATATAAACATTGACATATAGAAAGTCAATAATACAACAACAAACTACCTAAATATGTTATCCTGTCATGGTTTACATTGTGTGATCAATAAAGTAACCAGAGAAGATAACACCAACCATTCGAAGACATGCCTATACTACTTATTCACCAGGTGGAACAAACAAATGTCTATTGCTCACGCGGCGGTAATAAAAACAGATATATCTGACCATTTTGCTATATTTGGTACTATCAACGAAATCAATCATTCGCCGAATCACAAACAAGACACAGAGAACAATGAGTCGCTCATACTAAACAATTCTAACGTTAACCAACAAATAAATACCACAAATTGGGAACAACTAATCAACTCATCAAGCAACTCAAATGATCTGTTTAACAATATTTATCAAACATTCAGCAACATATACCAAACATGAAAAATTCAACAAAAAAGCTTAAAAGAAGAAATCCACTTCCGTGGATCATATTTTATATTGTTGCAACATCAAAGACAAATTATATAAAAAGTGGTCACAAAACAAAAGTAACAAAATAAATGAAAAAATTTACAAAAGTTTCAACAACAGTTTGAACAAAAAAAAATACTAAAGCAAAGAACGATTATTATCATAATTCCACACAATTCCTACTAAACCGAACGAACATAAGGGGTACCTGGCAACTAGTTAATCAAATTACTGGTAAAAAAACGGAAAATCTAAACGATTCAATTAAAAGTCATTTTAAAAGTGAATCTCTTACTGAAATAACACAAAACTTTGCATTCACATTCAATGAAAATGTGCTAAAAATCATACACTCTTGCTCTATTGTCACACTAAGTACAAAAGCGGGAAACACTCTTAATAATTCAATATATATGGAGCTAGCGACTGAAAATGAAATAAATAACATCTTAAGGACATTAAATCCCAGAAAACGTGCGGGAATAGACAATATTAGATCTATAGATCTTAAACAAAATGCAAACATATTAACACCCCTCATAACAAAACTAACCAATGGCAGCATTTCTGAAGCATCAATACCAAAAATAATGAAGCAATCCATCATAAGACCAATTCACAAAAGTGGCGACAAAGCCGACTATAACAATTATCGGCCGATCGCAATACTGCCAGTCCTTGAAAAAGTGCTAGAAGAAATCCTCGTAAGAAGATTAAAGGATTTTCTTAAGAAGTATACCATTATAAACAAACCAACTCTTAGGTTACTTCACTAACCACATAAATGAATCTCTGAATCAGAATAAAAACTGTCTAACACTATTCATAGACTTCAGCAAGGCCTTTGATACACTATCTCACTCAAAACTGATCCAAACGCTTGCAACGATTGGTATTAGAGGGCAAACATTAAGCTGGTTCGCAGACTACCTTCAATCTAGGTCTTTCTGTGTCAAAGTATGTGACACAACAAGTAGTTTTAAAAATGCTCCCTACGGCGTACCTCAGGGTTCAAAGTTGGGGCCAATCCTCTATATTATTTATACGAACGAAATGGTAAATCTACTTAAAAATAGTAACACGTTTTCATATGCTGATCACACAGCCGTCGTAGTAAGTCACGAATTATTACATATAGCAGAAGAAACTCTTCAAAATGAGTTGAACCTAATCACTAGATGGTGCCACGACAGTGGCTTGATAATTAACTCCACAAAAACAAGTAAGAAAAGTGTTAAGTTCGGTCGGGCCGCACTTTTTATACCCTCCACCACAATTTTCAGTCATTTCGGTGGATTAATGTGGCCACAACCTTCAAAATACCGAAAATCGGAAGGTACCGTTGTATGGGGGGCTATATGATGGCGTGTACCTATACCTACAAATTTCTGGGGGAAGGTTTCATACCCACAACGAACACAAAATACCAAATTTCAGCCATCTCGGTGTGATAATGAGGCCAAAACCTTCAAAATACCGAAAATCGGGAGATATCGTCCTATGGGGCTATATCAAAATGTGGACCTATATAAACGTTTTATGGTAGAAATGTTTCTTAGCCTCTGGAAACACAAAATACAAAGTTACAGCCGATTCTGTTGTCAAATAGGACTAATACATTCAAAATGTATTAATATGACGCGTACTTTATACGGGGCGTTATATGGGGGCTATACCAAAACGTGGACCTATATAATCCAACTTTGGTAGGAATGTTTTTTGGTCTCTGGAGGCACAAAATACCAAATTACAACCAATTCGTTGGTTAAATTGGACAAATATCTTAAAAAATCCTTAAAACGACGACGCATCACGCGTCATTTTGTATGGGGGCTATACGAAAGCGTGGACCTACATAGTCCGCTTTCAATACCAAAAGTCCTACGTACATATAATAGATTTTCCCAAAATTTCATCGTCAATCCGTTCGGACGCTAGAGTGATTTCCACAGACGGACGGGCATGGCTATATCGATGTAGAATTGCACGTTGATCAAGAATATATATAGTTTGTGGGGTCTACAATGATTATTTCGAGTAGTTACAAACGTAGTGACGAACTTAATACAGTAGTTTTGACTTAGCTGCCAAAACAAGTTTTGCACGCATTTTGTGGCAGCAAAGCGAATTTCGCACTTATCTTTAATATTTTTAGCTGCCAAAAATTGGCAGTTATCCGATTCGCCTATCTGCCAAAGAATTGACACTGAAGTGTAATATTCAGCCACAGCTTTAATGAGAACAAACTCGAAATATATATTAAAAACCAGTCTTTATTAATTTTAACAAAAATAAAAATATAATTCAATGAAAATAATTGACTGTGTTAAAAATATAAATTTACACGTGTAATACATATAAATATAATAAAACAAAAAAATAATATAATGAAACAAAAAAATATTCATAAAATAACGAAAGTAAACTAAAAAAGGAACATTTTAATTGCTTTGGCCAAGAATATATAAAGAAAAATATTCAGTTATAGATTTCTGTTTTAATTTTTTTTTTGGAATTTTTAAGAATTGGATTCCCTATATTATCGGGCGCAATATTAAAATTAAAAAAAATATTCAGTTATAGATTTCTGTTTTAATTTTTTTATGGAATTTTTAAGAATATCACTCTCTATATTATCAGGCAAAATGTCTAAATTGTTTTGAATACAATATTTCTGTAAAACATGTATTGCATTAAGTGAATCCTTAGTTGAAGGGCATATGTCAGGTTCGTTCTGTTCTTCGCCTTCTTCATCCTCAATTTCTTCCTCGGCGGTGCAATTTCTCTCGAGAATTTCCCTATCGGATAATTCGCCATAACATTCCAAATCGGCATCACAATTTATATATTCTGAATAATTTGGTACCATTTCCAAAAAATATTCATCCTGACTTAACATTATATCACATTCAGGAGCCTTTTCAAATCCAGCCTTAAAAAATCACTATCTTTATTACCTGCTCAGTTTTTATTTTAACAACATACATACCTTTCTGAAGCAATTCGAAATAGTTCCTGGTTCTACCAACCACCATGATCTTTTAACATAATAAAGAGCGTCCAAAAGTGAAATTGATTTACAAAAGTCTGGAATGGATATATCCCTCTCTAAAGCCGATATTTGCTTTCTTACGATAATTCCTCTGTAGTGGGTTTTGAAGGCATGTATAATGCCTTGATCTAAGGGTTGCAACAGGGCGGTAGTATTCGGAGGCAGATATTGAACTTCAATATTTTTAAGATTCGTTGGTTTGTGACAACTAGCATTATCAACAAACAATATAATTTTTCTGTTTTCAGTTTGCATTTCTAAATCTAATGTGTTTAGAATACTGCACCACAAATCAGCTGTCATCCAGGCTTTTTTGTTACACATGTATTGTACAGGAGGGTTTACGTTTTTTAAACACCTCGGGTTTTTAGATTTACCAATTGCATACACCCTTTTGAATGAACCTGTCGAATTACACAGGAACAACAAGGTTAATCTGGCCTTTTGCCCCTTATGCCCTACTGGCTGATTTTCCGGGCGATAGTATGTTTTTGAAGGCAAAGCTTTATAAAAAAGAGCAGTTTCATCAGCGTTCATTATATTTTCAGGAGGATAATTTTCAATGAGATTTGGCAAAATATGTTCCTTATACGATTTAGCATTTTCTTGACTGTTTGAATTTAATTCCCCATGTATTTGACCTATTTTTATATTCTGTCTTTTTTCCATCTAAATAGCCAATTTGAGTCCGGTTCAAAATCTTCGCCTAGCTCAACAGCAAACTCTTTGGCTTTGTTTATTAGAATTGAGCTTGTAACAATACCATTCTTTTGCCTCTGTTGATCGAACCAAATTCCAAGGGCTTTTTCCACACTGTCATGTATACCTTTCCTTTTGCGTTTTTGTTGCAAATTATTCGATTCTGCAGCATAATTTCTAATTTCATCTTTCTTTTTTATTATTCTGTATACTGTAGAAATGTCACATTTGTATTTTTCGCAAATTTTCTTTTTATTAATATTTGCTTCCACATCTGTTATAAGATTCAACTTTTGTTTCAAAGAAAGAGATGTTAACTTTTTCTTTGACATTGTGCTGTCGCAACAACCTGCAGAAGTAAACTAAACAAAACAACCCTTTTTCAAACACTTCTAATTCTCACCTCATATGTTTGCAATGTTGTTTTTGTTTTAATGAGAGAGTTACACAATAGATCGTGGAGAACAAATTTCTTAGAAAGAGTTCCCATGACTAGATACTTGTTTACATTTATCCATACACAGTATGCGTGTGTAAAATAGATCACAATGCGAATATTGCATTTTTTTTGTGAATGGATGAGCAAAAACCAGTTTTCTACCGTTTCGTGCAAAATATTTCTGTGCAATTTCGCAAGACTTGTTTTTATTTTTTGGCTGGTAACAACAAAATTCTCGGTGAAAATGAATTAATATTTCCAAAAATTGTTGGTTGTTAAATGCAATTCGCACTTAAATGATTGGCAGTTAAAAGTGTAATTTGCTCTGAATTTTTAAAAAGCTTGCAAACTTTTACACTTTTTGGCAGAAAAATCAAATTCGCACTAAAACGATTGGCAGCAAAATCAAAACTACTGTATACCCCCATCCTATGGTGGAGGGTATAATAATGCACTTCAGACCCAGTAGCAGACCAAAACACAGCATCCGGATCGTATATCATGATATAAAATGCCTACACAACGAACACAACCAAACTATTCAACAAAGCCAAGACAACTGCAATACAGAGGTAGAATAAGTGGAAAGCTATAAATATCTTGGTGTGTTTTTAGATGCCCACTTCAAATGGAAAACTCACATTCAACATCTCCAAAAAAACTAAGACAGTCGTCATACGCACTATACCATCTTGGTAACAGCGCGCCTTTCTATGTGCTGAAACAAGCATATTTCTCGTTAATAGAATCGCATCTTAGACATGGGATTACAGCATGGGGAAATGCGAGATGTTGTCGACTACTTCAAACGGCACAAAACCGTATCGTAAAACTTATTCACAAGCAACTGGAAAAAAGCACACAACAAGAAAATCTGCGCAACAATACGCATGGAAACACAGCAACATTAATTTTCAAGTCCCTGGAATTATTAAACATAAAGGAAATGTACGCAATCACAATAGTAAAAGAATTCATGGATGACGGAAGCATAGCAAGGAAGATAGCACACAACCAGAACACTCGAAGAAGAGCAGAAGGAAAATACATCGTCCCAAAATTCAAAAATGATTATGGAAAATATGCACTCTGTGTCGCACTGCCTAACACGTTAAATGAAATGCCAAGAGAAGTATTAAATGAAAGAAATAAGAATATTAGAATTAAGCCAATGAAAAACATTACATAACTAAGAGATAAAAGCAGAATTCCTTAAATACTATAGAAGTCTACAAATACTTAATTTTACTCATTCAATGAACAATCGTTATAGATATTGCACCCACATACAAGCTTAATGAAGCTTCGTTGGACTTAGTGTATAATGAATTGTAAAAATATTATATTTTGAATAAAATAAATATATAAACAGTATAGATCGAAAACACAAGTTAATATTGGTTGGAGATGTAAACATAGATATCAAAAAACACAACGCTACAACAAACAACTATTTAAACATTTTATAGTCAAATAACATACATTGTATGATCACAAACACAGATCGTGAGGACAACAGAAATCAAACAGAGACATACATCGATCATCTTCTTTGTAGATGGGACAAAAGATTACCGGTAATAAGAAGTGAAATTACGGATCATTTCATGGTATTTGGATGCATTAATGAAGACACACCGATGGAAAAATCCAACCAAAATACCACAAATCTGAGAATAAATACAAATAAAGTAAATTATCTAATAAATAACACAAACTGGGAAGAAATTGTGAATATCTCAAATAATACCAATGAACTATTTACCAATATCTGTAAAAAATTTAATCAAATATAAAAAAAAATCAACATCAACACAAACAAAATTGAAGGAAAGAAACCCGTAGCCGTGGTTAAGTGAAGACCTACTAAAATGTTGCAACATAAGAGATCAACTTTATTAAAAATACTATTGTTTAAGTTAGAAACTCTCTATTGGTATTTTCACTACAAATCTCCAGGGAGCCTTTGTTCGCCTAGTTCGGATCGCAGAGAGGCCTCCCTTCCTTAAGTGTTCTCCACAAACCCTCTGAGAAACTATGTTCGCTTACGGCGGACCGTAGGGTGATATTTCCAATCATTGCCCTACAAATATTCTCAGAGACTATGTTCGCTCAGCGCGGATCGTAGAGAGTACTCTCTTGGTAGTGTAATTTCTCTGCAATTTCTCCCTGGAACTGTATTCGCTCAGTTCGGATCGTAGTGAGAACTTTCCAATAAGCAGTGATTGCCTCAGCCTTGATTCACTTTCGGTTTTTATACATAAATCACTTATTAGTCATCTCTTCACCTGTACAGACGTATGTACATTTTTATAAGTCGGTTTCTCTTACACGCGAATTGTAACGCGTCTCACCCAATACAAGGTAAAGTCATCAGCACTTTTCGCCTAATAAATCACCCACACCAATATTGTTTATACAAACTAAAAACCTTTGTGTTTTATTTTCTACTCTTTTATTTATCGGTAACACTCGGGTTTGTATCACCATTGCTCATCTCCACAAACAACAACTATTCTCTGCGACCTTTCTGAGCTATCACCTAAACATTTGGTCCAGTCGAGCCGGATAAGTTCCTTTGGATTTTGTTGTTGTCCACTTAAACATTTCATCCAATAGAAACCGATCAGTGGACAACTTACAAGGTGTTGTTTGTGCTAATCGGAGTTTTTGTTCTCTTCTTCACCACACAAAAGATTCCCCAATCACCCCTCACCACCATCCTCATCAACAAAACCATCCAATCGCATCACCAACAACACATATTCCACCAAAAAACATACCAGGTATGTAAATTCAGTGTTTTCATAAGTGAGCAAATCCCGAGTGTTAAATTTTTTATCTCCATTTTCGCATAAAAATATTTCGGTATACTGATCGACTTTTATTCACCCTATCGCTCGGTAGTTACAATCAAATACGGTTAAAATCCTCATACAGTCCACACACTAAATCATTTAATAAAAATTCTCACCAAACTACGGTTGCATACCCTTTAAATATTAGCAAAATATCTTTTATTTCGTGAATTTAATAAATCTAATATACGGCATACTGTGTTTATTTATTATTCACAAACAAGTCAACAAGTGTAGTGATCGCCAATACGTGTTGTTGTTATATTATCTCGGTTTATTTTCTCACTATCCCTACATCCATAATTATTCCAAAGGGAGAGCCCTTTAGTGAGAATTGCAACAACAAACGTCTTACAAATCACCCGCCTTTTTTAGCTTCACCTAATAAAACGAAAAAAAAACCTACCAACAACAATTCAATACGTTGTGGTCTCTCTACCTGCTTCCTACTAGTACATTCCAGCATACGTCTACTGCGGCATCGACGTTGTGTGTACGTTATTTCTACTGCTACAGTGGGTCACAGGTGCAAAAATTATTTTTTAATATTTTCTTCGGAAAAGTAAATATTTGCATATTTTTGAAAAATAATCGGTATTCGGTATAAACGGACATCGTACACCCTACAATCGGCATTATATATTTATATTTTTAGTAAATATAACAAGTATTTAATATAAATTTATATTTTTATACTAAAATCACCTTTTTATACCCTACTCCACAAAGTTTGTTTTGCTGATAATTCATGTAACACCGCGAAATATACGTCGGAGACCACCAATGTGGTATACCAATCTTCATATCTCGGCGAGATAAAGCGAGTTTGAGATGTGTGTCCGTCCGTCCGTGTGTCCGTCTGTCCATTATAAATTGTAATCAAACTCCAGGCCGCAATTATGGACCGATCGTCACGAAATTTGGTATGGAGGTCGGTTTCACATCAGAATAGATCGGTTTTTTTAATTGGTGATGATTGTGAAATATTTAGCGGGTGAAATGGATCAAAAACACAATTTTAATCCGATTTTGTAGCTGTACTGTACACTGCCGCTCACTTGAATAGAACCCCCCTGCAAAATTTTAATCAAACTTCATTTTTTCCGAATTATACAAGATATGAAGTTTTTAACTTTCATTATATTTAGCTTCATATGTTTGGAGTAACCTTAGTCATTCATTTCCATTCAAATCCAATTTATATAAAAACAAGTAAGAAAAGTCTATAGTTGGACGGAGCCGACCATGGGATACCCTATACCACTATTGCTGGACAATCGTTCTCCACGGAACTTCTTTTCAATGATTGTGAAAATTTAATTATCAAATATCAGAGATGTAATGTATAATACTTATGACCAAAACCAAAAAGTTATCTAGCATGACAAAGACATTTTTGTAGCAGGAAAGGAAAATTTAGTTCACGTAAAATGTAATCAAACCCACTTATGTAGTACTACTTCCGTTGTTTAACCGCTACGTTATTGAAATTTTTGCCGATTTCACACAAAAGTTTCAGTCCATTTAACCCGCTAAGTATTATCTGATCTTCACGTTGGATTGTACGCTTCTTCTTCATCATAAACTCAAACTTTTTTTAAAATTTTGCGGGTTATTATTTTGACCTACAGAGCCGCTACAAAATTGGTAAAAATTCTGTTTTTGGTCCATTTCATCCCCTGAACATTTCACGATCATCACCAAAAACTAATCATTTCTATTCTGGCCCGAACCCAACCTCCTTAAAAAAATCGTTGCAATCGGTCCATAATTGCGGCCTTAAGCTTGTTTACAATTTTTAATGGACGGACACACATCGCTAAATCGCTTTATCTCGTCGAGATATGAGTTTCAGCATACCAAATAAGGGGTCTAGGACGAATATTTCTTGGTGTTACATAAACTTTTGGAGAGACAATAAGTAGCATGGGATAAAAATGTGGTTCTCTACACAGAACCCATTATATATTAGGCAGTAGGCCCGTTATCTAGCAAACACTTTATTGCAATTTACATCAGAGAAAAGGCCAGTAGTTTTTTTCCATATGTAGGCTACTTTGCGAAATATATATGTCCTCAAGGAATTAAAATAGCGACCAAAAATAAAATTTTTATATTTTTCATACAAAAGTAATGGTCCATTTCACCCGCTAAAGACTAGCAGATCATCATTCAAAATTGTAGGTATCTTTTTCGACCTATACTCTACCCGATGCAAAATTTCGTGATCTTTGATGTATAATTGCGACTTCTAGCGAGTTTATTGTTACACTACAAACAAATAACGGAATATATTAGGCTGTAACTCTGTTTTCTGATCATGCACACCAACAAAATTGGCATCAATTGAAAGGTCAAGCGTTCCACTTTCAAGTATATCTCACTTGTCAGGAATGTTACTTCCAGGAATTAAGATATAAGCTGTATATTAAAAATTTTCACACTTTTCACACAAAGGTTTTGGTCCATTTAACCCTCTAAATATTATCCGATCGCCATCTCAAATTGCAAGCTTCTCCTTTGTGATATACTCTTACCTTATTTAAAATTACGCATTGATCGGACTATTATTGAGACCTACAGAGCCAATATAAAATTGGATAAATATTATGTTTTTGGTCCATTTCACCCGCTAAATATTTCACGATCATCACCAATAAGAATAGGGATCTATTCTGATCTGAACCTGACCTCCATACAAAATTTCGTGGCGATCGGTCCATAATTGCGGCCTGGAGCGTGTTTACAATTTATAATGGACAGACGGACGGATGGAGGGACGGACGGACACACATCTCAAAATCGCTTTATCTCGTCGAGATATGAAGATTGGTATACCACATTGGGGGTCTCCGACGAATATTTCGCGGTGTTACATGAATTTTTACCAAAACAAACTTATAATACCCTTTTCCACATTGTGGTATAGGGTATAATTATACAAGGAAAACAAAATAAAGTCATAAATTGGAGTAAACAAATTTGACTCATTTGAATAGAACCCCCCTTTAAAACTTGCAAATACAGAAAGATTGTATTAGAATATCGATGCATATTTACTCTATATTGAAAACGAAGTACTTTCAGTACTATTCAGTAAAAGGATATCCATACTGATTAAGGATACACCCGTATATCCTGCTTTGGTGAGGATTCTTTAAATAATCGGGTGTAATGCCATACAAAGATTGCTTTTTTCTGTCAACAAGTTTATTTTTGGAAGCGTACTGTCTCCTAGAGTCGTATATTTTACGCTTAAGTCATTCCCATACAGTTTAGAGAACATTTACCACTGTAGAATATGGTGGCCCCTCCAGGATATCCGCATTTCTATTCAAATCTTTAAGTTTTGATGAC
This sequence comes from Musca autumnalis, assembly GCF_047663935.1. Classification (NCBI taxonomy): domain Eukaryota; kingdom Metazoa; phylum Arthropoda; class Insecta; order Diptera; family Muscidae; genus Musca; species Musca autumnalis. The sequence continues at coordinate 123,922,027 of NW_027412088.1, read as the reverse complement.
TCGATGTGTACAAAAGTTTATAAAATCGTGATGAAATTGCCACTCGGGATATCCAAAAATGTTTCTCAATACTGGAAATTCCTGTTTTAGAACTCCTTTATAAGTTGTCGTGCGCATTTAGGGTGAACTAAATTGACGCCCAAGTCCTTGATAATTAGTAATGCGTTCCAGCACAATAAAAACACATTCATCGCTACAGAAACAATTTAGAAGATGGTCTTCCATTCAATTGAAGTGAAAATAATAGTTATAGAGTTATGCAATTGTTTACTTAATGAGGAGAGTCCTTAATAATTATGAAGGACTTGGGCGTTAATTTCTTTCACCCTAAATGCGCACGACAATTTACAAAGGAGTTCTAAAACAGGTATTTCCAGTAGTGAGAAACATTTTCGGATATCCCGAGTGGCAATTTCATCAAGATTTTATAAACTTTTGTACACTTCGAGTCATCAAAACTTAAAGATTTGAATAGAAATCTATCTTTTCATAGAACTAATTATGGGAAGAATGAGCCGTTAACACGATGTCTTTGTTTATTTAACTCCATTGCAAACCATATAGATTACCACATAGAACGTCATGTTTTCAAGAGATTAGTTAGATCTTTGCTTGAAAATGAACCTTAACTATACATCTAATGTTTGCCAATTTATTAAAATCCTAGTTTTTAAGTCCAATCCAATGTAATCTGTGAGAGCATAGCTCGGTAGATGAAATAAATAAATAAATAAAAAATGCGGATATCCTGGAGGGGCCACCATATTCTACTGTGGTAAATGTTCTCTAAACTGTATGGGAATGACTTAAGCGTAAAATATACGACTCTAGGAGACAGTACGCTTCCAAAAATAAACTTGTTGACAGAAATAAGCAAGCTTTGTATGGCATTACACCCGATTATTTAAAGAATCCTAACAAAGCAGGATATACGGGTGTATCCTTAATCAGGAGGGATATCCTTTTACTGAATAGTACTGAAAGTACTTCGTTTTCAATATAGAGTAAATATGCATCGATATTCTAATACAATCTTTCTGTATTCGCAAGTTTTAAAGGGGGGTTCTATTCAAATGAGCCAAATTTGTAACTCCAATTTTTGACTTTATTTTGTTTTTCTTGTATAATTATACCCTATACCACAATGTGGAAAAGGGTATTATAAGTTTGTTTTGGTAAAAATTCATGTAACACCGCGAAATATTCGTCGGAGACCCCCAATGTGGTATACCAATCTTCATATCTCGACGAGATAAAGCGATTTTGAGATGTGTGTCCGTCCGTCAGTCCATTATAAATTGTAAACACGCTCCAGGCCGCAATTATGGACCGATCATCACGAAATTTTGTATGGAGGTCGGGTTCAGATCAGAATAGATCCCTATTCTTATTGGTGATGATCGTGAAATATTTAGCGGGTGAAATGGACCAAAAACATAATATTTATCCAATTTTCTAGCGGCTCTGTAGGTCTCAATAATAGTCCGATCAACGCGTAATTTTAAGTAAGGCAATAGCATATCACAAAGGAGAAGCTTGCAATTTGAGATGGCGATAGGATAATATTTAGAGGGTTAAATGGACCAAAACTTTTGTGTGAAAATTGTGAAAATTTTAAATATACAGCTTATATCTTAATTCCTGGAAGTGACATTCCGGACAAGTGAGATATACTTGAAAGTGGAACGCTTGACCTTTCAATTGATGCCAATTATATTGGTGTGCATGATCAGATAACAGAGTTACAGCCTAATATATTCCGTTATTTGTTTGTAGTCTAATAATAAACTCGCTAGAAGTCGCAATTATACATCAATAGTCACGAAATTTTGCACCGGGTAAGAGTATAGGTCGAAGAAGATGCCTACAATTTTGAATGATGATCTGATATTCTTTAGCGGGTGAAATGGGTAGCCTACATATGGGAAAAAACTACTGACCTATCCTCTGATGTAAATTGCAATAAAGTGTTTGCTAGATAACGGGCCTACTGCCTAATATATAATGGGTTCTGTGTAGAGAACCACATTTTTATCCCATGCTACATATTGTCTCTCCAAAAGTTTATGTAACAACACGAAATATTCGTCCTAGACCCCATATTTGGTATGCCAAAATTCATATCTCGACGAGATAAAGCGATTTAGCGATGTGTGTCCGTCCATTAAAAATTGTAAACTAACTTAAGGCCACAATTATGGACCGATTGTAACGAATTTTTTAAGGAGGTTGGGTTCGGGCCAGAATAGAAATGATTAGTTTCTGGTGATGATCGCGAAATGTTCAGGGGATGAAATGGACCAAAAACAAAAGTTTAACCAATTTTGTAGCGGCTCTGTAGGTCAAAATAATAACCCGCAAAATTTTGAACAAAGTTTGAGTTTATGATGAAGAAGAAGCGTACAAACCAACATGAAGATCAGAGAATACTTAGCGGGTTAAATGGACTGAAACTTTTGTGTGAAATTGGTAAAAATTTCAATAACGTAGCGGTTAAACAACGGAAGTACTACATAAGTGGGTTTCATTGTGTGAAACAAATTTTCCTTTCCTGCTACAAAAATGTCTTTGTCATGCTAGATAACTTTTTGGTTTTGGTCATAAGTATTATACATTACATCTCTGATATTTGATAATTAAATTTTCACAATCATTGAAAATAAGTGCCGTGGAGAGCGATTGTCCAGGGATAGTGGTATAGGGTATCCCATGGTCGGCTCCGTCCGACTATAGACTTTTCTTACTTGTTATACCCTATACCACAATGTGGAAAAGGGTATTATAAGTTTGTTTTGGTAAAAATTCATGTAACACCGCGAAATATTCGTCGGAGACCCCCAATGTGGTATACCAATCTTCATATCTCGACGAGATAAAGCGATTTTGAGATGTGTGTCTGTCCGTCCGTCCGTCTGTCCATTATAAATTGTAAACACGCTCCAGGCCGCAATTATGGACCGATCGTCACGAAATTTTGTATGGAGGTCGGGTTCAGATCAGAATAGATCCCTATTCCTATTGGTGATGATCGTGAAATATTTAGCGGGTGAAATGGACCAAAAACATAATATTTATCCAATTTTGTAGCGGCTCTGTAGGTCTCAATAATAGTCCGATCAACGCGTAATTTTAAATAAGGTAAGAGTATATCACAAATGAGAAGCTTGCAATTTGAGATGGCGATCGGATAATATTTAGAGGGTTAAATGGACCAAAACTTTTGTGTGAAAATTGTGAAAATTTGTAATATACAGCTTATATCTTAATTTCTGGAAGTGACATTCCGGACAAGTGAGATACACTTGAAATTGGAACGCTTGACCTTTCAATTGATGTCAATTATGTTGGTGTGCATGATCAGATAACAGTGTTCCAGCCTAATATATTCCCTTATTTGTTTGCAGTGTAATAATAAACTCGCTAGAAGTCGCGATTTTACATCAATAGCCACGAAATTTTGCACCGGGTAAGAGTATAGGTCGAAAAAGATGCCTACAATTTTGAATGATGATCTGATATTCTTAAGCGTGTGAAATGGACCATTACTTTTGTATGAAAAATATAAAAATTTTATTTTTGTCGATATTTTAATTCCTTGAGGACATATATATTTCGCAAAGTAGCCTACATATGGAAAAAAACTACTGACATTTCCTCTGATGTAAATTGCAATAAAGTGTTTGCTAGATAACGGGCCTACTGCCTAATATATAATGGGTTCTGTGTAGAGAACCACATTTTTATCCCATGCTACATATTCGTCCTAGACCCCGTATTTGGTATGCCAAAATTCATACCTCGACGAGATAAAGCGATTTAGCGATGTGTGTCCGTCCATTAAAAATTGTAAACAAGCTTAAGGCCGCAATTACCGACCGATTGTAACGGGCCAGCATAGAAATGATAAGTTTTTGGTGGTGATCGTGATATTCAGGGGATGGAATGGACCAAAAACTAAATTTTAACCAATTTTGTAGCCGCTCTGTAGGTCAAAATAATAACCCGCAAAATTTTAAACAAAGTTTGAGTTTATGATGAAAAAGAAGCTACAAACCAACGTGAAGATCAGATAATACTTAGCGGGTTAAATGGACCGTAACTTTTGTGTGAAATTGGTAAAAATTTCAATAACGTAGCGGTTAAACAACGGAAGTAGTAGTACTAAATAAGTGGGTTTCATTACATTTTAGTTTGTGTGAACTAAATTTTCCTTTCCTGCTACAAAAATGTTTTTGTCATGCTAGATAACTTTTTGGGTTTGGCCATAAGTATTATACATGACATCTCTGATATTTGATAATTAAATTTTCACAATCATTGAAAAGAAGTTCCGTGGAGAGGGATTGTCCAGGGATAGTGGTATAGGGTATCCCATGGTCGGCTCCGTCCGACTATAGACTTTTCTTACTTGTTATACCCTATACCACAATGTGGAAAAGGGTATTATAAGTTTGTTTTGGTAAAAATTCATGTAACACCGCGAAATATTCGTCGGAGACCCCCAATGTGATATACCAATCTTCATATCTCGACGAGATAAAGCGATTTTGAGATGTGTGTCCGTCCGTCCGTCCGTCTGTCCATTATAAATTGTAAACACGCTCCAGGCCGCAATTATGGACCGATCGTCACGAAATTTTGTATGGAGGTCGGGTTCAGATCAGAATAGATCCCTGTTCTTATTGGTGATGATCGTGAAATATTTAGCGGGTGAAATGGACCAAAAACATAATATTTATCCAATTGTCTAGCGGCTCTGTAGGTCTCAATAATGGTCCGATCAACGCGTAACTTTAAATAAGGTAAGAGTATATCGCGATCGGGTAATATTTAGAGGGTTAAATGGACCAAAACTTTTGTGTGAAAATTGCGAAAAATTTTAATATACAGCTTATTTCTTAATTCCTGGAAGTGACATTCCGGGCAAGTGAGATATACTTGAAAGTGGAACGCTTGACCATTCTATTGATGCCAATTATGTTGGTGTGCATGATCAGATAACAGAGTTACAGCCTAATATATTCCGTTATTTGTTTGTAGTGTAATAATAAACTCGCTAGAAGTCGCAATTATACATCAATAATCACGAAATTTTGCACCGGGTAAGAGTATAAGTCGAAAAAGATGCCTACAATTTTGAATGATGATCTGATATTCTTTGGCGGGTGAAATTGACTATTACTTTTGTATGAAAAATACAAACATATTATTTTTGGTCGATATTTAAATTCCTTGAGGACATATATATTTCGCAAAGTAACCTACATATGGAAAAAACTACTGACCTTTCCTCTGATTTAAATTGCAATAAAGTGTTTGCTAGATAACCGGCCTACTGCATAATATATAATGGGTTCTGTGCAGAGAACCAAATTTTTATCATATGCTTCATATTGTCTCTCCAAAAGTTTATGTAACACCACGAAATATTCGTCCTAGACCCCTTATGCCAAAATATATATCTCGACGAGATAAAGCGATTTAGCGATGTGTGTCCGTCCATTAAAAGTTGTAAACAAGCTTAAGGTGGCAATTATGGACCGATTGTAACGAATTTTTTGAGAAGTTTGTGTTCGGGCCAGAATAGGAATGATTAGTTTTTTGGTGATGATCGTGAAATGTTCAGGGGATGAAATGGACCAAAAACAATATTTTAACCAATTTTGTAGCGACTCTGTAGGTCAAAATAATAACCCGCAAAATTTTAAACAAAGTTTGAGCTTATGATGAAAAAGAAGCGTACAAACCAACGTGAAGATCAGATAATACTTAGCGGGTTAAATGGACTGAAAATTTTGTTGGAAATTGGTAAAAATTTCAATAACGTAGCGATTAAACAACGGAAGTAGTAGTACCACATAAGTGGGTTTCATTACATTTTAGTTTGTGTGAACTAAATTTTCCTTTCCTGCTACAAAAATGTCTTTGTCATGCTAGATAACTTTTTGGTTTTGGTCATAAGTATTATACATTACATCTCTGATATTTGATAATTAAACTTTCACAATCATTGAAAAGAAGTTCCGTGGAAAGCGATTGTCCAGGGATAGTGGTATAGGGTATCCCATGGTCGGCTCCGTCCGACTATAGACTTTTCTTACTTGTATTTTAAAATAAAACAATCGTAAGGTTTAAATCCAGATCGGAGGTTTGTTTGCTCGGCATCCCCCAACAGTTAAGCATGATTGGCTACTGTTTTTAATACGACAATCAGCAACACCACCACAAGCACCAATGGCACAGCATGTTGTTCTCAAAGCAGTACCCGGTTGGGCGCCACCGCTGTCACAATCGTTTGGAAAGGCTTTCCCCACCCAAGCACATCTATGTGAGATATATATGATGTGAACATGGTCACATCATGACTTTGTAGAAGCAGTACCTACTTGGGCGCCAACGATGTCACAGTCGTTTGTAAAGGTTATCCCGCCCAGGTACGTCTAGAATTATATCCATGATGTAGAAAAAGAAGTCTAAAGGTGCAAACATGACTTAAAGCATGAGTTTGGTTGCGGATTTGTTGTTGTAACAGTGTTTATTATTGCGTGTTCGTCCTTTCCTTAATCTAACTCTGTGCCGTGCCGCATCCCAGCAAAATTTTATGGAAGTGGTTCCATGATATGCCATGATTTCACTGGATCTTTTGCATTGGTTCAAATGAAGCCGTGAAAGATCCGATCTTTTCATCAGGATTTGAACCCATTCGAAGGAAGTCGTGAAAGTTCCGATCGTTTCATCAGCATTTGAACCAATTCAAAGGAGTCGTGATAGATCCGATCTTTTCCTTAGCATTTGAACCCATTCCATCGATCCAATAGAGATGAATTTTGTGTTTTTATTTTTACACATGTATATATTCTTTTATTTATCTAAATATGTACGTTTAAAGCAATGTAAGATTTATTATGCTAGGAAGTTCCAAATATTGAGCTAAAAGTAGAGTCGGACTGCACTCTTTGGTATTAGTCGTGTTCCTTTACGTGCCTAAGGTTACCAGTTTTTACCCGCAAAGTGTTTCCTTACTTTAAAAGCATACAATTTATATGAGAGCAGTTCACCACTTTACCCTGCGTTTACAAATGCCAGTATTGGCAAGACAATAGCAAAAATGCAAACCTTTTTCACAAATACATTTACAAATTTTTAAATATGAATAGAGAAAAGTGTGAATGTATTGGTGTAACTTTGCTATTGTCTTGCCAATACTGTCTGTGTGTAAACGCCTAGTTAACCATTTTTGCAACAATTACCATTTTTAAAAGTAAAGGAACAGACCGACTATAAAAATTTCCTTGTCTGCTCTAGAGAACCCTGCTCAACAAGTCGATTTGTAGATCCCTAAACGTTGTAAAATAAAATTCACGAAATAAGCCCTGTTCCTTTACGTGCAAGAATCTTCAAGTTTTACCACTTTTTACTCGAAAAGCGTTCCTTTACTTCAGACACCATACAATTCATATTGGAGCAGTTTAAAACTTTTACTACTTTTGCCGGTTTTACCATTTTCAAAAGTAAAGGAACAGACCAATAGTAATCTGCAGTTGCAAATTTACGACCTGTCGCTTGCCAAACACATCGTTCCCGAAGTCTGGAAAATAGGCCAGCTACTGAAGCCCGAAAAGGATGCCGGCAAAGGTAAATCTTACAAACCGATTTGGCTTTTGTCGCCCGTAGCAAGGACCCTTGTGGCTATAGTTCTTCCAGCACCAGAAATAACTTTCCAGTTGCCGATCAATAGCATAGAAACCGTAAGCAGCACAACAACTGCGTTGAAGGCCATCTCCATCTCCGTATTAGCAGAGGACTCACTCAGAGCAAGCCGTGCTCATAATCTAGAAAGAGAAGTCTAACGTTACAAGAGAGAACCTCTAGATCAGCAATCCTTTCAACCAGGTTTAAGTAGCATTCACACGAATGCAGTCGCAGATGCAGTAAACAGTTACCGTGTGAATGCGGTCCTTGGAGAACATCCACCATCTATCGCAGCTGAGAAGCGCCAGCTGTCAGGACAAACCAGAGTAGTTTTGGGTCAATACGTTCGGGATGGTGCAGCCGTCAAAATTTCTATCGGGCAAGTACTGATGACACCGTGGAAAACATCTGCCCAGCATACAGCACAGGTTCCCACGACACCCTGCTCCTTTTCAATTGCCCTACCAATCCTGCTAAGAAACATACGTTTGCAGCTTTGTGATTACAAACCATTGGTCTGTTCCTTTACTTTTAAAAATGGTAACAGTGGCAAAAAATGGTAAAAGTGGTGAACTGGTCTCATATAAATTGTATGCTTTAAAAAAGGTAAAGTAAAGGAACACTTTGCAGGTTAAAAATGTTAAGAAATGGTAACCTCAGGCACGTAAAGGAACAGAGCTCATATAAATAGCGAAATAGCCACATTCTTACGACTGATAGACCCAGAGTCAGATTAAGCAGAAAAATGAGAATACAAACATATTAACTACTGTTACAACAACGAGAACTGCAATTATAGATGTAAACTATATGATGATAAATAAATTATAGTTTCATTAATTCCTTTGAATTAATAAAATAAAAAAACAAGTAAGAAAAGTCTATAGTCGGACGGAGCCGACCATGGGATACCCTATACCACTATCCCTGGACGATCGCTCTCCACGAAACTTCTTTTCAATGATTGTGAAAATTAAATTATCAAATATCAGAGATGTATAATACTTATGACCAAAACCAAAAAGTTATCTAGCATGACAAAGACATTTTTGTAGCAGGAAAGGAAAATTTAGTTCACACAAACTAAAATGTAATGAAACCCACTTATTTAGTACTACTACTTCCGTTGTTTAACCGCTACTTTATTGAAATTTTTACCAATTCACACCAAAGTTTCAGTCCATTTAACCCGCTAAGTATTATCTGATCTTCACGTTGGTTTGTACGCTTCTTCATCATCATAAACTCAAACTTTGTTTAAAATTTTGCGGGTTATTATTTTGACCTACAGAGCCGCTACAAAATTGGTTAAAATTTTGTTTTCGGTCCATTTCATCCCCTGAACATTTCACTATCATCACCAAAAACTAATCATTTCTATTCTGGCCCGAACCCAACCTCCTTAAAAAATTCGTTACAATCGGTCCATAATTGCTGCCTTAAGCTTGTTTACGGACACACATCGCTAAATCGCTTTATCTCGTCGAGATATGAGTTTTGGCATACCAAATAAGGGGCCTAGGACAAATTTCTTGGTGTTACATAAACTTTTGGAGAGACAATATGTAGCATGGGATAAAAATGTGGTTCTCTACACAGACCCCAATATGCACCCGTTATCTAGCAAACACTTTATTGCAATTTACATCAGAGGAAAGGTCAGTAGTTTTTTCCATATGTAGGCTACTTTGCGAAATATATATGACCTCACGGAATTAAAATATCGACAAAAAATAAAATTTTTATATTTTTCATACAAACGTAATGGCTCAGTTCACCCGCTAAAGAATATCAGGTCATCATTCAAAATTGTAGACATCTTTTTCGACCTACACTCTTACGCGGTGCAAAATTTCGTGACTATTGATGTATAATTGCGAATTCTAGCGAGTTTATTATTACACTACAAACAAATAACGGAATATATTAGGCTGTAACTCTGTTATCTGATCATGCACAACAACATAATTGGCATCAATTGAAAGGTCAAGCGTTCCACTTTCAAGTATATCTCACTTGTCCGGAATGTCACTTCCAGGAATTAAGATATAAACTGTATATTAAAAATTTTCACAATTTTTACACTAAAGTTTTGGTCCATTTAACCCTCTAAATATTATCCGATCGCCATCTCAAATTGCAAGCTTCTCCTTTGTGATATAATTTTACCTTATTTAAAATTACGCGTTAATCGGACTATTATTGAGACCTACAGAGCCGCTAGAAAATTGGATAAATATTATGTTTTTGGTCCATTTCACCCGCTAAATATTTCACAATCATCACCAATAAGAATAGGGATCTATTCTGATCTGAACCCGACCTCCATACGTGTTTGGAGCGTGTTTACAATTTATAATGGACAGACGGACGGACTGACGGACGGACACACATCTCAAAATCGCTTTATCTCGTCGAGATATGAAGATTGGTATACCACATTGGGGGTCTCCGACGAATATTTCGCGGTGTTACATGAATTTTTACCAAAACAAACTTATAATACCCTTTTCCACATTGTGGTATAGGGTATAATGAAAATCATTTTTCAATACAGCATTTTCCATTTTCCGAACAAGACGTGAAAATTACATGCCAAAGGGTTGGTGAAAATGACATGCCAAAGATTAGTGAAAATGCTATTCTTGGGAATTGGTTAAGATGGCATACCAAAGGATTGGTATAGATGCCATGCCAAAGAATTGTTGAAGATGCCATTCCATCGAGTTAGTAAAGATGACATGCTTAGGATCTGAAAATGAATTTGCATCTTTTGGGGGTCACGCTCTTGTAAAAAGAATGAGGGAAGATGCTGAAAAAATGACATTCCATTTCACTCGCACCCATTCTTGAATAGCATATTTGGCATCGAACATTTTGCTTGTTGATCGAGGTTCTCTCTTGTAACGTTAGACTTCTCTTTCTAGATTATGAAGACCCCCTGGCTTCCTGGGCCTGTGGTCTGAATTCTGCTATCATCGACCATGACATTCAACTCTATTGTAGATTTATTGGCTGGTACTTGCATATTCCTCGCGTGGAAAAAATGGTAAGATCAGACAAAAAGGAGCTCAGTCTTTCACAAGTGTCGTCAGGGAAGGCACCTGACGCCAAGATAGTACAATCATTCGCATACGTTACGTTCTCAATGCCGTCTGCAGCGTTTGGAATTTAGAAGAGGTTTTCTTCACTCTACGGGTCTTGGACTTCTTGATCCTAAATTCTACGTACTACTGTCATCCACACTTAAAATTTATTATCCAACGTTTCAAACTTGGACAGTGCGTAGTCTGCTCGATGACATCAAACAACGAGGGTGCTTGACAATATCAAAGGGCTTTGCTAAATCAAGTGTCACTATCACTGTTCTATCGCACACCTTGCTCTGAGTGAGTCTTCGGCTAATATGGAGATGGCCTTCAGCGCAGTTGTTGTGCTGCTTATGGATCCTATGCTATTGATCGGCAACTGGAAAGTTATTTCTAATGGTGGAAGAACTAAAGCCACAAGGGTCCTTGCTACGGGCGACAAAATCGGCCTGTAATATTCAACTTTGCTGGTATCCTTTTCGGGCTTCAGTAGCTGGCCTATTTTCCAGACTTCGGGAACGATGTGTTTGGCAAGCGACAGGTTGTAAATTTAAGTGAGAAACTTGACTTCCGGCTGTCCCAGCTATGGCAGTCTAAACACCGCCGCTGCACCGCAACAGAGTTTACTTCGTCCACTCTCAGCCACTGATTTTGTTTCATCTTACAAAAGCTTTTCTATTATCTTCTCATCACCAGTTCAGATTTCGACATGGACTCCAACAGCATTCCTTTAAGAATTTCTGTTCGTGAACCTACATTTAACTTGTAATTTTATAACAAAATTTTTGGAAATGTATACTCTTTTGTTTTGATGTCGCTACATGTAGGGATGTACAAATCGACTATTTTTTTTTTGTAGTGGTCTGTAAAAATGATTCAAATGCTGATGAAAAGATCGGATCTTTCACGACTTCCTTTGCATGGGTTTAAATGCTAATGAAAAGATCGGATCTTTCACGACTTCATTTGAACTAATGCAAAAGATCCAGTGAAATCATGGCATCTCATGGAACCACTTCCATAAAATTTTGCTGGGTTATGGCCTTAGCAACTGCATCCATGTGAATGCCATTCAGAACTGCATGATATGCCTGCTGATCTAGGGTTTCTCTCCTATATTGTTGGACCTCCCTCTCTAGAGCATGAATATCCTTCCTGATATGCGTGGGTGTGTCGGGCCTAGCCAGCAGATGGTGATTGAGATGGCTCTCACGGTAACACCCAAGCAAGTACTGCAACGAAAGCATCTCATTGTGTTGCTGTACTGAAAGAACCTTTGCCTCCTCATGTAGATGGTCCACTGAAGACTTGAGGAGGCACCCTGTTGCTGTTCTCTGGGCGCCATTCTGACAAGTTTGAATCTCTTTCCAAAGCGTATCAACTAAATACGGGGACCAAACGGGGACACAGGGATTTGAGGCCCTTGTTTCTGTATTTCAGTTTGTCGCCCAGAGCTGAGGCATGCGCAGACGACGTAAACGTAGTGTCGAATGTGAACCTTCGAATTTTTTGCGCAGCTTGTGGTCGGAATTCTGCTTCCACCGACAACGACATTCCACTCTCTTCCATACTGCGCCGTCGATGTGGTGAACAAAGTGACCGTAGATTTAGTGGCGGATATCTGCATATTCCTCGCGTGGAAAAAGGTGGTAAGATCAGCTAAATAGGAGTTCAGTCTCTCACAGATTTCATCAGGGTAGGTATCTGACGCCAGGATCGTGCAATCATCCGCATACGTCCCGATCTCAATGCCGTCTGGAGGGGGTGGAATACAGGAGAGGTAGAGGTTAAACAGTTCCGGAGATATCACCCCACCTTGGGGAACTCCCTGTTTCACTCTACGGGGTTTGGACTTCTTATTCCTGAATTCCACGTACGACTGGCGTCCACACATATAGTTGACTATCCAACGTTTCAAGCTTGGCCGGAGGGTTGTCTGCTCAATGTCCTGAAACAGCGTGGAGTGCCTGACAGTATCATAGGCTTTTGATAAGTCCAGCGCCACCATCACTGTTCTATCACACGGCCTTTCCTGGTTGAGTCCTCGACAAATATATGTGGAGATGACGTGCAGTGCTGTTGCCGTGCTGTGCTGCTTACAGAATACATGCTGATGATCGGCAACTATTTCTATCCCAAGGGTGGATTAAGGCCTCAAGAGTCTTTGCTACAGGCGCCAAAGCGAAATCGGCCTGTACGATTCACTTTTGCTGGCATCCTTGCCTGACTTCAGCAGCGGGACCACCCTGCCCATTTTCCAGACAATGAGGGTGGCTAGCGACAGGTTAAGAACTTTAGTGAGATACTCCACTCACGGCTTATCCAGATGTTTCAGCATTACGATGGATATTCCATCAGGGCCCAACAGATGATTTAGCGTTCCATATGGCATTCGCAACATCATCCATTGTAAACTGTGATGGTTTATCTTCGACCGGAAGAGATCTGATGCGACGTAGTACTCTTCTCTTCTTCCTGTCAATCCCAGAGTGCTTGACAAACTGTCGTTTAAAATAAATTGAGCACGTCTTTCGTTCAGCCAACGTAACGTCGTCAAACGTGACTGAGGTCCTATCTTCCCTCCTTCTGGGGTTCGAGAGTGACTTAACCGTTGCCCACAATTTACTTAAAACAACTTTAATGTTGCAACTCTTCAGATGATTTAAGCACTTGTTCCGCCTATGCCCACCGACCAGCCTGTTAACTTCCAGTTTCAGCTCCCTGACTTTGGGGTCACTGGGGTTGACTCGACGAAGCTCATTTGCTAATCCCGTCGCCTCTGCTGGGAAGTTTGGTCTAACTTCGGGTATTCGACCAGCAGGTATATGGCGAGCGGCTGCAGCAGTGATGATGTCTCGGAACGTCCTTTACGCTACCCGAACATCAGAAGGATTGGGCAGTTCTCTGAAGCGGTGATTGGTGAATCCAGCGTCCTCATTGACCGAGCAAAGCGTAGAGCTATCAATCTGCTCAGCCAGCGCTGTACCACTCTGGTCGTTTCCGAGGGCCGAATGCTACATCTCATGATGCGCATTATAGTTCCCCAAAACCAGACAATTATGTAGTTGGTCGCAGGTTAAAACATCTGACATCCAGCTTCACTCAGTGAATGAAAGACTTGCTAAAATTTTCGAATAATATCGAAATTGTTCAACATCAGCTTTATTTGGGCTCATGCTCTCAAGACAAGGACGAACAGACCAAAGATATATTTTAGGAGCGCTTAGAAGAAACCTATGACCGTTGTCCTGCCCATGACATTAAAAGTATTCTAGGCGACTTTAATGCCAAAATTGGAAAGGAGAATATCTTTGGTCCAACAGTCTGCAAATTCAGTCTCCATAGTGAAATATCTGACAATGGTATGAGGAGTATGCAAATAGCTGCAAAATCCATACTTGGATACCAGAGACCTCCGTCAAGAAACATGGAGTGAAGAGACTGTACGGTTTACCATTGCTAACATCCTTGCCTGCCTTCAGTAGCGGGAGCACCCTGTCCAGACATCTGGTATGATGTGGCTGGTTTCAGAAGCGGACCCACTGTGCCTTCAGAAACGGGACCACCCGGCCGATTTTCCAGAGTTCGGGCTCGATGTGGGTGGCTAACGACAGTTTGTTAAGTTTGATGAGATACCCAACACGCGGCTCATCCGGTTGTTACAGCAATACCATGGAGATTCTGTCGGGACCCAACGCTATGCATGATTTATCGTTCCTAACGGGAATTGAAGTGGCTCCTCCTTGGGGGTGCTCAACAAATTGTCGAATAAAATAAGTTGTAACTTCATTCATTCAGCACCCTGCCTCTGAGGTTGGCTCGACGAAGCCCATTTGCTAGAGAGGCCATGATTGCTGTGATATTCGGTCTTATTTCCGGTATTCGACCAACAGGTCGTAATGACGTTGGGAAGTAAGTTCTCCAGGTTTAGTGCAATTAGCTTTCTATTGATTGCTGAAAGTCCGGCGTCCTGATGGAGATGATTATCGGGAGATGATCTAACCCAAGAGAAACGACCAGCTACGTCATTTGTCAGATTTGGGTCTGCCGAACTGTGACACTATACACTAAACGTAGAGCTATCAATCTGCTCATACCCCTCATGTCATTGTGATGTACATTAAAGACCCCTAAGACAAGTAGGTTATGAAATTGCAAAAGTGGACAAATGATGAGCCTATAACCAGGAGTACAACCATTCATGGGGATGTATACACTAAGGAAATCTACCTCGACGGCTCCACACCTGACTGCAACCTCCATATTTTCCTTGTCATTACAGTCATATTCACGTAGTATCTCCATAATGATATATGAAGGAATGCCGCAAATAGTAATAGCCTGAACCACAAATCAATAGGCCACATTTTTGTGGAATCGGCTTGACATGAGAATGGACACACGTTCTAAATACCTTGGATTATTCTAGCTTGATGTGTGCCAAGGATCTCTTGATATCCGAAGCCGTCAGAGGATGCTGCTATATGACATGATGTGATTCATACCCGTTTGCTGGACTGTTTGTTAAGTTGTGAATCGCCCTCTGACAAGCAGCCATTAATAGTCTGTCGATGTCAGATGGTATGGCATCCTGGCAGATGGGACTGTATCATCGAATGTCCTGGAGATTGTCGAAGGTGACCTGAGTGTCGGGTTTTGCACGGTTGGAATTGCCAAGTCTCCGATCTTCATGTTTACTTCATTACTTCTTGAATTCAAGATTTGCAGATTGTTTCGTTGGACTTTTGTGGTAGCTCTGCAGGAATGCTGATGATCTTGCAAGGTAATTGCTCAGTTTTCCCCTAGCTCTTTGATGTTTACTCCTGTCGCAATTACGGCACAGTCGTCTGCATATAAGACCATCAGGATGTGCAGGTAGCTTTGAAAGATTAAATAAAAGTTCAAAAAGGTTCCGCCTTGTTGTACACCAATTTCAACCTTTCTACTCTTTGACTTTTTTGTCTCTAAATTCTTGATGGGTGATTGGCCTTTATGATTCCCAACAGTTGGTAGCTCTATCCGGTTTTGGCAGATGAATACTTGTGGCCATTTTCCATAACTCTGGAATCACTGACTGGTTTACAGATAGTGTTACGATATTGGCTCTTTGCTGCTGGATTGAAATGTTTGAGCATGGCCGTCCAAACCTAACTCTTTAGACGGTTTGGACTTGACGATCGCTGTATTAACCTCAACCGTTGTGAAGCGAAGGGGAGACTCATTCGATCTTCGTAGATCTTCTGAGGGTCTGAGAGGGTCTGTTCTGCTATGTTGTCAGCTGTTGTTGATGATGTATGAAATACTTCCGACTCATGAAGCCCACTATTTTCCACAACGACGACTAATTGGGGGCCGTGATCACGCAGCATGCAGCAACATATTTCATGACGTAATTCCTCGCATGTTCGAGTCCAGAGCAATATCTGCTATGCACCCACTCCCGACATATAATGTGTGTTCCCGCACTTTTTTAGTGGTAAACGTAACAAAAGAGCGAACTTTGAAAAAAGTACAAAAACTGAAAAAATGGAAGGAACATCTAAAATGGAACAAATGCCGAAGTTTAAAGAGAAGCGGACATTTTACAACTTTTTGGCGTACGGAAACGGATTTTGGGGGAAAATGTGCAAAGGTTATAAAATTTGTAAAAACATTCATATTTGTCCTTGGTGTTCCTCCGTCCGGCTTGGACCAAAAGAATCCGGAGCAAACATACCGGGATATGCTGCTCCAACATAGAAAACCGATACAAACAAAAATATATGTACACTGATGTGACAGTCGCTGGTCGAAAATCAGATGTGGTGTAGATATCGATATGCCGGGCCATACGGATCAATTTTACACTTTTAAGCACATTTTCCGTTACGATATTGTCTAAACTAAGGCCGTGACAAGCTCGGCCGGCTGCAGTTTTTCGAGAAAAAAATAAAACATTTTCTTCTTTATTTTTGTAAATATTTTATTGTTTTTTTTCAAGATTTTTTTCCATTACATTTTTTATATAAACAAAGTTTATAGATTTTTTTTGTTTTCTTTATGAAATAATTTTTTTCTTATTTAGTTTTGTGTTGCTAAATAGTTTTAAAGTTTATCATTTAAATTACATTGATATATTTCACTAAAAAAAAAAGATTTTCATCATGTATTGTTATTGTGGTTGTTTGTTTTTTAAACTAGAAAATATAACGTGTGTGTGTTTTTCTATAATAAAAAATAATATCTTTGAAAAACAATAAAAAAATGTTAACAAAAAAAGATATTGCAATTTTTGAAGTTCTAATATCCCATATTCAATAGGGGAAGATGTCAACAACGATAATAAATATGGGAGGGAAGGAAGTTGTGAAGAAAAAAATTGTATAAAATCGTTTAGTTGAGTGGTTGGTTGGCTGCGAACTAAACACATGAGCTGAAGAGTTTTGGGAATATGTTTACACTAGCGAGTGTTAGCATGATAAAGGTAATCCATTTTATTTGATGGGTGATTTCATATATTTTACCGCGAAGTAAATCGAGTTGGGATAGTTTATGATGGTAGTAAACGCCAGCTAAAGCGTACTCTAAGATGAAGATGTTTGTTGCATTATGACAATTTTTGGCAAGGTATTGATGTTTTGGAGTTAGTTTGTGCTCCTTTAATTGGAAATTACATTAAATAGAGATAATTTTCACTTCTTTTTAAGGACCACGACTTTTTCAGCCCATGTGTTTCAATCATCTGTTTTGTTTTTCTTATATAAAAAACAATGCAACAAAAAATACAAATGCTTGCTGCTCTACAAGAAATGCATTTTCATTGTTTATTTAGATCAATATCTGATAGAGTTTAATATTTTTATTTTCTGTTGTTTTCGTTTTTTTTTTATTAAAATTGAATTCCCTAATTTATTTTAATAAGTAATAAAGAGTAAAATTTGCATAGATAAATCAATCACTTTTTGCGTTTCGCTGTTTTTTTTTTTTAATTCTTCTACTATATAATTCGTCTTCTCTTACAAAGCTCTTCATAAAAAAATCATCATTTTCTTTTCACCAATAATTTTATTTAATAATTCAATAATTTTCTGTCTTAATTTTTTGTTTAAAGAATTTTAAACCATTTTTTCTTACTTGCATAGACAACTAGAAGAATATTAGACAACTATATCGAAAGGGGAGAGAAGGGGAATAGTGAGTGGGTGTGTGAGAGCACAATAGAAAGTTTTTTAATGAGTTAAAAAATTAGTGAGTGTAGAGGTTAGGGGAGCGAGCTTAGCTTAAAAATAGCATGTATTACATTTAAGCCAAATAATTTACAATTACATATACGAATGTGTGGTTGTTATATGCGTATGGGTGTGTCTGTGTGTTCCAGAATGGGTGTCTATATATTTGTTTTTCTTGTAAATATGCATGACAACGACGACTTTTATTTTATTCTCTACAAGTTGTATATTTACTAATATTTTAGTGATGTTTCTCAATGGTCGCTCTTCTTTTTTTTTTGTTGTCTGTTGTATGGAGTAATCTAAAGAGACCCCCATTCATTCATTCCATTCATTTCATATCTGGAGTTTGGTTATTAT
Source organism: Musca autumnalis (assembly GCF_047663935.1). Lineage (NCBI taxonomy): Eukaryota > Metazoa > Arthropoda > Insecta > Diptera > Muscidae > Musca > Musca autumnalis. The sequence continues at coordinate 123,903,678 of NW_027412088.1, read as the reverse complement.
TGCGCTGCCCACTCGTCATTAGTTTTTGACTTCAACCTCACTTGAATTGATTATTTCATAGTCCTTGCCATCCGATTCTGATTCGGATTCGTTGTGTGAACTGCAAATAAAAACAAAGATAATTTGTTATTAAATATTTTATAAACATTTGATCTAAATAAAAAAACAAATCGTAAACATTTCCAAAGTACTTGTGATTTGACTTCTTTAAAGTGACTTCTTAAAGTTTCAATACAATCCCATGGCGTCATATAAATTCCACTCTAAACGGTTTTCTACTTTCTAAAGATTTTTTCTACAGAGAAAATTCGCTCTAAACAGCTCTTTTACAGATAGAATTCCTTCTAAACACCTCTAAAGGGGTCTTCTATAGATAGAACCATGTGGTCTTTCATTTTTTTACAGATAGAAGCCCCTCTAAGGAGCTACACAGCAGATAGACAGCCATCTAATGGAAATTTCTAAAGATAGCAGCACATCTTAAATGGTTTTCTACAGATAGAGTCTCAATCTAAAGGGGCTTCCTACATACAGATTAATACGCCTTCTCTCAAAAAGGTCTTCTACAGATAAATGTCCCTATAAAAGGGTATTCTACAGATAAATGCATATAGAAGTCCACAGATGGAAACCCCCTCCAAGATAGAAACCCTCTAAAGGGGCCTTCCATAGTTAAAACATCCTATGAATGGGACTTCTACAGATAAAAGCCCCTCTAAAGGAGTCTTCTACAGAAAGAAACTCTTGGAAAACCCAAGACCAATATGGCTGTGATCCGTTTTTTACATCCTCATCCACTACATACAAAGGGCAGGGCAGGGGCAGTTATAAAATTCAACAAAAAACCAGTAAGGAAAGGATCAAAGTCGGGCGGGGCCGACTATATTATACCCTACACCACTGTGAATATGTAAAATATAATTCGGAGCTATATCCAGATCTTAACCGATTTTGATATATTTTGGCACATTTATTTCCAGACCGAATTCAGTCACACATTCCAAATATCATTGAAATCGGACTTATATATCGTGTTTGGAGCTGAAAATACACGAAATCGGCCGAAAATATATATGGGTGCTATATCCAAATCTGAACCGATTTGGATATAATTTGGACATTTATTTCTAGACTTGGTACAGAAAATACGTGAAATCGGCCGAAAATATATATGGGAGCTATATCCAAATCGGAACCGATTTCGATATAATTTGGCTCAATTTAAGTGGCGAAATTTCATGGCCACTGGGAACCACATATGTAAAATTTCAGCTAGTTCAAGCAAAAAATGTGGCTAAGATCCCTAAAATACCTTAAATCGGGAGGTATCGTTATATGGGGACTATACCGAACCGTGGACCTATCTTGACAATTTTTAGTGGAGCACTTTCGCGGCCATTGAGAACCTCAAATGTAAAATTTCAGCTAGTTTGGGCAAAAAATGTGGCTAAGATCCATAAAATACCTTAAATCGGGAGCTATCGTTATATGGGGACTATACCGAACCGTGGACCTATCTTGACAATTTTTAGTGGAGCAATTTCGCGGCCATTGGGAACCTCAAATGTAAAATACCTTAAATCGGGTGGTACCGTTATATGGGGGCTATACCAAAACTTGGACCGATATAGCCCATCTTCGAACTTGATCTTCCGACGGCTAAAAAATGGTATTCCCCAATTTTCAGCGAAATCGGTCAACAAATGCGACCTGTATGTTGCGAACGGACGGATGGACGGACGGATGGACATGCATAAATCGACTCAGAAAGTGATTCTATGTATATCCCTAGAAGGAACTATGGGTCTATCTCGCTTCCTTTTGTACGTTACATACAAATGCACTAACACATAATACCCCTTACCACATAGTGGTGTAGGGTATAAAGATTCGCATGTGTTGCTCTGGAATCGTCCATGTGAGGGACTATGACAGGGACTATGTTGCTGCATGAACACAGCCCCAGTGTGTCGTCTTCGTCTTCACCAGAATACAAGACTTACAGTCCCTCCAACAGCAGAGGGGTTAAGCAACGGTTAACTCACATTCAAACCTGGTAAGAATATAGGAGTTAAGTCGACGATACGCTGACCGATCCAAACAGGTGCGCAAATTTTTTAAACAAAAAATTTTAAAGCATCTCCGTAGTGACATTGCGAAGAGAAGAGTACTACGTTGCATTAGATTTCTTCCTACCGAGGAGAAACCACCACAATTTACAATAGATGATATTGGAAATGCCATCAGGAACGCAAAATAATCCAAAGGGTTGGACACTGACGGATTGTCCATGGTAATTCTTCAACAGACGGGTGAGTCGGGAGTTGAGTATCTTACGACAGTTCTCAACCTGCCAACCACACCATACCCGATTTCGGGAAAAAGGGAATGGTAGTCTCGCTACTGAAGCCAAGCAAGAATGTCAACAAAGGTAAATCGTATCCTCGAAGATTATTGAGGACTCAGAAATAGCTATCCGGTTGCCGATCATAAGCATGCGTTCCGTAAGCAGCACATCACGACAACAACAACAACATGTACACGTACATGCCGAGGATGAACCACCACAATTTTCAATGGATGATGTTGCCAATGCCATCAGGAACGCTAAATCATCCAAAGCGTTGGGCCCTGATGGAATCTCCATGGTAATGTTGAAGCAGCTGGATGAGCCGGGAGTCGAGTATCTCACCAAAGTCTTCAACTTGTCGCTAGCCACCCTCGTTGTTCCCGAAGTCTGGAAAATGGGCAGGGTGGTCCCACTTCGGAAGCCAGGCAAGGATGCCAGCAAAAGTGAATCGTACAGACCGATTTCGATTTTGTCGCCCGTAGCAAAGACACTTGAGGCCTTGATCCTCCCCAGTATCAGAAATAGCTATCAAGTTGCCGATCATCAACATGGATTCCGTAAGCAGCACAGCACGACAACAGCGCTGCACGCCATTACCACATATATCTGTAAAGGACTCAACCAGAGACGGCCGTGCGATAGAACAGTGATGGTGGCTCTTGACTTATCAAAAGCCTTTGATACAGTCAGGCACTCCACGCTGTTTGAGGACATTAAGCAGACAACCCTCCGGCCAAGCTTGAAACGTTGGATAGTCAACTATATGTGTGGACGCCAGTCGTACGTGGAATTCAGGAATAAGAAGTCCAAACCCCGTAGAGTGAAACAGGGAGTTCCCCAAGGTGGGGTGATATCTCCGGAACTGTTTAACCTCTACCTCTCCTGTATTCCACCCCCTCCAGACGGCATTGAGATCGGGACGTATGTGGATGATTGCACGATCCTGGCGTCGGGTACCTATCCTGATGACATCTGTGAGAGACTGAACAACTATTTAACTGATCTTACCACCTTTTTCCATTCGAGGAATATGCAGATTTCCCCCACAAAATCTACAGCCACTCTGTTCACCACATGGACAGCGCAGTTTGGACGTGAGTTGAATGTCGTGGTCGACGGTAGCAGAATTCCGACCACAAACTGCCCTAAAATTTTAGGGGTCACATTCGACACTACATTCACGTCGTGCGCACACGCCACAGCTATCTGCGACAAGTTGAAAAGTAGGAACAAGGTCCTCAAGTCCCTGGCCGGCAGCACTTGGGGTGCAGATAAAGAACCCTTGTTGACCACAAAAATTCTTCCTGTAAAGCAACACAATGAGATGCTTTCGTTGCAGTACCTGCTTGGATGTTATCGTGTGAACCATCCCAATCACCATCTTGTGGGTAGGCCCGGCCCATTCAGGGAGATCAGGAAGGATATCCATGCTCTAGAGGGAGAGGTCCAACGATACAGGAGAGAACCACTAGATCAACAAGCATATCAAGCAGGATTGAATAGCATTCACACGGACGCAGTTGCCAAGGCCTTAAGCAATTATAGTGTGAATAAAGTATTTGGAGTACATCCTCCATCTATCGCAGCTGAGGAGCGTCAGCTGCCACGACAAACTAGAGTAGTTTTGGCCCAACTACGCTCGGGATATTGCAGTCGCCTAAATTCTTATTGGGCGGAAATCGATCGCACCGTGCAAGACATCTGCCCAGTATGCGGCATGGGCCCGCACGACACACAACACCTTTTTAACTGCCCCGCCAAACCTACCCATCTAAATCCAGTGGATCTATGGCTACATCCCATCGAAGCAGCCACTTTTCTTGAACTGGAGATAGACCCAGAGCCAGATTGAACAGAGGAACGAACAAATAAACATAACAAAAACACTGTTACAACAACATCTCCACAGAGCAGAGCGCTGCACGCATCTCAACCAGAACAAGCCGTGTGATGGAACAAATACGGTGACGCTTGATTTAGGCTTATGAGCCTTTGATACTGTCAAGCACTCCACACTGTTTGAGAACATCGAGCAGACTACCCTACGCCAAAGTTTGAAACGTTGGATAATCAATTATATGTGTGGACGCCAGTCGTACGTGGAATTCAGGAACAAGAAGTCCAAGCCCCGTAGAGTGAAACAGAGTGTTCACCAAGGTGGGGTGTTGTCTTCGAAACTGTTTAACATTTACCTCTCTTGAATTTCGTTCTCTCCAGAAGGCACTGAGATCGCAACTATCTGCGACAATGTGAAATGCAGGAACAAAGTCCTCAACTCCCTAGCCGGCAGAACTTGGGGTGCAGATAAAGAAACCTTGTTGACCACATAAGTACAACGCGATGGTAAATATTCTAACCTGTCAGAATGCCACCCTGATAACTGCAAAAGGGTGCCTTCTCATGTCGTCAGTGGACCATCTACATGAGGGTTCGACTAGAATATCAGGAACTCATAAGAAGTCCTATTAGAATGTGAAAAACTCGTAAGAGGTTCGACTAGAATATTTGGATCTTATAAAGGGCTCTGCCTGAATAGAAGAAAACGTTAAAATAATAGGAAAAGCTCTTAGACGAAGCTTATATTATGTTCGACTAAAATAAGGATAGATCCTACTTGAATAACATGAATCAAAAGAGGTCCGACCAATACTAGAGTTGCGAATCTAGAATAAGAGGAGCTCATAAGTCCCGAAAAGAATAAAAGACTCTTCTACAGTACAAATAGCCCTTAACCCACTTAGCGCCGAGAATTTTTTTTGCGAGAAAACTTTAAATTGTTTATTAAAATTATATTTTTGAGACTTTTTTCTATAAAACGTATAGTTTTCCTGCAATCGGGCCTTCTTATAAAAGTTCCAAAAACTTTGGAGGTTAATATACGTGTATCCTTACATGCCAATCCCTTGGTTTTTGATTGAGAAAATACTCATACCCCCATTATAATAAGTATTCTTTTGTTATACTTTGGATTTACCGAACAGATTTATAGCGTTCCGGTTAACTTATAGTTAAAAGTGATGATTGCATTTTAAGGAGGAGCTTCTTGGAATTAACTTTCCACATTAAACATTATATTTTTAATGCCTCCAAATTGGTTTATTGTGCGTTTTCAAATCCAGCAGATAGTAAAAGAACACATGTAGTAATGGCCCTTATACTATATACCTAACAAATTCCTGACTTTCTATGATTCTAACATTTATGATTAAATTTTTATCGCAAATTTAAAATTTTTATCAAAAGTCGAAAATTACAAAAAGTCGATTTTAAGCGTGAAATGACAGATAACAGACAATACTAGGTCTGTACGATAACCCAAAAGTTTGTGCAAATTTGCAAAAATTTGCAAATTTACAAAATGCTGTTCGATAACAAACTTTCAAAGTAGAAGAGAGAGAATTTGGAGACAATAGTGAGAGAATATTGAAGAGTTTTGGAGACTTTTGCTTACAAGTTTTTGCAAGGAAAATTTTTCTTGTAAGAATTTGCAAGTTTGATCAGCTGATTAAAATTCGAATGTTCTGTGGCGGACTTCTTGGCAAAAACAAAAACAAACGTTTGGCTATTAAAATAAATAGATATAAAAAGGGAAACAAATATTAAATAAATTATGGAAAACGCTAATGTAAGCAAAATAACTTATTTTGTAGTTTCTGGTGGCTATTTATACCCTATACCACAATGTGGAAAAGGGTATTATAAGTTTGTTTTGGTAAAAATTCATGTAACACCGCGAAATATTCGTCGGAGACCCCCAATGTGGTATACCATTTTTCATATCTCGACGAGATAAAGCGATTTTGAGATGTGTGTCCGTCCGTCAGTCCGTCCGTCTGTCCATTATAAATTGTAAACACGCTCCAGGCCGCCATTATGGACCGATCGTCACGAAATTTTGTATGGAGGTCGGGTTCAGATCAGAATAGATCCCTATTCTTATTGGTGATGATCGTGAAATATTTAGCGGGTGAAATGGACCAAAAACATAATATTTATCCAATTTTGTAGCGGCTCTGTAGGTCTCAATAATAGTCCGATAAACGCGTAATTTTAAATAAGGTAAGAGTATATCACAAAGAAGAAGCTTGCAATTTGAGATGGCGATCGGATAATATTTAGAGGGTTAAATGGACCGAAACTTTTGTGTGAAAATTGTGAAAAATTTTAATATACAGCTTATATCTTATTTTCTGGAAGTGACATTCCGGACAAGTGAGAAATACTTGAAAGTGGAACGCTTGACCTTTCAATTGATGCCAATTATATTGGTGTGCATGATCAGATAACAGAGTTACAGCCTAATATACCCCGTTATTTGTTTGTACTGTAATAATAAACTCGCTATAAGTCGCAATTATACATCAATAGTCACGAAATTTTGCACCGGGTAAGAGTATAGGTCGAAAAAGATGTCTACAATTTTGAATGATGATCTGATATTCTTTAGCGGGTGAAATGGACCATTACTTTTGTATGAAAAATATAAAAATTTTATTTTTGGTCGATATTTTAATTCCTTGAGGACATATATATTTCGCAAAGTAGCCTACATATGGGAAAAAACTACTGACCTTTCCGCTGATGTAAATTGCAATAAAGTGTTGGCTAGATAACGGGCCTACTGCCTAATATATAATGAGTTCTGTGTGGAGAATCACATTTTTATCCAAAAGTTTATGTAACACCACGAAATATTCGTCCTAGACACCTTATTTGGTATGCCAAAATTCATATCTCGACGAGATAAAGCGATTTAGCGATGTGTGTCCGTCCATTAAAAATTTTAAACAAGCTTAAGGCCGCAATTTTTTAAGGAAGTTGAGTTCGGGACAGAATAGAAATTATTAGTTTTTGCTGATGATCGTGAAATGTTCAGGGAATGAAATGGACCAAAAACAAAATTTTAACCAATTTAAAGCGGCTCTGTAGGTCAAAATAATAAACAAAGCTTGAGTTTATGATGAAGTAGAAGCGTACTTTTTGGTTTTGGTCATAAGTATTATACATTACATCTCTGATATTTGGTAATTAAATTTTCATAATCATTGAAAAGAAGTTCCGTGGAGAGCGATTGTCCAGGGATAGTGGTATAGGGTATCCCATGGTCGGCTCCGTCCGACTATAGACTTTTCTTACTTGTTTTTTTATTTTAAAGGTATCAAATCTCAGCGAAAAGCAGTGCATCCATGGAGTAGGAGAAACACAATGTAGACTACCTGGCCGTCTAACGATATCAATAAATATGTTTGCCAAACATCGCAATGCGTTACAGTATGTTTTATATTTGTGCATTGGAAAGGGAATTATAGTTGTAAGCAACACTAAGGACCTCGTCACATAAGAGGCAGAAATGATTTCAGCCGGGTGGAACTCAGTTCCGGATCGTTGAGGCAAGTCAACGGGGTTATGGACTTGACCACGTAAATCATAATATGGCTGTAAACAGGACCACAGCGAACTCTGCAGCCACTACATACGGTGCCATTGGGGTTTTTAAACCTTTCGGGCTGTTTTCTCAAGAAGTATAGACTTGTCCTTGAAATACCTTTACTGTCGTAAGAGAGGCAGCGAATGCAAGATGCTTCAACAAAAATCAGTGATTCGAGAGCAGGTCTTAAAGTGAACTTTTCCAAAATTGTGTGCGGGATGTACCTGAAGGATTGGACAAATATTGTCCATTCCTGGAGAACACACGAGGTCTATTTTCCTCTTATTGCTCATATTTTTGTAATTTTAAATGGAAAATAAAAAAATGCTAGACACCTTCAATTGTTAAATTTAATCTTTTTCGCCAACTTCTTCTTGTTTATTAAATCAGCTGACTTCTTGCAAGTTTTTACAAATTGCTGTTCGATAACAATCTGCAAATTTTTTGCTTCGAGAGAGTAAAAATGGTGGAGAGAGGTTACTGAGAACTTGCTGAGTATTTGCAAGTACTTTTCACTTGCGAGGTTATCGTACAGACCTACTATAACAAAATGCAAAAAACCCCACAAAAATATTCGAAAAAACCAGAGTTTTACGTCAATGTTTGCAACCATTTTTTGTGGCGTTTAAACGACCAGTGGCTTTATCTGGGTTAAAAGGGGGTTGACTAGAATATGAAGAGCCTATAAGAAGTCCAATTAAAATATTAGAAGCTCATAAGATATCCGACTAAAATATTTGGAGCTTGTAAGAAACTCTGCTAGAATAGGAGGGGCCCTTAAAGGTACGACTGCAATAGAAGGAGCCTTTAAATGGCCCGACAAGAATAGGGGGAGTCCTTAGTCATCAATACGAAACTATGTTTCCGAGAAGGTGACAGTTTCTCGTATGACATATTTAACACCCTATTTGGAAATGTCATACGAGATACAAAGGTGTATACAAATACTGACACAAATAGCTTACACTTTACACTGAAGGAACTATGTTGTTGTTGCAGCAGCATAGAAACCTACGTAGAAGCATGCACAGGTTCGATGCTGGGTTGGCAGCCACTGGCCGAAACCCTCCGGTACGAAAGAACCCGCTGCCGTGGGATTTCTGAATGAATCATGTTAAAGGTCTGCGTAGATGTAATCGACATAATATATCGAACAAAAAAGATTCTGGAAGTTAACGTCGCACAGTGGTTCAGAATCGTTTTTTCCTGGTCAAAATTCTGTAACTTTTGAACGGATAGAGATATATTCATAATTCTGTTTTTGTTAGACAGATAACACAATCAGCTTTCAGACGAATTATAAGCGGTAAAGTTCGGTCCGGTAGTTGCAGAGAAATTCAAGGTCAAAGTTAAACTTTTGAGTTTTTTAACTATTTTTCATCAAAGTATGAGTGTTTTTGTGGTTTTTATATCTTCCTATGTATTAAAGATGGCCAAACACCAACAAAATAATTACCAAAAAAACTAAAAAAAAATTCGAAAAAATTTCGAAAAATTCTTTTTGCAAAAATTTGTAAAAAAAAATTTAGAAAAAAATTAAATTTTTTTAAAAATTAAAACAATTCTCCTTGGGTTTTAATAAAACTTATATAACTCGTATAAAAACTCATATACTCAAAAAAGTTGTAATTTGTGTCAAAAAACTGTAATTCATATGGAAACAGTATAGAAAAACACACATTTTTACCCATGTAATTTCAATAAATTGAAAAAAATTTTAAACGGACGGAACGGGACGGGACTGGTACAAAAGTATATATGGGCTGGAAGAGGAGACTTTCGGGCATCTTTCTGTGAAAACAGAACTTTGTTCCATGTTGTTCCACAAAAGTTCTAGTCCACTAAATTTGGAACAAAATTTTGATTTTTGGCCAAGAAAATCGATTCCTGAACCATTGTGCGTCGCTTAGACGAAGTACATGCTATCAACGCATAATGCGTCCCGTAGGCTCGAAAAACTATAGAAATTAACAAGTAAAAACACAGCCTAGGACAGTAAATAAGTTTTGTTATAGGTTCATTTTTTAGAAATTTGTTTCTACATTATACTCGCAAAAGTTCAAACCTTGTCCATTGGACCAACACAATCGATCACTCTGCTGGATAGAGACAGAGATACGTATGGACAGGGCTAAATTGTTTCCAAATTGTCTGAAACGGATTTAAACCATTATTTAAATGAGTCACATTTTTGATCGTATGAATGTATACATATCGTCGGCGTCATGCTTAAGTGTTCCATACGCCATTTGCCTGATTCGAGAAAAACTCAAGTTAATGTTTATGGTCATACAGGATAAAAATGGTGCAATAATCCAATACTTTAAGAGCTCAGTTCTACTTAACTAAACTCATAGAATATATCAGTAGTTTATTTTAGTCAGATATCTGTGATAGTCTAGAAGTTATGGCAAACTTTTATAATTGCAAAAAGTTGCTCAATTGTTCCAGCAAAATGTTCAATGCCAAAGATGCCATTCATCCATGGGTGCAAGTGCTCTGGCATGTCATCTTTTTAGCATCTTTATCGATGAATTTTATATGAGGATGGAGCCCAAAAGATGCTATGCATTTTCGGATCCAAAGCATGTCAAAGCAAGCATTGGTGTAGCTTTGACATGTCATTTTCACCAATGCTTTGGCATGTCATTTCCACCAATGCTTTGGCATGTGATTTTCACCAAACCTTTGCAATGACACTATCATTACGACGAACGTTTTAACAACGTTGATCGTGATTTCGAGTCTCCGACAATATCAAGCCTATTGTAAATAATCTTTTATATTTAGAAAAATTTGTATAAATAAAAACCCAAAATTCATCTCTATTGGATCGATGGAATGGATTCAAATGCTGATGAAAAGATCGGATCTTTCAAGACTTCCTTTGCATGGGTTCTTTTGAACCAATGCAAAAGCTGCCATAAAATCACGTCATCACATGGAACCCCTTTCTTCAAATTTTGCTGGGTATACTCTCTTTATCCAACAGGCTGGATATCATGGTGAAATCTCAAGTGAAGGAATACACAACGAAATATGATGTTAGAACTTGGAGCAGAATAGAAGACTGAGGTGTACAGGAGTTACACTGAGAATAAACGTTCGCTAATAGACATCTACGTTAGTTATTTTTTTATTTCGAGAAGACGCCAAGTTTGCACTTGTTTCATTCAATGCTGGAGGGTAAAAGATAGGCAATGTGAACTATTCTATTATTGAAACTTGAGATAGGTTGTTATGCATACTTAACGACGATGAACGTTTTTAGACCGGAACAAATTTAAAACTTATATGCATATCAATATGTAATATTATTCACATAATATATTAACGGAATAGCATCACAATGGAGCAATGTATCTTTTCAGAGATTATATCAGCAAAACAGGAAAACCCTATGGGAATACCGATACTGAATTTTCTCTGTGAAAAACTTCTACAAGGCATCTTCACAGTGGGAGGGTAAAGGGCAGTCCCAAAGCATCTCTTCAACATACATTTCAATAAACAATAAAGCATTGTTAATTAGCCAATAAATAAAGTTATTATTATAAATACTTTGAAAAAAAGCATAGCATTTATTCAAAAAAATTAATAAATATATTAATTTAAATATATTTTCTTTTAGTTTAAAACAATAGTCGTCATGCAGCATTCATTAAGAATAATATTAAGTAATAAATACAAAAATTCGAAAACAGTTATAATTAAAAAAGAAAACGAAATATCAGTTTAAAAAGAAAACAAAAGGAACGCAGGACCATGTGAATGAATAAGCAGGGGGAAGGGGCGGGTTAAAAAATTGGCATTTTTCTAACTCTAGATTAAGGGAAATAAATATGATTATATTAAAAAAATAAGATTGGATATTGAGATGTTAAATGTTTCAAAAATGCTCACCATTTAGCAGATTCTGTTTCTTGTTGGGCCTCGTTGGCACTACTGCTTCCACTGTGTGATTCGTCATCATCATGCTTGCCGCCGCCAACATTGCGATGTCTTAGCAGAACATCAGCATCATGTTCTTTGATTTCTTCAATTTTCTCTGGTTCCAGTGGTTCAGTGTCAGGGGCCACATCATCGTTGTCCTCATTGTCGCTATCTTTTTCTTTGGATTTCTTGGATTTTGATTTGGAACCCTTTTTAGATTTCGAGGATTTTTCATCTTCTTCGGCGGTAACATATTTACTCTATTCCCAAAAACAACAACAATTAGTATCAATGCTTCTTTTAAATACTTATTTCACACCTACCTCATACAAAGGCCAGAAAGAGGCAAAGAAACCAACATCCTCTTTCAAATTGGGGAATATCCACAAATGCAATTTGCCACCAGTAACAGCCCAAACAACTGTGAAAATTATTAAACGCAACACTGTCAAAGCCAAAATGAAGACCAAGAAACCGGCAGCCGCCACAGACAGATAATAGACACCCTTGCGCAACATTGGTGGCCACAAGGGGAACATACAAATACCAATAGCTCCCAACAGTAATACCAAACCATAAATCCAATAATGTATGGGTATGGGATCAAAGATCCACACATATGCCTCGGAGCCATCAACAAACACCTGCTCTGGATGCATATCCAGGCGGATTTTACGCTTCTTTTTCTCTTTCTTTTCCCCGGTTGCCGAAGTGCCGCCATTTTCATCACTACCGGCACCATTATTACCGCTCAACTCTCCACCATCTGCCGAATCTACAGCAGCATCTTTTTTCTCTTATTTTTTCGTTTCCTTTTTCTCACTGCTCACTTCTTTCTTTTCTTCTTTGTTTTTGGAGCCAGACGCTGATGTTGCCTCTATACTAATTGGTACCTTTTTGGCTCGATGGAAAAATTTGTGCTCCAACATAATATCCAAGAACTCCACAATCTGTTCACGTGTTGTAAACAATGGGGTAGAACCTTCGGCAAATTTCGATTTCATTAGGGCATCGATGGCTTTGCTTGATGTGAAATATTCTACATTGTGACTTAAGAATTTGGTTTTCTTAGTTTTGACATTTTTCTTCATCCATTTGGCGACTTTTATTTCACCTTTGGATGGTTTTTCCACCTGCGGTTCTTCGCCAGGGCCAGTATATTCCTGAAAGAAAGAGGAAGCGAAGAGGGGAATTAATTTCTCTGAATAAATTTAATGCGACACTGAAAAAAAGACTTGAAGACCACTTGAGAAAATGACAACACATTTGAGCAGAACTCTGATTTAGGTTTTCCATCCGGATTGTTCTGAAATTTTCATCACGGGAGGGTCTATGTGACCTAATCTTAATTTGGTCCAAATCTTATAATATTTTATCCAAACTTATCGATCCAAACCTTTGGGTACCTTCCCACAAAAATTTACAATTTTTTTTCTAAAATGGTGCTCATGATAACTGTCGAAGGAAGAAACCGATTTGCCACATCTTAATATTTCTACCAAACACAGAATAAGTTCGAATATGGACCGATAGGTCCCAACCTTCTGGTTCCTCCCACACAAAAATCCTGAATTAATTGGGAAAATACCTACATTCCTTATAAAAGACCTACAGCCACTAAATAAAATGGATAGTGCTCAAGATATCTCCCAAAGGAAATGCCATATATCGTCCATACATTGCACCTTGTCATAGTTCTCTTCTAAACGTACATCCAATTCGAAAATTTGCGACCTGAACTCGCTGCCTCCTGGACAATTAAACACGTGCCGAGCGACGTGCGGTCCCAATCCACATGCAGGAAATTTCCAGATCATAACTGGAATAAAACCACTGGGGTGGGAAGGTGTGGCCACAGAGTATGGTATTCACAGTGGACCTTTGTACTGCCTTCGCAACTGCATCAGTGCGAACGCTATTCAAGCCTTCATAATAGGCTCGTTGATCTAGAGTTTCTCGTATATACCTTTGGACCTCTCTCTTCAAATCATGAGAATCTCTCCTGACGTGTTTGGGTGGGGCCACTAGACCAAAGCAGGTACTGCATCGACAATATCTTGTTGTGCTGTTGTTGTACTGGTAAAATCTTCGTCTCCTCACGTAGATGGTCCACTGTTGTCATGAGGAGGCACCTTGTTGCAGTTCTCAGGGCTGCATTCTGACAGGTTGCCCTTATATTCGCGGACCAAACTGGCGCCACTTAGCTTACCACAGACCGACCTATCGCGTTGTATGTGGCCAACAAGGTTTCGTTGTCTGCACCCAAGTGCTGCCGACGAGGAACTTGAGCTGTGGCGTGTACGGACGACGTGAAAATGCTGTCAAATGTGACCATCCCAGGAAAGGGGTACTTGGTCCTAGGAATTATTAACACGTCGACTTGCACATTCAGCAGTGTCAGGTATTTTCATATTCCTCGCATGGAACCAGATCAAAGAGATAGATGTTTAGAGTGACACACATTTCATCAACAGTGGGACCATGGACGTACAATTATTCGCGTACGTAATTAATTCAATGCCGTCAAGAGCGCGGAGGTTAAACCAGGGATGCCTAGTTGGTGGTTTTCCCGCTCTACAAATCTGTGGCCTGTAGCGATTTTTACCTCGGAACAGTTGGCATTCCCGGGTTTAAAAGTTCCTGAGTAATCGCCCCTCCTTGGAGAACTCCCTGTTTCACTCTACGGTGTTTGGACTTCATGTTTCTGAATTCCACGTATGACTGGCGACCACACATATCGTTGGTGACACAACGTTTCAAACAAGGCCGGAGGTTAGTATTCTTGACATCCTCAAACAGCTTAGCATGACTAAACTGTATCAAAAACTTCAGTCAGATCCAATGCTATCATCACTGTTCTGTGGCACGGTCTGTTCTTGTTAAGACCTCGGATAATATGTGTAGAAATGGCGTTCACTGGTGTTCTTGTTGTAACAGCATATAATGCTGGGTTGGCAGCCGCTGGCCGAAACACTTTTGGTTTCGGGTCAATCCGGTACGTAAGAACCCGCTGCCGTGGGATTGCACTGGTGTTGTGGTATTATACTGCTTCTGGGACCCGTGTCGCCAATTGGATAACACGCTCTGATGGGGAGGAGTACATCAAGTATCTTTGCTACAGGTGATAAAAGTGAGATAGGCCTGTATAATTCACTTTTGTCGGCACCCTTGGTTTCAGCAACGGAACCACCACTCTACCAATTTTTCGGGCTTCGGAAACTATTTGGGTGGCTAACGATAGGTTGAGCACATTGCTCAGATACTCGACTACTGGTTCATCCAACTGCTTTAGCATCACCATTGAAATTACGTTAGATCCAAGCGCTTTGGATGATTTTGCGTCTCGGATAACATCTGCAATATCACCCTTCGTAAATTGTGGTGGTCCCTTCTGGGCTAGAAGAGATCGCAAACCACGTAAAACGCTCTTTGCCCGGTCGCTATCTGGCTGCTCAATAAATTGTGTCTAAAATAACCGCCGCAGCTCTTCGTATCTGTCACAACAATGCCGGTAAACATGACAGATGTCCGATAATCCTTTTTACAGGGTTCGTTAACGGCTTAACCGTTGTCCACTATTTACTACTACCGGTTTCAATGCTGCAATTCCGTTGTCAATTCTCTGACTCTGGGATCGCAAGGGTTCGTACGGCGAAGCTCATCACGCTCATTCGCTAATCGCGTTGCCTCTGAATGGCATAACTAATGATGCGCATTTAAATTTCCTAGGACGTGACGGATATGTCACACGAACTATGGTAATCTCCTCTATTCCTAGGGTGTGCTTGCTCGTTGAGGGGACAAAATGTGGAACTATCAATTTGCTCAGCAGGGCTATGACTTTCTGGTAATGTCCTAAAACTCACTGGGAATCAAGTTGGCGCAGCACGATGCAAAATAATCCCTATCGCTATACTCCCTGAGGTAGGTCAGGCCTGAACGATTCATTAAATGTATGCGGCATCTGTTGCATCTCACCGTCACTGATCTATGGTGGATGAGACGATGACAAACGGGGTTACTCCCTATACCAGCATGGACCAGAAGAATTCGGAGCAGGAATTTCGGGCATACCTCTCCCAAAATAGAAATAAAGACGAAAAAGAACATGTAGTTGCAGAGTGGCCGAGATGATGTTTCCTCGGGTACATAGAACCGGCCATGGCGGGGTTGCTGTGGTATGTTGGATTTGTTGTTGTAACAGCATATAATGTAGTCTTAGTTTCGTTTTTCTGCTTAATCTGGCTCAGACTCTACCTCAGGGTCTAGGAATGTGGCCACATTAGGCTTCCCTAATGCAATATCATTACAATCACCAATATCATACAAACATCCGCATCCGTAGAATACAGGAAAAGGAGAGGTTAAACAGTTCCGGTGCACGGTGCTTGGCTTTTTGTTCCTGAATATGACTGGCATCCATATACATATAATTGTATACTTTTTGTTCATGGTCCACCTTTGACAGATAATTTAAGACTTTCTTCTATGAACAGTTCCCAAGCGTAGCTGGCTATAAAATCTCACTTAAAGTTCCACAGATATCCTTGACTTTATTGAAAACAATAACGAATTTCAATTTCTATTTGAACAAGTGATATTTGCTTTCAAGTCGTTGTTGCACAGTTCTCAAAATTGTTGTTTATACAAAAAAAAAATTGTGATATTAACCGGTTCATCTTCAGGTACCACATTATAGCCATCTTCATCCATGATTTCTTCGGCAGACATGATGTGTTCTTATTTTTTTACTTCGTATTTCAAGTACTTTTTTGTTTAAATGTTTTGCCCTAAGGAAACCAACAAAAACTTCAATGATCGCGAAACATCCAAACGATTGGAGAAGTAAACGTTTTTTTAACTATTTTGTGTATTATTAATGGTACAAAATAACTACAGAAAAATATTGAAACGTAATATGGAACTACTACTGAGCGCTTTGTATTGTTTGAAAGTAATCACTGAATCATGACCAGCAACCAGCCATCCCAGCAAGCCAACCAACAAAACAGAAAAAACCCCACTTTCTCAAAAATACAACCACAATTGAAAAAACAAAAACAACAATAATAGCAAAAAAATAGTAACCACAAGTGTGGGTACTTAAATCAGAATTGATGTTTACTCTTCATATAGAAATCTACACTCTCTGCTGCTCTCATGGATGGATACGGTTCTCTATAAACAAACCAATGCAACTCCATTGGCATTGCACCCAACCAACCCAAAACCAAAAAAAAAACTTTCTCCACAAAATAACTTCCCCTTTCTCCATACCAACCAAACAAATATAGCAGCAACAACAAAAAAGAAACAAGGCTTAAACAAGTGGCTTATATTTTGTTTTGTTGTTGTTATTACTATTGTGAAAGATCATATGGTGGAGCACCTGACCGTAACAGAGAATGACATTTGTGTCTCCCTATTAAGTAGAGAGATCCCCATAGAAATCCCCTCCAGAGAGAACAAATGACTTACCAACAGCAGTAGTTAGTTAAGTGAGCCATTGCAGAGAGGTGAGGCACGACGACGTTGACGTTTTGTGTGGAAACTAGTTTTAATCTTAATTTAATCATATTATTATGTCTTTGGGTTTGAGGTTTGAGTTAGTTTCAAAGCAAAAAATCGGGAAAAGGAGGAAATAAATGTGCCACAGCGAAAATGACGTAGTAAGGTAAACATGTGTTAGAGAGTGAGAGAAAGAGTGAATGTATGAATATGTTCACATTTTAACCCATTATAAAATTGCTTTATTTATTTATTCATCTATCGAGATAAACTCTTACAGACTACTTACAAACGGTATTATTATAAAATTAAAATATACTAAAATACTTTGTATTAAAAATTAAATATTATCTATTATTTCGAGAACAGATTTTTTAAACATTCGCTTATTTTGATTGACATCAACTAAATCGGCAACGTTGTTAAATAAAAGTAAACATCTCGTTAAGGGCTCATTCAACCCATAGTTTGTTCTATGATACTCTATGGCAAATAAACGATTATTCCTTAACAAACGAGGGGGCACATAGAATGGAAGCATATTTAATAAATCAGGTGAATCTATTTTCGAATCTAATATGTCTTTAACAAAAAGTACACTTTGAAGTTTTCTACGGTTTTCAAGACTCTCAATCCCAAGCCAACGACAACGAGATTCATATGACGGCATAGTATCAAACGAAAATTCATTTCGTAGAGCATATCGTGTAAATCTTTTTTGTATTTTTTCGATACGGTTTATTGCGACAGCATAAAATGGACTCCAAATTAGGCTCGCATACTCCAGATGTGATCTAACCATAGACTCAAACAAGACAGTTAATGTTTTTAAATTAGAAAATTGTCTACAATTTCGTTTTAAGAAACCGAATTGCGAGTTTGCTTTAGAAATTATATAATCGATGTGATCTTTAAATGTAAGAGTGCAGTCAAAATAAACTCCTAGATCCTTTATAGTGTTTTCGCGTGAAAACTGCAGCTCATTTCCATACTTATAGTCATAACTGATTGGTAAACGCTTGCGAGTAAACGTAACGATTTTGCATTTTGAAAAATTTAAAAATAGATGGTTCCATTTGCACCACGATAGTAAGGATTGTATGTCATTTTCGAATGCCAGACAATCAGCAAGTGAGTTAATAACACGATAAACCTTTAGATCGTCGGCATACAAAAGAATATTTGAATCTTTGAAAACAGTAGAAATATCATTTATAAACAAAAGAAAAAGTAAGGGGCCCAAATGACTCCCTTGGGGAATACCCGATTTAACTTCTATGGGATTAGAACATGAACTCCCAACTTTGACAAACAGCACTCTGTTAGTAATATAAGAATGAACCCACATTAAAAAGTTGGAATGCAAACCCAATTTATACAATTTTTTAATTAGAATTACATGTTGAACTTTATCGAATGCTTTTTTAAAATCGGTGTACAACACATCTAGTTGCAGACCTTCTTCTATGGATTTAATGCAGAAGTTGGCAAAAGTAACAAGGTTAGTTGATGTCGATCTTCCCCTAATAAACCCATGCTGCTGCTGAATAATGTAGTTTTTAAAGACGTCAAAAAGTTTCCGGCTTACAATTTTGTCCAAAAGTTTGGGAATGGCCGACAGCTTCACGATTGGCCGGTAGTTATCCACAAAGTCTTTTCGTCCTGATTTATGTATCGGTGAAATAAACGCATGCTTCCAATCATCCAAAAATACTCCTTCAGCAAGGGATTGATTGAAAATCGCTGTGAGCGCAAAAGCAATTGAGTAAGCACTGTAGTGCAGGAATAATGGTGGTATGCCATCAGGCCCCGAGCTCTTATTGATGTCCAATTGCAGCAACGCTTCAAGCACATCGGTCACTTCCAATTGCATATGACCTAAGTCCGTAACTTCAGAAACGTTTTTCAAAAAATCGGTTGGGAAGTCCTCGCCAACTGAATCATCATACACCGAAGAGAAATATGCACCAAATAGGTCAGAAATAGCAGCCTCGCCAATCACTCTCACATGTCCAAGGCCCATTGAAGTAGGGATACCATTCGACTTCCGTTTTGAATTGAAAAATAACCAAAAACTTTTTGGATTATTAATAATCTTGGATTCCATTTCAGCAACATATCTTTTGTATAAAAAGTTGGACAAAAATTCAAACTCTCTTCTCAATCGAAAGAAGTTATCTCTATCCGCCAACAAACCGGTCCTTTTAAACAGCTTGTTAGCTTTATTTCTGCGGTTCTTTAAATTTATCAGCCGTCGATTGTACCATGGAAGCTTAAAATTCATTTTCCTTTTCAAGGGGATAAAACGGTTGAATGTTTCTTTTAAAATATCATTAAAAATTTTCGACATGTTCATCAGATTATGGCCAGACAACAACTGGTCCCATGACATGGAATGCAAAAACTCATTAATGTGAATGTAGTCCAATGCTTTATGATTTACAGATTCTGCGGTGAGGGGAATATTGCATCTCTGTAAGTTGCAAATGCAATCATCATTCAAAAACACCAAATCCAGTATCCGGTTAATATCATTAAAAACGTTGTTAAATTGATATAAGCCCAAAGAAAGCATTTTATCACAAAAATAGCTTTCAATGCCATTATGTATATTAAAAGGCATTAACATTTGCTCGGCTTCGCAATGTTCCCACACTATGTTTCCAAGATTAAAGTCACCCAATATGCAAAGGCTCTGGAATTCTGTTAGTGATGAATTAACATGTTCTATATTCCCCAAATGCATCTGGTACAATTCCAGGTTGCTCTGCGGTGGAATATAGCTGATGATTAAAACAATGTCTCGTTGTGGACGATTATTTGAATTCGGCACACTAATATTTATGCAAATTTGCTCAACTTCATCGCTGTTATGAAAGAGCTCGATTTCCCTACTGATCAAATTAGAATCAACTGCCAACATTACGCCTCCGCCTCTTGTAATGCTGTTATTGAGGATACGATCACGCCTGAATACTCGATAATATGCATCGAAAAGCTCACTAGATAATATATGAGGTGTTAACCAAGTTTCTGTAGTAGCAATTATGTTAAAGTCATGGGAACTTGCTGCCAGATACAAGTCATTTGTTTTTGTTCTTAAGCCGCTGGCATTATGATAATACATGACAAGAGAATTGTTGTGAATTACACGGCGATCGATGCAACTTGCTTCTCTGTGTTGCTCTCGACGTCTGCGGGTTTCATGTTTTTTGGTTTCGAAATGAAAGGTGTAAGTTTTATTGATACAGGCCAAACATCTTTGTTAAACACCTGATTAAATAACGAATCCGGAACGCCCAGTTTAAAATTGATAAAATGTAACTTGCTAACATCAGCATCTTTTTTTTACCAATTTAAAACATGAAAAGAGCTTTGAATCCACATTCAATTTACCGGCAACGAATCTTATTATCGCCTCCGGTTCAGTTGTGGTTTTAAACTTGGACACATGTAAATATCTCATTCTATGAACTACTTCGAACTCATTGCAAACAGCGTCTCTGCCAAATACATTTCTTCTCTGTTTTGGTTTTCTTTTTCTCCTTCTCGTAGCAACATTCCAATCATTGCCCCACTCGACGTCGTTGGTGTTTTCGTTGAGCGCATCTTCGAATTGCTCACACTCATCAGCAGTATGGACAATCGACGATGTAGCAAGGGGAACAGCGGGAGGATCCAAAACAGGTTTTTGCTTTTGTTTATGTTTTGCGGTAGATTTATTGATGGTTTTCTTTATTTGTTCAGTGTTAGAAGCATTTAATTTGCACTCAAGAGATAACATCTTCTCCTGCATTTCTCTCATTTGCAAAGAGAGTGTTTCAATTTTACTTTCCGTATCATTTGAAACAACAATGCATGAATCGCAACGCCACAAAAAGTTTGGGTTATTTGTTAATAGTTTTATGTGATCCGACAATAAATTTACGCATTTAACATGGAAAATTCGACCGCAAACCGAATCGCATTTTACAAAATCAAAAGATGACAACAGTTTATCAGGAGATGCGTCTATTTGCTCCTTGCATTTGCCACAAAATTTTGCCATAGTTTATGATAGGAAATCACGTCCGTCGCTGTTGATAATTCAGTGAGAACTGGAACATATGGAACATAGATGACTTCATATTGGAAAGTATTAAGTATTATTGTTATAATAATATGTACCTTTTGTTTTAGGGTCTCAGACCATGGAATTGATAAAATAATTGCAATAATGAGCATTAAACTTCTTTAAAATCAGTCCCACCTGCTCCAAAGTTCCGGTCGAAGATAAATGATAAAAGAACAAAAAAACATTGTTCCACGACATCCCACACGGGACAAGGGAGACTTCTCTCATATCAATGAGTGCACCCCGATTCATATTAGCTCAATGATATGGGACCTACTGTTTATCGCCGAGTCCGAACGGCGTGTCTTAAGACACCAATGTCGCCAACATTACTGAGGGGTATTTTGCCACCGTTGAAAAATGTTTGATGTTGCCTGGCCGGGGAATCGAACCACTGACCTTCAGCGTGCAAGGCGGGCGTGCATACCATTGCACCACGGTGGCACCCGAGGATATATTCTAGGAGCAAATCCAGTTTAGGGCCTATCTCGAATCCCTTGGAGTCTTGATTAATGTACATATATGTATTTATACTCTACACCACTATGTGGAAAGGAGTTAAAGTTTGTTTTGGTAAAAATGCATGTAACTCCGCGAAATATTCGTCGGAGACCCCCAATTTTCATATCTCGACGAGATAAAGCGATTTTGAGATGTCTGTCCGTCCGTCCATCTGTTCATTCTAAATTGTAATAAAACTCCAAGCCGTAATTATGGACCGATCGTCAAGAAATTTTGTATGGATGTCAGGTTCAGACCAGAATAGATGCCTATTTTTATTGGTGACGATCGTGAAATATTTAGCGGGTGAAATGGACCAAAAACATAATCTATGTCAGATTTTGTAGCTGATCTGCCGCAATAATAGTCCGATCGCCTCGACATTTTATATAAGGTAAGTGTTTATGACAAAAAAAGAAGCTTGCAATTTGAGATGGCAATAAGATAATATTTAGAGGGTAAAATGGACCACAACTTTTTATTCATGGAAGAGACATTACGGGCAAGTAAGCTATACTTGGAAGAGGAATGCTTGACCTTTCTATTGATGCCAATTGTGTTTGTGTACATGATAGCAGAGTTACAGCCTAATACACCCAGTTATTTGTTTGTAGTGTAATCATATCAATAATCACGAAATTTTGCAGGGGGTAAGAGAAGGTGCCTACAATTTTGGATGATGATCTGATATTATTTATCGGGTGAAATGGACCATTACTTTTGTATGAAAAATAAAAAATATATATTTTTGATCAGTATTTTATATCCTGACCATTTCCCTGATGCAACCTACAACAACGTGTCAGCTAGATAACGGGCCTACTGCCTAATATATAATGGGTTTTGTGTAGAGAACCTCATTTTCCCATTCCCAGTTTTTGCATTATTGCAAATTACATGGTGCCCTAGCGTATTAATTGTCCAATTAGATTTTTATACATACACTGCAGCATGGGTCGCTTTGCCATCTTTTTTCAAAACGATTTCCCAGCCAGGCAACATCAAATTTTCATGGGATGTTTGTGAAACAATTATTATATTATTATTTAAGCTTGGTTTGGATACGGTACCAGAATCCACAAAGTTATTTCTTACAATAAGTTTTTTGTTCCATAAAAAAATTTGGATTTGTGGAAAGCTGATTCCCAGGGGTAAAGGCCCCGTCCGACTATAGCCTTGGCTTACTTATTATACCCTACACCACTATGTGGTAAGGGGTATTATGTCTTTGTGCATTTATATGTAACGTGCAAAAGGAAGCGAGATAGATATATAGTTCCTTTGAGGGATATACATAGAATTACTTTCTGAGCCGATTTATGCATGTCCGTCCGTCTGTCTGTCCATGTATTTTTGTTCGCAGCCTAGAGGTCGCATTTTTTGTCCGATTCAGCGGAAAATTGGGGACTACAATTTTTTTAGCAATAGGAAGAACGCTATTGCTTTTGGTGAAAATCAGTTCAGATTTGGATATATCTCTCATATATATTTTCGCCCGATTTGGCGTATTTGATGCACCAAACACGCTATGTACGTCCAATTTTGATAAAATTTTGCTTGTGTGACTGAATTCGGTCTACAAATAAGTGTGCCAAATTATATTAAAATCGGTTCAGATTTGGATATAGCTCCCATATATGTTTTCGGCCGATTTCACGTATATTTTGTACCACATACGCTATATATGTCCGATTTCGATGAAATTTGGAATGTGTGACTGAATTCGGTCTAGAAATAAATGTGCCAACTTATATCGAAATCGGTTCTGATTTGAATATAGCTCCCATATATATTTTCGCCCGGTTTCACGTATTTGCTGCACCAAACACGCTATATACGTCCGATTTTGATGAAATTTGGAATGTTTGACTGAATTCGGTCTAGAAATAAGTGTCCCAAATAATATCGAAACCGGTTCAGATTTGGATATAGCTTCCATATATATTTTCGGCCGATTTCACGAATTTTCTGTACCAAACACGCTATATAGTTCCGATTTCGATGTAATTAGGAATGTATGACTGAATTCGGTCTGGAAATAAATGTGCCAAATTATATCGAAATCTGTTAAAATCTGGATATAGCTCCGATTTATATTTTACGTATTCACAGTGGTGTAGGGTATCATATAGTCGGCCCCGCCCGACTTTGATCCTTTCCTTACTGGTTTTTATATAAATTGGATTCGAATGGAAATGAATGACTAAGTTTACTCCAAACATATGAAGCTAAATATAATAAAAGTTAAAAACTTCATATCTTGTATAATTGGGAAAAAATGGTGGTTGAATAAAATTTTGCAGGGGGGTTCTATTCAAGTGAGCGCCAGTGTAGGTCGCAATAATAGTCCGATCGCCTCGAAGTTTTAAATAAAGTAAGAGGATATGACAAAAAAGAAGCTTGCAATTTAAGATGACGATCAGATAATATTTAGAGGGCTAAATGGACCACAACTTTTGTGTGAAAATTGTGAAAATTTTAAATATAAAGCTTATATATTTTTTCCTGGAAGAGACATTCCGGGCAAGTAAGCTATACTTGGAAGAGGATCACTTGACCTTTCTATTGATGTGAATTGTGTTGGTGTACATGTTCCCCATATGAATCGGGATGCACTCATTGATATGAGAGAAATCTCCTTTGTCCCTTATGGGAATTTTGTGGAACAATTATTATATTATTATTTAAGCTTGATGTGATCAGATGGCAGAATCCACAAAGTTATTTCTTCCAATAAGTTTATTTGTTCCATAGAGGAATTTTGATTTGCTGAAAGCTAATTCCCAGGGGTAGTGGTCTAGGGTATCACATGGTCGGCCCCGTCCGACTATAGCCTTTGTTTACTTATTTATTAACATATTTGAATTTTCGGTTGCGGTTTTTTGCTTTTTTGGTTGTTCTGAAGTAGTGCGCCCCACATTTGGTCCCTTTGGAATTTAAAATTTTCATTTTTCACAAGGAAAATTCCCAAATTATTCGGTTTTCGATATTTTGGCCATTTGTGTTTTCCCATTTCACAAAAATTAATCGATTTTGGACATTCAGTCATTGATTCACACTACACCTCGCTGCTAAAACAATAAATTCAATTGATTTTTTGCAGCTTTTTGGAAATTTGTTGTTTTTTTGCAATTTTTGAACAGATTCGCGGGAATTTGTTTAATTTTTCGGACATTTGGTTTATTTGTGTTTCCTTTTCCGCAAAATAAACCAGTTTTGACATTTTAGCTATTGGTTCACCCTACATCTCGTGCAAAAATAATAATTCCATTGAATTTTTACAACTCTTTGTTCATTTTTGTGAATTATTTCAACAAATTCGTGGAAATTTGTCTAATTTTTCGGAACAAAGAAATTCTCTACAATGCCGGTCATACCTTTAGATCTCTTTATCAGAGCATCGGATGCTTTGATCAAATACGATTCCCATTTCAACCAAATGCGAGATGATCAGTTAGATCAGTACGACTTAGAGTTTCGTAGCACAGAATTGGACAAGCTGTGGTCAAAGGTCCAATTAACATTCGATCGTTGCCTCGATTATTTAATGTCGGCGGTAGATCCAAAAAAGGATGACATAGATTCGTTAGATAGTAAATACGAAGTGTGTCATCAGACTTACATTACTTGTAGGTCAACTATGAATGGCAAATTAGGCAAAATTCTTCAATCCTCCAAATCTTCACATCACATCTCAATAAATGGTTCGGACCTCTCGGCAGAAGAACTTCACGGTGACCAAGCAAATAATATGAGTACGTCGACACCTGCATCTCACGAAATCGGTACTCAGGTGGATCATCCAGTCCCTTCATTAGTTCAAAACAGTTTTCAAACTCGAGAATCCTTCTTTTCACCCAATCCGGACAGCGTACATAATCTAGTACTCCCTCCCTGCGATATAGAAACTTTTCATGATGATTTCTTGTCGTGGCCAACTTTCCGAGACCTTTTTACCGCGATATATGTAAATAATTCTTGTCTCAGTGACATTGAGAGACTCTGTCATTTAGTTAGAAAGACAGACGGCGAAGCTAAAGAAATTGTTTCCAAGTTCCCAATAACTCACCGTAGCATCGTCTTAGCATGGGCAGCTCTCAAAAATCGGTATGACAATAAACGGGTTATTGTCAATAGTCACTTGAAGCTTCTTTTTGATCTTCCATATATCGATAGTGAAACTAGTTCGGGATTGAAAACCCTTCAGCGCGGAATAAATAGTTGTTTATCTGCTATGGCCGTATATGATATCACCACAGTACATTTGGATCCTAACATAGTCTTCATTTGTATTCAACGTTTACCGCGAATAACTGTCACTCTATGGGAACAGAGTGTTAGAGACAAATCGGCTGTGTCTTCTTGGGAAGACTTGGATTCATTTATTTCTGAAAGAATTCTGACACTTGACTGTTTGCGTGATATTAAAGGCCCTGAACCCAATAAAAAGACTTCGAAAGAATTTAAATCACCAATCACCAACAATTCGGTTTATAAAAAATTCAAATCACCATCCACGATATCTTGTCTTCTATGTCCTACGATTGCGATCTTGTTTAAAGTTTAAACAATTGCCTTTGACCAAAAATCTTCAACGGTGAAGAAACAAGGCAGTTGTTGGAATTGTCTTTCACGGGGTCATACAATTAAAACTTGTTCTAGCGCCCATAATTGCAATATATGTCGTGGAAGACATCACACCCTCCTCCACCGTTCTACTAAAACACCTCCCTCAACTCCTTCTTCATCAAATTCTACACCTTCCTCTTCCCGTCATTCTATAGTTCACCACAAAGACAACCTACCTTCCACCTCCACTGGTGCCAATCCAACTATAGCAAATCAGCAAGTGTTCCATACATTACAGAATCGTAATGTTCTTCTGGGAACTGCTATAGTGAATCTAATCCATAACGGTAAAGAATATCCAGTTAGAGCTCTGATTGACCCAGCATCTGACGGTTCTTTCATTTCTGAAACCATTAAAAATCGGTTAAATTTGGCTACTTGCTCTGCTCTAGCTCGTATTTCGGGAGTAACGGGAACGGTATCAGCTAATATTCAGAAGAGTTGTTCTCTGAAAATCGTTTCAAGAATTAATTCTTCTTTGGTACTTCAAACGGAAGCATTTCTTCTCCCTCGGATATCGGATGACCTTCCATCGGTTTCATTGGATCCCGATATAACACATTGTTTGCCAAACATTCGGTTAGCTGATCCACACTTCTTTGATAGTAGACCTGTAGATCTATTGATCGGAGCTGACTTATATCCAACAATATTAAAAGACGGACCTCAGCAAAATATACTCGGCTCATTACTTGCACAAAATACGGTATTTGGTTGGATGCTAAATGGTCCAATGTCCTCTTCTCCCGGTAATTCGAACGAATAATGTTCAAAAGGACTGCACCAACAGACAACCAAAAGCCAAAATTCTAAAACATTTCCACCAGGATGAATTTCCTATCGGTTCTCACCACGTATTGAGATATACATTATCTAACTGGTAATTCTAAAAAAAATGTTTTCATCATCGGGATGATGCTCAGATCATTAATTTATTTCTACCTTCTCAATTTGTATTTGTTACGCAACTGCTATAGCTTGATACACTACAGTACGGAATTTTAAATACAAAATCGCCAAAGCTCACCTAACTGAATTTACATACTTATATTCACAATGTGGAAAAGGGTATTATAAGTTTGTTTTGGTAAAAATTCATGTAACACTGCGAAATATTGGTCGGAGACCCCCAATGTGGTATACCATTCTTCATATCTCGACGAGATAAAGCGATTTTGAGATGTGTGTCCGTCCGTCCGTCCGTCTGTCCATTATAAATTGTAAACACGCCCCAAGCCGCAATTATGGACCGATCGTCACGAAATTTTGTATGGAGGTCGGGTTCAGATCAGAATAGATCCCTATTCTTATTGGTGATGATGGTGAAATATCTACCGGGTGAAATGGACCAAAAACATAATATTTATCCAATTTTCTAGCAGCTCTGTAGGTCTCAATAATAGTCCGATCAACGCGTAATTTTAAATAAGGTAAGAGTACATCACAAAGGAGAAGCTTGCAATTTGAGATGGCGATCGGATAATATTTAGAGGGTTAAATGGACCAAAACTTGTGTGTGAAAATTGTGAAAAATTTTAATATACAGCTTATATCTTAATTCCTGGAAGAGACATTCCGGACAAGTGAGATATACTTGAAAGTGGAACGCTTGACCTTTCAATTGATGCCAATTATGTTGGTGTGCATGATCGGATAACAGAGTTACAGCCTAATATATCTCGTTATTTGTTTGTAGTGTAATAATAATTTAGCGGGTGAAATGGACCATTACTTTAGTATGAAAAATATAAAAATTTTATTTTTGGTCGATATTTTAATTCCTTGAGGGCATATATATTTCCCAAAGTAGCCTACATATGGAAAAAAACTACTGACCTTTCCTCTGATGTAAATTGCAATAAAGTGTTTGCTAGATAACGGGCCTACTGCCTAATATATAATGGGTTCTGTGTAGAGAACCAAATTTTTATCCCATGCTACATATTGTCTCTCCAAAAGTTTATGTAACACCACGAAATATTCGTCCTAGACCCTTTATTTGGTATGCCAAAATTCATATCTCGACGAGATAAAGCGATTTAGCGATGTGTGTCCGTCCATTAAAAATTGTAAGGCCGTAATTATGGACCGATTGTAACGAATTTTTTAAGGAGGTTGGGTTCGGGCAGGAATAGAAATGATTAGTTTTTGGTGATGATCGTGAAATGTTCAGGGGATGAAATGGACCAAAAACAAAATTTTAACCAATTTTGTAGCGGCTCTGTAGGTCAAAATAATAACCCGCAAATTTTTAAACAAACCAACGTGAAGATCAGATAATACTTAGCGGGTTAAATGGACTGAAACTTTTGGGTGAAATTGGTAAAAATTTCAATAACGTAGCGGTTAAACAACGGACGTAGTACTACATAAGTGGGTTTCATTACATTTAACGTGAACTAAATTTTCCTTTCCTGCTACAAAAATGTCTTTGCTTTTGCTAGATAACTTTTTGGTTTTGGTCATAAGTATTATACATTAAATCTCCGATATTTGATGATTAAATTTTCACAATCATTGAAAAGAAGTTCCGTGGAGAGCGATTGTCCAGGGAAAGTGGTATAGGGTATCCCATGGTCGGCTCCGTCCGACCATAGACTTTTCTTACTTGTTTTTACTTTAAGTTCACCCATTTTATATTGAAACACCCCATATGTGTTTCAAGGCTGGCGGCTAATGTTTAAGTTAGAAACTCTCTATTGGTATTTTCACTACAAATCTCCAGGGAGCCTTTGTTCGCCTGGTTCGGATCGCAGAGAGGCCTCCCTTCCTTAAGTGTTCTCCACAAACCCTCTGAGAAACTATGTTCGCTTACAACGGACCGTAGGGTGATATTTCCAATCATTGCCCTACAAATCTTCTCAGAGACTATGTTCGCTCAGCGCGGATCGTAGAGAGTACTCTCTTGGTATTGGAATTTCTCTGCAATTTCTCCCTGGAACTGTATTCGCTCAGTTCGGATCGTAGTGAGAACTTTCCAATAAGCAGCCTTGATTCACTTTCGGTTTTTATACCCTATACCACAATGTGGAAAAGGGTATTATAAGTTTGTTTTGGTAAAAATTCATGTAACACCGCGAAATATTCGTCGGAGACCCCCAATGTGGTATACCAATCTTCATATCTCGACGAGATAAAGCGATTTTGAGATGTGTGTCTGTCCGTCCGTCCGTCTGTCCATTATAAATTGTAAACACGCTCCAGGCCGCAATTATGGACCGATCGTCACGAAATTTTGTATGGAGGTCGGGTTCAGATCAGAATAGATCCGTATTCTTATTGGTGATGATCGAGAAATGTTAAGCGGGTGAAATGGACCAAAAACAAAATTTTTATCCGATTTTGTAGCGGCTCTGTATGTCGCAATTATAGTCCGATCGCCTCGAAATTTTAAATAATGTAAGATTATATGACAAAGAAGAAGCTTGCAATTTGAGATGGTGATCGGATGATGTTTAGAGGGTTAAATGGACCACAACTTTTGTGTGAAAATTGTGAAAATTTTTAATATACCGGTAATATCTTTATTCCTGGACCACACATTCCGCCCACATAAATAATATTTGGAAGGACTACTCTTGCCCTTTCAATTAATGCCAACTATGTTGATTTGTGTGGTCAGATAACAGAGTTACAGCCTAATATATCGAGTGTTTTGCTTGTAATGTAATCAAAAGCATACTAGAGGTCGCAATTATAGATCAATAGTCACGAAATTTTCCACGAGGTAGGGGTTTAGGTCGAAGAAGATGCCTACAATTTTTGATGACGATCTGATATTATTTAGCGGGTGCAATGGACCATTACTTTTGTATGCTAAATAAAAACATTTTATTTTTGGTCCATATTTGAGTCCCTGGAGGCCATATACCGGCAAAGTCGCCTATATATGAAAAATTAACTACCGATCTTTCCTCTGATGAAAATTGCAATAATATGTGTGCTTGGTAACGGACCTACTACCTAAGATATAATGAGTTTTATGAGGAGAACCACATCTTCCTCCCATGCTACAAATTTTCTCTATCATGACAGACAAATTCCCAGTTCTTACAAATTGCGTGGAACCCTATCATATTACCTGTCCAATTGTTCAAAATTTAAAGATGTGGCAGAAATTGCTAAACAACGCCAATTTTCAAATTTAAGAATATTTCTTAAAATGTACTGTATATAATTGTTCCACAAACATCCCAGTAGGGACAATGGAGCCTTCTCTCATATCAATGAGAGCACCCCGATTAATATCAGCTCAATGATATGTAGACAGCGGAATTTTATGCAACACCTATTTTTGTAAAATTTGCATATTTTTGGCTTCTAATTAAATTCCAGTCGAAATATATCACATATGCAAAAATAGGCGAAATGTATAAATGATGCATATGCAAATATTAGTTTTGCATATGGAAAATTTCTGTATTTCACATGTTTTCGTATGCTACATATATTTCAATAATATCTTCTAAAATGTTTATATGTACATTTTTTCTGTTTGAAATTCACTTCAGACAAGTCAATAAAATAGAGAAATCTGTAACCAGAGCCACAATCTTCAAAATGTCGAAAATGGGGAGCTATCGTTCTATGGGAGCTATATGAACGCCTAGACCTATACCGACAAATGTCAGATGGAAAGTTTAATACCCCCAATGAAGACTTAATACCAAATTTTAGCCAATTCGGAGGGATATTGAGACCATAACCTTCAAAGTACAGAAAATCGGTAGGTTCTGGTTATGGGAGCTATATGAAGACGTGGACATATAACGACAAATTTCAGGTGGAAAGTTTTTTTACCTCCAACGAAGGCTGAATACAAAATGTCAGCCATTTCAGTTTGATATTGAGGCCACAACCTTCAAAATACCGGATATCGGGAGGTACGGTTCTATGGGAGCTATATAAAGACCTGGACCTATACCGATAAATTTCAGGTCGAAAATTGTGATGAACGAATACTTAATACAAACATTCAGCCAATTCGATGGGATATTTAGGACACAAATTTTTGCATATGGTTTAGCAAAAATGTCAAAATATACAAAAAATTAGGTCCACAGTAAATGCCCGTTCTAAAATTACTTATTGGTGCCACCATGGTACAATTGTTTGCACACCCGCCTTGCACGCTGAAGGTCGGGCGTTCGATTCCCGGCCAGCAAACATCAAATTCCCAACGATGGTAAAATACCCCTCAGTAAATTTGGCGACATTTTCTGAGTAATTCAACCATGTACAACTTCTCTACAGGTGGTGTTTTTTTTAGACATGCCTTTCGGACTCGGCGATAAACAGTAGGCCCCATACTATTGCTGTAATATGATTGGTGGTGCACGCCCTGTCCCTTCTGTGATGTTTGTGGAACCATTATTATATTGTTATTTAAACTTAATGTGATAAGGTTTCAGACTCCAAAAATTTATTTCTTACAATGAGCTTATTTGTCCAAAAGAAACTTTGATTTTCTGAAAGCTAACTCGCAGGGCAGTGGTATAGGGTATCGTATGGTCGCCCCTGTCCGACTATAGCCTTTGCTTACTTGTTATACATAAATCACTTATTAGTCATCTCTTCACCTGTACAGACGTATGTAAATTTTTATAAGTCGGTTTCTCACCTAAACATTCTTGTTTATACACGCGAATTGTAACGCGTCTCACCCAATACAAAGTAAAGTCATCAGCACTTTTCGCCTAATAAATCACCCACACCAATATGGTTTATACAAACTAAAAACCTTTGTGTTTTATTTCCTACTCTTTTATTTATCGGTAACACTCGGGTTTGTATCACTATTGCTCATCTCCACAAACAACAACTATTCTCTGCGGCCTTTCTGAGCTATCACCTAAACAACTATCAAATCAAGATAATACAATAAAATGATTTTATTTAGGGGTAGTTTACACTATATGTAAATGTCATATGGCACGAAATAAAAACATTCCATATCTACCCACACAGGCAATGTGGAGACGTAATTTTATTAAATTTTTGCTGGTGTGGACGCACAAAGTAAATGGTGTAAGGGAAATCCCCAATAAGCGTTTTATTTGAGAGATTCTATCATGAGAAAGAATATTTATTGAGGCTAAGCGACAAATTATTTTTTTGTTTTAAGTGCATTTCTAAATAAAACACTGAAACTTAATTTTTTTAAATAATTTTTTTATTTTTAACTTTTTAGTAAATACATTTTTTTGACCACTGAGAACCCCAAATACCGAATTACCGTCCATTTGAGCAGAAAATGTAGACTAAAATGCTTGATTAATTAATTGGATTAATCGAGCTAACATGGCCTAAGGAGTTTTGTATTGAAAAATGAATTCTAGCGAAATACCACACACTCAACCATTACGCTACGATCGTTTCGCCTGGTGGTTTAAGCCAGGCTCATCAGGCGTATTTTGAATGTTAATAGCTAGAAGACAAATGCTGATTTTGATAACTTCTATTTATACAAACATTTTTACAAATTTGTAATTATGAAGAATTTATTGAAGTATTGTTCTTTATCAAGTCACCCTAGTGTCTTGTCTAGGAATCATTTTCTCAATACATTCACATGTACAATCGAAGGAGGGGTTTCCTTCATGAAATGTAATGTCTTCAGTTTCTGAAGTTTTTTGTTGATATCATGCCGAATAGTTTATTAATATGATATGATAGATTGGCAATGGCTTAGAACGCTGAGACCTCGACAACATTGTCTGTTTGTTGGAGAGGACCCAGGTTCAAACCTCAGCCGCGGCAGCCGGGCTCTGCTGTGAAGTTTTTCGTTTTATTATTGTCTTTTTAAGACGAAGGCCATTATTTATGAACGTTTTTAATTAATTAATGCTTGAAATTAAACCTTGACCTACGTCCACAATTTAGTGGGGAAGTTCTTGGACTATTGGGAACTCCAAATGGCAAGTTACAGCAAATTCGGGCTAAAAATGAAGACAAAATCCTCAAAATACCAAAAGTCGAGTGGTACCGTTATATGGGGGCTATAGGTAAAAATGGACCCATATTAGTTTCGATTTCATATTCGTGTATTGTCATCCAAATCTGAAAAATGTGCAAAGTTTTAGTTCGATTGGTCAACTGCAACCGTGCTAAAAATCAGTTACCAGATTTGAAAAGGGGGTCAAGTTAGACACCGTAAAAACACTGTAAGAATGGACCAATATTAGTTTTGATTTCAAATTCATGTATTGTCATCCAAATCTAAAAAGTGTGCAAATTTTAAGTTCGATTGGTCAACTGCAACTACGTGAAAAATGAGTTACCAGATTTGAAAAGCAAATTAGATAAAACACTGTAAAACAGTGTAAAAATGGACCAATATTGGTTTTGATTTCATATTCATGTATTGTCATTCACATCTGAAAACTGTGCAAAGTTTTAGTTCGATTGGTAAACTGCAACTGTGTTAAAAATCAGTTACCAGATTTGAACTAAACACACACCAAGTTAAACACACACAAAGCAAGTTAAATAAAACACTGTAAAAATTGCGGATGCGTCTTTTTTGAACACCTGTTTCTATATGAAGGAGTTGCCAGATCGAAACAAAATTTAACATGTGTTCATAACAGAGATGGAAGTTTTCGAACTGCCCTCGTATACCTCCTACAGAAGGGAGATATGTATTAACTTTGAAATAAAACGTTGGTCTTTTTTCCAAATATTTTTTTGTCACATTCCGACTCCTGAATAATATCCGACCATTATCAAAAATCAAAACGTTTTTTCCTCCGTGGGACCCCCAATAACACCCACAATTTCGTGACGATCCAATTAAAATTGCGACCTGTAGCGTGATTTCCAAAAAAAGTGGAAAAATGGGATGTATTACCGACTATTGCGATATCTCCGTTATTTGGATACCTACGCCAACATGTTTTACATCATTGTAATGATGGGTTTTTTTACTTTCATTGTCAGGCTTTGCTTTTGGAAAGTCCCCAACCAAAGCTGTGATATTCGTCATTATAATTAAAACCGCAAAAATGAAAATTTGGGTTTTATTTGCGACTATTGTGATATCTTCGTTGTTTGATCACCTACGAGAACCTACTTTACATCATTAGAAAGGTGATATTTTCTACTTTTATAGTCAGGTTTTGCTGAGATATTCGCTTTGGAAAAAACGTTGTATTTTTATCCACATAAGTTTTTGGCCCATTCCGACCCCTAAATATTATCCGACCATCACCAAAATCAATAGGCTTCTTCCCCTCCGGGACCCCCATCAACATCCAAAATTTCGTGACGATCCGATCAAAATTGCGACCTGTAGCGTGATTACAAGGTTTAGATGGACAGACGGACGGACACACATAGCCTCAGCTCGTCGAGACATTCATTTTGGTATATATAAGTATGGATCTACGACCATTATTTCGATGCGTTGCAAACTTTTTGGCCAAAACCAACTTATAATACCCTCCCCACATAGTGGTGTAGGGTATAAATACTAAATCGCGGTTGGGATATAGTTTTGGATATAAGGATGTAATTTTTGAAACTTATACTTATTATAAGTACTAAATTTGGTACCGGTTTGGTGTTGCATAGCTATAGCTGGGATATATTTTGTATATATTGTATGAGGGTTTATGTTGGTGTTTAGATAAGGAAATTAGGCTGAGGGCTAAATTATTGAGGTGGTGTTGGAAATACGAAAAGTACTGAATGGTATTAAATTTAGCGTTGGGAGTAGCAATGAAGCTGGAATTATATAATTAGTGTGTGAAAAGTATTAAAGTGCTATAAATTTGGTGTTGGGCTAATAGTAAAAGTGGAATTCTGATTTATTATTTATTTGCCAGGTTCACTGTTAGAGGTGGTCGTACAATAAGTGTACTAGAACTATTAAATAGTACTAAATATTGAAGCACTGGTATTAAGTGAATCGATAAATGAAATTTTTTATGAAGAACACTGTTGAGATTGGATCAGAATGTTTATTAAAATTTAAATGTATGAAAGGTTTCTACATGTAATACCATTGGCATTGGGTCAACAAGTAGATCTAAAACTGTAAAATATGAGTTAAGGTCCTGGATTTTAAAAACTGTACTAAATAGCGTACTATTGTTTTTATGTTAACACGAATTTGGTGTCTAAATAATGTACTGAAATCAAAAAGTCAAACGTATCTTTTCAACACAACTGTTTTTAGTTTCGTTTTCTATTCTGAACGTTATAGTAAGTTCATTTGAAAAGGTATATCTATGCGGCTAATGTTTTACAAGAAGGTGTTTGCACCCTGAGAATAAAAAGGCCTGAAATTAAATGTCTCAAAAATGTTTTGAATAAAGGTTTTCTACATTTTTCGGTTGAAAATGGGGATAAAATCTTTAAAATACCCGTACCGTTCTAATAAAACATGGACTGGAATTTAAAGTGTGGGCCACTGTTGAAGTGTAAGGGTGCGATGAGCTATTTTTTGAAATCCGAACAAAAGGTGTACGAACTGTACTTAAATGAAATTAAATATCAATTCACTTTCATATTAAACTAGCTGAACCCGGTGCGCTTTGCTGCCCCGACTACGATAAAATATAATGGAATGCTAGAATTACTTTAACGTTTTTAATATTTTAACGAATAAATATAGGAAATATGAAGGCGTTATATTCCTATTCAGGGTTGTTATGGATCTACTATAGTATTTTTGTATGTTTCAGGAGGTAACACTCCTCCGAAAGCCTTTCCGCCTATAAGTATTCCTAATGATTTAGATATATCATAATAAAACATAAATCTTAAGAAGTCTATCAAAGACACGATACTTAATAGCTGTAGCCTTGGTCAATTCCTTCCCGACTATAAGTACTTCTGTAAATAATGATGACTTTTACTGACTGCTAAGTCTTCAAAATTTCATTGAAATTGAACATACGTAACAAAAACATGAAATCGACCGAAAATATATATGAACCGCTCTCGATATAATTTGTTATTTTTAGACCAAATCCCGTCTCGCAATCACATTTTGTGCATAAAATACAGAAAACCAGCCGAAAATATATATGGGAGCTATATTCTAATCTGAACCGATTTCGGTATAATTTGTCCCATTTATTTCTAGAACGAATTGCGTCACGCTTTCCAAATTTCGGTGAAATTGGATATATGTAGTGTGTCAAAATCTGAACCGGTCTCGATATAATTTGGCACATTTATATTTGGACACATATAGCGTGTTCAGAGCATCAAATACAGAAAATCGGCCTAGAATATAGATAGGAGCAATATCCAAATCTGAACCGATTTCGATATGATTTGGCACATTTATGTCTAGACCAAATCCCCTTACGCATTCCAAATTTCACCGAAATTGGACATAAATAGCGAGTTTGGTTCATAAAATACAGGAAATCGGCCGAAAATATATACAGGAGCTATATCCAAATATGAACCGATTTCGATATAATTTGGCACATTTATTTCTAGACCAAGTTCTGCAACACATTCCAAATCTCAGCGAAATTGGACATATATAGCGTGCTTGGTGCATAAAATAGAGGAAATCGGCCGAAAATATATATGGGAGCTATATTCAAATCTCAACCGATCTCTATATAAGTTAGCACATTTATTTCTGGAACAAATTCCGTCAGTCCCTCCAAATTTCAGCGAAATTGAACATATACAGCGTGTTTGGTGCATAAAATGTGGAAAATCGGCCGAAAATATGTATGGGAGCTATATCCAAATCTGAACCGATTTCGATATAATTCGGCACATTTATGCCTAGACCAAGTTCCGTTACACATTTCAAATTTCAGCGAAATTGGACATATATAGCGTGTTTGGTGCATCAAATGCGGAAAATCGGCCGAAAATATGTATGGGAGCTATATCCAAATCTGAACCGATTTCGATATAATTCGGCACATTTATGTCTAGACCAAATTCCGTTACACATTTCAAATTTCAGCGAAATTGGACATATATAGCGTGTTTGGTGCATAAAATAAGGAAATCGGCCGAAAATATATGTGTATGGGAGCTATACCCAAATCTGAACCAATCTCAATATTATCTGGCACATTCCATGAGAAATTCACAAATTCCGTGAGAAATTCAAAATTTCAGCGAAATTGGACATATATAGCGTGTTTGGTGCATAAAATAAGGAATTCGGCCGAAAATATATGTGTATGGGAGCTATATCCAAATCTGAACCGATTTTGATATAATTTGGCACGTTTATTTCCAGACCAAGTTCCGTCATACATTCCAAATTCCATCGAAATTGTTCATAAATAGCATGTTTTGTACATAAAATTAGGAAATCGGCCGAAAATATATGTATGTGTGAGCTATATCCAAATCTGAACCGATTTGAATATAATTTGGTAGATTTATTTCTACATCAAATTCCGTTACGCATACAAAATTTAAAGATTGTATCTGTAACAGTTCTAAAGATATTTGCATACAAAATCTAAATTTTTTTGAGGTACCTCCGGTTTTGATACTATATCTCCAGATCAACGCGAAATTTCAAAAAATTATATAGCCTATTTTCATTCCAGGCCATGTAGCAATGTACCCTAAACATTTCAGTAAGATCTGTTCAGCGGTTTTCGAGTCTATAAGTCACAAACAAACAAACAGACAAACAAATTTCAATTTTATATATAGATACTGTTTATTTTTTATATTATTCCTTTACCGCATACGAAGTAGCGGGCATTTTGCTAGTATATATATATATGGTAATATTCAAAAATGTTTTACAATCGTTGAAGTTGAGGTTCACCATTTAATAAGTCGTGAACTGTCAATATATTTTATACAATATGAATATATTTATATTAATTGAAGTGTTTTAGCCGGGGTCGCATAAAATTAACCATAACAAATAATTTATGTGGAAGCTGTGTTGGTGGTAATATTAAAAAATGGGTAAAAATGTGTTGAAGTTTACAAGTTTTTTGTGCTCTTTCTTGATTTCTGTTCAAACCACGGAAAAATCAGACCTGAGCTCAAAGAAAGAATTGAAGAATTCCCCTTGGGCAAAATGGTTCTAATGTATTACTTTTCGATATATACACTCCATCCCCCTAAAATCGATGCTGACATTTTGAAGTTTTAAAATCTGGTTTTTTTTGAATTTTTCTTATAATTGGAGGGCGCAACAATGAATCGCAACTTGTTGTGGGAGGATCACATCTGTAAATTAAAGTAAAAAATTGCATCTGGCATAGGTATTTTACAAAAATTCAAGAACAAGCTTAGTACTGATTTGAAAATGGTTCTTTATAAATCGCTGGTTCATTCACACTTGACATATTTACCCATGGTATACGCATCAAGGAACACAACATATCTAAAGTCACTGCAGTCAGCTCAAAACAGAGCATTAAAAAATTGTTTTCAATCTACCGCAAAGACACTCTACTTTGGAGCTTTTTCAAAATTTCGCTTCTACCGTTCTACCAATCAAAGGTTTATACAAACAACAAATAATTACGTATGTATTTAAATGTATTAAAGGAGTAGGATCGCATACTATAAATTTTGACGCAAACATCTCGATTACACACAGGAGAACACGACAAGCGAGGAATTTATGTATTGCCCGTTGTCGTTTAGAATTAACTAAACAACGAGTTGCTTATAGTGGTCCCACCGAATATAATTACCTTCCTATATGTTTAAGGGAAATCAATGAAATTTCTCGTTTCAAACAAGAACTTAAGAAACATTTAATTGGAAATATTGAAATACTTCTGTCATTTTAGGACATTGTCTTAAAATTTTAATCCTTTTATTATTTTATATTTCATTTACATTCCTTAAATATTGTATGGAATAATTTAAACGATTGTATATTTGCCAGCTAGCCTCTAAAAAGCCATTTGGCGCAGAGGCATTATTATAATGTAAATATTTTTAATAGCTAATAAAGGAAAAAAAAAAAAAAAAAAAAAAAAAAAACCAGATAATTACCCAAACTATTTATTGGATGTAGAACTCGTGATTCCACGTCGTTTGATGTATATCTCATGAGTGTGCTTCATACAGCTCCCTAGTAATAGGAGTCCAAAGTCGAAATTTTGGTGCGTAAATTTTCTTTAAAAACCTATTTTTTGGCTTCAAAATTTACAAGTGTGACTCAGGTACCCTTGAACCCCGCGTGATATTAGTTTTTTTACTCGACGGATATAATGAACCCTTCCGCTTTCAAATCCATCCACTAAAACGGCGGTTATAAATACCTTGAAAGTAGGAAATTCTGCAAAATTTGTTTTCATGATTCCGCGCATTGAACCTCGATTTCTTTGGTTATTTTTACATAAATGGAATCTTTTATACGCGATTATATTATTTTCCAAAACCGTGTGGCATAAATTACCAAGATTCTGGAGTAATATTCGTATTTCGTATAAAATAGAATTTGGTAGCACATCCGCGGTTCTTGACGAATTTGTTTAACATTTGTTATAATGACATATTTTTTATAGGCGGTCACTGAAATCGGATGGTTTAAAGGTTTTTTAACCAGTAAGATGCAGCTGACGGCACACTTTGGCCGCTCAATGAAAAGTGGAAAAATCGCTACATATTGATAGAGATGCTCTCGCTGTATCTGAAAAGCGCAT
This sequence comes from Musca autumnalis, assembly GCF_047663935.1. Taxonomy (NCBI): domain Eukaryota; kingdom Metazoa; phylum Arthropoda; class Insecta; order Diptera; family Muscidae; genus Musca; species Musca autumnalis. The sequence continues at coordinate 123,863,599 of NW_027412088.1, read as the reverse complement.
GCGCCTTAACTGATTTTATGTTTTTTCTTTGGTTGTAATTTCAATATTACTTTCTATTTCATAATCCTATTGTTTATCAAAGTAAGCAAATACACTTTCGGGTTTGTCATTGCATTTTCCCTGAAGAAGTTTCCGCGAAGTCCGTCATTCCTTGCATCGAAATTTAGCGAAATAGTAGAATATCTCCCAAAAATGTTTTTTCTATTTTTCGTATTAAACAAAAAAATATATTTTTGAAATAATATTCCAACAATAAGTTTTCGTCTTTTGTTGTTGCTGTAATATGGCAGCTTTAAATCCTATCGTTAAAATTTTGGTCTCATAAAATTATACAGTTTTTAAGACTTTGGACGGATCGGCAAGAGGAACGAAGTCTTTTGAAAGCTGCCAGAAACCGAAGGCTTTCGATAATTGAATTAAAAATGTATTTAAATAATTATACCCTATACCACAATGTGGAAAAGGGTATTATAAGTTTGTTTTGGTAAAAATTCATGTAACACCGCGAAATATTCGTCGGAGACCCCCAATGTGGTATACCAATCTTCATATCTCGACGAGATAAAGCGATTTTGAGATGTGTGTCCGTCCGTCCTTCCGTCCGTCCGTCCGTCTGTCCATTATAAATTGTAAACACGCTCCAGGCCGCAATTATGGACCGATCGTCACGAAACTTTGTATGGAGGTCGGGTTCAGATCAGAATAGATCCCTATTCTTATTGGTGATGATCGTGAAATATTTAGCTGGTGAAATGGACCAAAAACATAATATTTATCCAATTTTCAAGCGGCTCTGTAGGTCTCAATAATAGTCCGATCAACGCGTAATTTTAAATAAGGTAAGAGTATATCACAAAGGAGAAGCTTGCAATTTGAGATGGCGATCGGATAATATTTAGAGGGTTAAATGGACCAAAACTTTTGTGTGAAAATTGTGAAAATTTTTAATACACAGCTTATATCTTATTTCCTGGAAGTGACATTCCGGACAAGTGAGATATTCTTCAAAGTGGAACGCTTGACCTTTCAATTGATGCCAATTATGTTGGTGTGCATGATCAGATAACAGAGTTACAGCCTAATATATTCCGTTATTTGTTTGTAGTGTAATAAAAAACTCGCTAGAAGTCACAATTATACATCAATAGTCACGAAATTTTGCACCGGGTAAGAGTATAGGTCGAAAAAGATGCCTACAATTTTGAATGATGATCTGATATTCTTTAGCGGGTGAAATGGACCATTACTTTTGTATGAAAAATATAAAAATTTTATTTTTGGTCTATATTTTAATTCCTTGAGGACATATATATTTCGCAAAGTAGCCTACATATGGGAAAAAACTACTGACCTTTCCTCTGATGTAAATTGCAATAAAGTGTTTGCTATATGCTTGGTATGCCAAAATTCATATCTCGACGAGATAAAGCGATTTAGCGATGTGTGTCCGTCCATTAAAAATTGTAAACAAGCTTAAGGCCGCAATTATGGACCGATTGTAACAAATTTTTTAAGGAGATTGGATTCGGGCCAGAATATAAGTGATTAGTTTTTGGTGATGATCGTGAAACGTTCAGGGGATGAAATTGACCAAAAACAAAATTTTAACCAATTTTGTAGCGGCTCTGTAGGTCAAAATTTTAAACAAAGTTTGAGTTTATGATGAAGAAAAAGCGTACAAACCAACGTGAAGATCAGATAATACTTAGCGGGTTAAATGGACTGAAACTTTTGTGTGAAATTGGTAAAAATTTCAATAACGTAGAGGTTAAGCAACGGAAGTAGTAGTACTACATAAGTGGGTTTCATTACATTTTACTTTGTGTGATCTAAATTTTCCTTTCCTGCTACAAAAATGTCTTTGTCATGCTAGATAACTTTTTGGTTTTGGTCATAAGTATTATACATTACATCTCTGATATTTGATAATTAAATTTTCACAATCATTGAAAAGAAGTTCCGTGTGAGCGATTATCCAGGGATAGTGGTATAGGGTATCCCATGATCGGCTCCGTCCGACTATAGACTTTTCTTACTTGTTTTAACAATTAGTTAAGTTAATTATAGTAACACGAAATTGAAATTGTATAAACAGTAACATCCGAATACAAATTGGCAGATAAAGAAGAAGAGGTGATTTTGTTATTGAAGATGATTGTATCGGTCGTTGTTTTAAAATAGACTCCATAAAACAATACCATATTTTCGGTATTTTGAAGGTTCGAAAATTAGATGTAAACCATTATGTTGTACAAAATTGTTGGTATAGACCCATAGTGTCCTTAAAACAATACCTACATATTTTCGATATTTGGTTGGTGTTAGGCACATTGTACAATAAGAGCGTGTGCAATTTTTATCTTGGTCTTCGGTCGAGGTACAAACATTTCTTGCCGAAAATGTTCGGCGAAACTCCACGTTTCGGCATAGCACCCATAGAACGACACCGACCGAAAGCGGTATTTTTGGAGTTGAGCATCAATCACTGCTCTGTGGGTATTCTTGATCACCTATATACCATTAATTGCGGTAATTTCGAATTTTCAGACTCGTGGTACCGGAATATGAACACAACCGCATAAAAGATGTTTTGTCGTTACTTACGGTTACAAAATTAACATCGGAATGTATGTATTTGCTTTCCCAAATAATAAAAAAAGTATATAATTAAAAACAAAATAAGTAACAGTGTTTTATTTATAAATGCATTTAAAAGTAGAAAATAATTTTGCATGATGGAATCTCTCAAATAAAACGCTTGCCGTTCAATATTGTCACAATTTTTAATTCAAATGCAAGCGTTTTATTTGAGAGATTCCATCATGAAAAATTATTTTCTACTTTTAAGTGCATTTATAAATAAAACACTGTTACTTAATTTTTTTTAATTATATACATATTTTCTAGTTTTTAGTGCATTTAAAAATAGAACACTGAAACTTATTAATTTTATAATTATTTTTAATTTTTTTTGTAAATACATTTTTAAGATTTTCAATTTTATTTGTATGTACTTGAGATTATAAATGATATTTAATGATGGGCTTACATTTATTAATTAAATGTATAATGTTAGTAAAAATTTATTTAGGTTGGTAGTTTCTCATCCTGTTGATTTCAGTTAACGCTTCGTTATTGTAAGGCTACTTTTCTGTTATTTTCGAGCAATCCAGTTCTTCCATTCTTAATCCATCCTGCGATCTTACACGACTCAATGCCATATATGCTTGCCCTTCTTCGAAAAGCTTGGATCCTAGATACACCACTGCGTAGTCCACAGTTGACCCTTGTAATTTATGAACAGTTGAGGCCCATGATAGTATCAGTAGAAGCATTCTTTTTTCAGCAGTTCCGTAACTGAACTTAACAGAAAATTGTATTGTTTTTGGCTGAATCACATGTGTACCAATTCTATCAAAGTCAACCCTTACAGACGGTATATCTGTTTCGTACATTTGTTCTCTGCGGTAGTGAGGCCAAATTATGTTCGTTATAAATCCTATTGCTATATTAACTAATCCCTTTGTTTGATCAATGATAGATCGTAGCATCACTTTAGATTATAAATGATATTTAATGATGGGCTTACATTTATTAATTAAATGTATAATGTTAGTAAAAATTTATTTAGGTTGGTAGTTTCTCATCCTGTTGATTTCAGTTAACGCTTCGTTATTGTAAGGCTACTTTTCTGTTATTTTCGAGCAATCCAGTTCTTCCATTCTTAATCCATCCTGCGATCTTACACGACTCAATGCCATATATGCTTGCCCTTCTTCGAAAAGCTTGGATCCTAGATACACCACTGCGTAGTCCACAGTTGACCCTTGTAATTTATGAACAGTTGAGGCCCATGATAGTATCAGTAGAAGCATTCTTTTTTCAGCAGTTCCGTAACTGAACTTAACAGAAAATTGTATTGTTTTTGGCTGAATCACATGTGTACCAATTCTATCAAAGTCAACCCTTACAGACTGTTTAAGTTAGATACTTTTTGGGTATTTTCGCCACAAATCTCCAGGGAGCCTTTATTCGCCTTGTTCGGATCGCAGAGAGGCCTCCCTTCCTTAAGTGTTCTCTACAAACCCTCCGAGAAACTATGTTCGCTTACGGCGGATCGTAGGGTGATATTTATTACCCTACAAATCTTCTCGGAGACTATGTTCGCTCAGTGCGGATCGTAGAGAGTACTCTCTTGGTAGTGGAATTTCTCTGCAATTTCTCCCTGGAACTATGTTCGCTCAGTTCGGATCGTAGTGAGAATATTCCAATAAGCATTAATTGCCTCAGCCTTGTTTCACTTTTGCTCTCTAAAACATAACTTCACTTGTCGTTATAATCGCCAGCTGTAAGCACGCGTCTCCCCAATACAAGGTAAAGTCATCGGCACTTTTCGCCTGAACAAATAAATCACCCCATTTACCCTTATTATTTTATACACACTACAAACTTGTGTTTTTATTTTTTCTGTTTATTTATCGGTTTGCACGGGTTTGTATTTGCTCACTCTCCACAAACAACTATTATCTACGGCCTATTTTGAGTGATCACCTAAACATTTGATCCAATCGAGCCGGATCATTGGACGGACAGCTTATACGGTGTTGTTTGTGTTAACCGGTGTGTTTATTCTCTTTTCGTACACTACAGGCATTCACCATCACCCCTCACCACCATCCTCATCATCCAAACATCAACAAAATCATCCAATTTCATCACCATCAATACACACATATTTAATCAAAACATATACCAGGTATGTAAATTCAGTTTTTTCTTAAAGTGAGCAAATCGCGAGTGTTAAATTGTGTTCTCTTTTCGCATAAAAAAAAAATATTTCGGTAAACTGGTCGACTTTTCCTTCACCCTACCGGTCGGTTTTTTTGCAAATAAATACGGATAAAATTCCATACAGTCCACTCTAATTAATTTAATAAATATTAATAAAACGAAAATACGGTTGCTTTCCTGTTAAAATACGTAGAAATATCGTTTATATTGTTACATTTAATCAAGCATATAAACGACATACCGTGCTTATTTAATTATTCACCCACAAGTCAACAAGTGTAGTGATCTCCAATACGTGTTGTTGTTATATTTATCTCTGTTTATTTTCTCACTATTCCTACATAAAATTATTCCAAAGGGAGAGCCCTTTAGTGAGAAAAACAACAACAAACGTATTATAAATCACCCGCCTTTTTTGCATTTGGTTTTGCGTCGGAAAATAAAAAAAACGAAAAACAAAAAAAAAACTACCAACAACAATTCAATACGTTGTGGTCTATCTACCTGTTTACCAGCCATACCAGTATAGCGACGACAGCTGGACTGCTTGTGTTTGTTCCCTTTTCTATTATATTCGTTATTTCTACTGCTACAGTGGGTCGCAGGAGAAAAATATTTTTTTTACATGAATAATTTTTTAAATATTTCTTCATAAAAAAATATTTGCGTATTTTTGGAAAATTAATCGGTATTCGGTATAAACGGTACTTAGACATCGTGCACCCTATAATCGGCGCTATATATATATTTATATTTTTGGTAAATAGTATATATATTTATTAAATATTTCATATATATTTATATTACAATCATACTTTTTATCAATATATTTAAATTTTCTGTTGCGGTTTTGTGCTTTTTTTACTGTTTCGAAGTTGTGCACCCTACAGTCGGTCCCTTTGGATTTAAAAATTGTCATTTTTTGCATGAAAAGGCCCAAATTTTTCGATTTTTCGTTAATTTTCGAGATTTTGTTAATTTGTGTTTCCATTTTCAAACAATAAGTCGGATTTGGACTTTTTAGTCATTGGTTCACGCTACACCCAGTTGCATAAATAATAAATTTGAATTAATTTTTGCAACTTTTCGGTAAAACTTGATCCCCTTTTCCAATTTTTCGAACAAATTAGAGAATATTTGTTTAATTCTTTCGGAATAAAAAGAGTTTCTTATTTTAAAGCGATTAACACTCCCCAAAATGCCGGTTACACCATTAGATTTCTTTATCAGAGCTTCGGATGCTTTGATAAAATATGACTCGCATTTCACCTCAATGCGCGAGGACCAATTAGATGAATACGATTTGGAGTTCCGTAGCGCAGAACTCGACAAGTTATGGTCAAAGGTCCAAGAAACCTTCGATAATTGCTTGGATTATATGATGTCGTCGGTAGATGCTAATAAGGCAGATATAGATTCCATAGACAGCAAGTATGAAGTCTGCCATCAGACGTACATATCGTGTAAAGCGGCGATGAATCGTAAATTAGGAAAAATTCGGCAATCCTCCAAATCTTCTCCACAATCACCATTGAATCGTTCAGAGATTTCGGTAGAAAGATTCCAAGGCGAAAACACAAATAATTTGAGCACTTCAACCCAAGCGTCGCGAGAAATGGGTACTCAAGTAGATACTCCGGCTCCTACTTCCGTTGGGCATAGTTTCCATACTCACGACTCACTGTTTTCGTCTAATCCGGATATGGTACATAATCTCGCACTGCCGCCCTGCGATATGAAAACTTTTCATGGGGATTTCTTGTCATGGCCGACATTTAGAGATCTTTTCACTGTGGTCTGTATTAAGAATTCGCGTCTTAGCGATATCGAAAAACTCTGTCATTTACTTAGTAAAACAGACGGTGAGGCAAAAGAAATCGTGTCCAAGTTCCCCTTAACTCATCGTAGTTTCGAGTTAGCTTGGACCGCTCTCAAAAATAGGTATGACAACAAACGGGTAATTGTCAACAGTCATCTTAAGCTACTTTTTGACCTCCAATTCGTTGATCGCGAGACTAGTTCAGGTTTGAAGACTCTTCAGCGGGGAATTAATGGTTGTCTTTCCGCAATGGCAGTGTACGATATTCCTACCGAAACTTGGGACCCAATTTTAGTCTTCCTTTGCATACAACGATTGCCGCGAATTACAGTAACTCTCTGGGAGCAGAGCATAAGTAACAAATCTGCTTTATCGTCTTGGGAAGAACTCGATTCTTTTATATCTCAACGTATTCAAACTCTAGATTGTTTGAGGGATATTAAGGGCCCCGAAACTTTTAATAAAACTGGTCAGAAGAAACTGAGCTCGCATTTTACTAATACTTCGGTTGTTCCTAAATCCACATATTCAAACCAAACTGCTTGTGTTTTATGTCCCAAACAAAGCCATTCCTTGCGGTCGTGTCCCAAATTTAAAAAACTCCCCTTGGACAAGAAAATAGATATTGTCAAAAAGAATGGACATTGTTGGAATTGTCTTTCTAAAGGGCATGCGGTAAAAGATTGTTCGAGCACTCATAAGTGCAACATTTGCAAAGGCGTGCATCATACACTGTTACATCGGCCTGTATTAACATCGAGTTCCTCTTCCATGTCTACTCCATCTGTTGCCACAACCACTCGGAACCAGAATACTGACAACGTTGCATCTACATCTTCTGGCGCTAATCCAACAATAACCTATCAGGTCCATCACACGGTTCAAAGTCGTAGGGTGCTCTTAGGAACTGCCATGGTCAACATTATTCATAACGGTGAAGGTTTCCCAGTTAGGGCGCTCATTGATCCTGCGTCAGAAGGTTCATTTATTACTGAAAATCTCCAACGCCGGCTGAATTTACCAGCAAATTCAGTAGTCGCCACAGTTTCTGGGGTTAATGGTGCCGTATCCGCCACAGCTAAAAGAAATTGTTCTATTCGGATCGGTTCTGCACTTAACTCCTCGGTTTTGTTAGAGACTGTAGCCTTTGTCCTTCCACAAATCTCCGGTAGTTTACCTTCATTCTCATTGCCTCCTAACCTTATGTCTCAACTACCTCATCTTCGGCTTGCGGACCCTAATCTGTTTAATTGTCGCCCAGTTGATTTATTGCTTGGGGCGGACTTATATCCTAAAATTCTTTTAGATGGAATTCACCATAATATTTTCGGGTCATTACTGGCACAAAATTCTATATTTGGTTGGGTCATCACTGGCCCCATTCCCAATTCCCCATTGCATGTTTTCACAACTCATTTATCTTCGCCAGAATCTGAAGCTCTCAACCAAACCTTACTCCGATTCTGGGAGTTGGAGGACACTCCCAAAAGGAAAATCCTCTCTCCCTCGGATAAGTTTTGTGAAGAGAATTATCGTGCGACAACATCTCGAAATCCCGATGGTCGATATGTGGTCACTCTCCCCCTGAAATGTCAATATCCTCTTTCGGTACAGCTGGGCGAATCTCGTTCCAATGTACTTAGCCAATTTTATCGTCACGAAACTTCACTTTTGCGTAAGCCAGCGGTTAAGATCATTTATGATGATGTTCTTAGAGAATATTTATTACACGATCACATGAGACCACTTTCTGCTTCCTCTTTGGAAGAACAAGCTGTCTGTTATCTTCCCCATCATTGTGTCATTAATCCGGATAAGCAGACTTCTAAGTTGCGTGTAGTTTTCAATGCGTCCAATAAGACTTCGAATGGCGTAAGTCTTAATGATATTCTTCATGTCGGTCCCACCCTTCAGGCAGATCTTGTCTTATTGATTCTTCGTTGGCGCACTTTCCAATTCGTTTTTAATTGTGACATAACCCAGATGTATCGACAAATTCGGGTACATCCTAGACACTCCTCTCTCCAGCGAATAGTTTTTCGGGATCAGCCTTCGGACCCTATTCAAGATTTTGAGTTACAAACTGTAACTTTCGGCGTAAATTGTGCCCCTTTCTTGGCCATTCGTACCCTTTTGCAGTTAGCTGATGATTCAGAATCGGAATTTCCTATGGCAGCCCATATTTTGCGTAAATACATGTACGTCGATGATGTCTTAGCTGGTTCGCATGATTTAAATACTGCCATCGTTGCTCGGGATCAGCTTATTTCAGCTTTAGCTACAGCAAAATTTGAACTTCGGAAATGGACTTCAAATCATAAGTCCATTCTCGCTCGTTTCTCCCCTGATGAGCTGGTTGATGCTCAAGTTCTTTCCTTTGTGGAATCCAGCAGCTCTAAGCCATTGGGTATTCGCTGGAACGCGCACTTAGACAAGTTTTATTTTTGTGTTCCACCTATCGCAAAGAAAACTCTGTATACAAAGCGGGAGGTCTTGTCTACTATCGCCAAACTATTCGATCCCGTTGGTTGGTTAGCCCCTGTCATAGTCGTGGCAAAAATAATTATGCAAAAGGTTTGGTTGGATAAGATTGATTGGGATCATTATCTTCCGGAAAGAACTAAAACCTTATGGGATGATTTCGTAAGCAGTTACCCGGACGTAAATTCAATCAAGATTCCACGTTGGGTCCAATATACTCCAGCTGGAACAGCTGAGTTACATGCTTTCTCTGATGCTTCGGAAAAAGCTTTTGCCGGAGTTGTATATCTCCGTGTACAATTTCCAACGGGAGAAATTTACACGCATTTGTTAACGTCGAAAACAAAGGTCGCTCCACTTAAATCAGTATCGTTACCTCGCTTAGAATTGTGCGGTGCGGTTTTAGCATCAGATCTTCTCAAATCGGTATGGGAGGAGATTGAAATTCCTATTAACGAAATCTACTGTTGGACTGACTCAACTATTGTTTTGTCGTGGTTGCGCAAAACTCCAAGCACTTGGACCACTTTTGTGGCAAATCGGGTAAATCGCATTCAAGAAAACTTTGGTAGTGGAAAATGGTTCCATGTTAGATCGGAAGACAATCCAGCCGACTTAGGAAGTCGTGGGCTTTCCCCTCTCGATTTAGATAAATCTGCTATATGGTGGCATGGACCAGGTTGGCTCTCATTTGATACATCGCAATGGAACTTAACTGATCATTCGACATTAGATACTGATCTGGAAGCTCGAAGTATTCGATCCCATTTTTCGTTTTTCTCCCAATACGATGAAGTTCTTGAAAGATTTTCTTCTCTGGACAAAGCTTTACGTATCTTATCGTATGTATTTCGGTTTTATCACGGTATTCATTCCTCTCATAAAGGACAACATCATTTCGCTGACACACAAATTACCCCAGATGAAATCATTTTCGTGAAAAAACGTTTAGCTATAATAGCTCAGAAAGTTTTTTACCCAGAAGAATATAGGTGTCTTACGGAAAAGCAGGCCATGCCCTCATCGAGTTCGCTTCTTTCTTTAAACCCTTTTTTGGATCGTGACGGCTTAATGCGTTTAAATGGTCGCTTGGCGAAATCTCCATCTTTGTCATACTCAGAGAAATGCCCTATCATATTGCCTTATTCTAGTAGATTCACCCGTCTTCTTATTGAGTATATCCACTTGATATCAATTCATGGCGGCAATCAACTTATGTTGCGTATAATTCGCATCGAGTACTGGGTCCCTAGAATCAAAACACTTATCCGCAAAAGTATTCGCCATTGTAAAACTTGTATTTTAGAGAAAAAACGATCTTGTCAGCAGATTATGGCCGCGTTGCCCCCTGAACGGTCTATTATCCAACGTGCTTTCACAACCACCGGGGTGGATTTCGCAGGGCCTTTTGAAATTAAATCGTTTACTGGCAGGGCGTGTAAAATTACGAAAGGTTATGTGTGCGTTTTTGTTTGTTTCTCGACGAAAGCGGTTCATCTTGAAGCAACATCGGACTTATCGACGGCAGCATTTCTAGCCGCTTTTCAGCGTTTCATTGCTCGTCGTGGTTGCCCTCGGTCTTTATTCTCAGATAACGGTACGAATTTCGTTGGCGCCTCCCGAGAACTTGAAAATGACTTTAAAACATTTATATATGAGAATAGGAACATGATTCGTTCTTCAATCGGTTTTCAAGAAGTTACTTGGGAATTTATTCCTGCTGGCGCTCCGCATATGGGCGGCCTGTGGGAGGCAGCTGTTAAAAGCTTTAAAGGTCATTTCCGGAAATATTCGAAAAACTTCAAATACACATTTGAGGAACTCTGTACGGTACTAGCTCGCATCGAATCATGCCTTAATTCTCGACCCTTGTGTCCTATATCGGATAATCCCGAAGAATTAGTTGCTCTCACCCCGGGACATTTCCTTATAGGTGCCCCTTTGTTAACCCCTCCGGAACCCTTAATAAACGAAGCTCCACTTAGTTTAGTCAATCGGTATCGTAGGGTCAAAGCCCTCACCCAGCAATTTTGTATTCGATGGCGTGAGGATTATCTGCATTCCTTACACAAGAGGTATAAATGGAAAACTCCGGAAAGAAACGTACAGGTAGACGATTTGGTTGTTATTCGCCACGAGCAATTACCACCTACGGTTTGGAAACTTGGTCGGGTAGTTAAGGTTTTTCCCGGTGACGACGGTCATGTCCGTGTTGTCGACATTCGAACTGCACAAGGTATTGTCAGGCGTCCGGTGTCCAAACTCGTCATTCTTCCTAACTAAACAAATTCTTAATAGATCAATCGTGCATGTTCATAATAATTTCTATCAAGTCCTCCTTTCACCATTTGTATAAGTCCCGTCACTTTTACATTATCGGATTCGGAACTCAGTATCGTGATACAGGGTGTTCAAAGTCGACCAGTCTCGAATTCATCGACGAGGTCTCTCAATTAACTTGTGTTTATGTTTGTTGTGTAGTTATGGACCCATCTGCACCTCTATTCCCCCCGGTTTATTTGGATGACGATGACGATTTCCCTATGTCGGACGAGGAGAGGCTTTTAAGTGAGGAAACTCCTGGTGTCAGGGAACCTAATGAGGTTTCTGTGGAGACAGCTGCAAGCGGAGCAAACAATCAAACCGTCTCGACTGCGGTGGTGGAAGTAGCCAATAATTCGGTCGTGGCTTCAACTTCTACCACAATCAAACCAAATCGCGCACCTAACAAGTGTTATTTTTGTACCGGGTCCCATCCACTCTATCGCTGCAACGCGTTTAAGAAGATGAGCCACACGAAGCGTTTGCGTGCAATTGTAGGGTTGCATCTGTGTTCAAACTGCTTTCGACCAGGACACAAGTACAATACTTGTACCAGCAAGCAGCGGTGTTTTAGGTGTAAGGAAAAACATCATACTTTGCTTCACTCGCGCACGCATCGTTCCTCCACTCAAAGCGTCCCTGCACGTGCTGCGACAAACTCGCAACCCGCAAATCAAGTTGTGCCTGTACGTCACGGTACAACACCCACTATCGTTTCACCTGCAACACTTCCTGTTGGCAGGGTTGTCGCGATTGCCCCAACACTCATCGTCCGGCTTAGATTAATCAATCGTACAGTCCCGGTTCGCGCTATTGTAGACCCATGTTGCCGGAATAGTCACGTTTGCGAAACGCTGATCCGCGCATTCAACTTGCCGATGTTCACCATTTCCTCGGAGCTCTATTGTGAATTAGAGATTCAGTCATCCTATGATGCGACTAAATGTATGTATGTGACGGCTCGGGTTGCAAAATTAAATCGCGGGGTCACACCGTCCGTACCCCTACCCCAGACCTTGCAAGAATCATTTGTGGGGTTAGAATTGGCGGATCCCACGTTCTTTCGTCCAGGTGCAGTAGCATTAGTGTTGGGGCCCGAAGTCTACTCCCGCATTATACTCCCCCGTGTTCTCTCTCAGCCAGGGTTACCCTTGGCTCAATATTCTATGTTCGGATGGATAATTTCGGGTTCGGTTCAACGCTGAATATAAATTATACTTTATTTGAACTATGAACTTTTAATATTGAATGAATTGCCTAAATTAATAAATCGATCAGAAAAGCTCACATAAACTGAATTTACATACTTTTTTTGGATTCCTAGTCTAAGTTACCTTTAAACTGCTAATCATCTCTTTTATATTGTAACACGCCTACGTGTTTCAAGGCTGGCGGCTAATGTTTAAGTTAGATACTTTTTGGGTATTTTCGCCACAAATCTCCAGGGAGCCTTTATTCGCCTTGTTCGGATCGCAGAGAGGCCTCCCTTCCTTAAGTGTTCTCTACAAACCCTCCGAGAAACTATGTTCGCTTACGGCGGATCGTAGGGTGATATTTATTACCCTACAAATCTTCTCGGAGACTATGTTCGCTCAGTGCGGATCGTAGAGAGTACTCTCTTGGTAGTGGAATTTCTCTGCAATTTCTCCCTGGAACTATGTTCGCTCAGTTCGGATCGTAGTGAGAATATTCCAATAAGCATTAATTGCCTCAGCCTTGTTTCACTTTTGCTCTCTAAAACATAACTTCACTTGTCGTTATAATCGCCAGCTGTAAGCACGCGTCTCCCCAATACAAGGTAAAGTCATCGGCACTTTTCGCCTGAACAAATAAATCACCCCATTTACCCTTATTATTTTATACACACTACAAACTTGTGTTTTTATTTTTTCTGTTTATTTATCGGTTTGCACGGGTTTGTATTTGCTCACTCTCCACAAACAACTATTATCTACGGCCTATTTTGAGTGATCACCTAAACACAGACGGTATATCTGTTTCGTACATTTGTTCTCTGCGGTAGTGAGGCCAAATTATGTTCGTTATAAATCCTATTGCTATATTAACTAATCCCTTTGTTTGATCAATGATAGATCGTAGCATCACTTTAGCTCCAACAAAAATTTCTAAAGTTATTGGTAATCCGGCGTTCTTATTGATGTCACTAGAGATGACTTCATCCAAATCTCTGTTTTCCAATTGGCGTGTTGAGTCCACTAACTGATCTTGTGCTTTGATAGTATATATTTTAACATTTCGATTTTTGAGCCATTGCAGCACAGCTGTGTAGTCGGGTGGAATCTCTCAAGTATAGCCCCCATATTACGGGTGGAGCCGTAATATGGGGGCTATACCAACACCTGGACCTATGTCACAATTTTTGGTGGAGAAATTTCTGTACCACTGGGATCTCCAAATGCCAAATTACACGCAATTTGGTATAAAAATGAATATAAAACCCTAAAACACTTGAAATCGGGCGGTACCGCTATATGGGGCTATACCAAAACCTTGACCTATGTCCATAATTTTTAATGGGTACGTCTCTGTACCATTGGAAACCCTAGTTGTCAAAAAACAGCCAGGCTTAAAATGACGACAAAATACCTTAAATCGAGTGGTACCGCTGGATGGGAGCTACAGGAAAAAATGGACCCATATTGGTTTTGGTTTCATATTCATGTATTGTCATCCAAATCTGAAAAGTGTACAAAGTTTTAGTTCGATTGGCCAACTGCAACTGTGTTAAAAATGAGTTACCAGATTTGAAAAGCAAATTAGATAAAAAACTCTAAAACAGTGTAAAAATGGACCAATATTGGTTTTGATTTCATATTCATATATTGTCATCCATATCTGAAAAGTATGCAAATTTTTAGTTCGCTTGGTCAATCACAACTGTGTTAAAAATGAGTTACCAGATTTGAAAAGCATGTAAAATTGAACACTGTACAAATGGACCAATATTGGTTTTGATTTCATATTCATGTATTGTTATCCAAATCTGAAAAGTTTGCAAAGTTTTAGTTCGATTGGTCAACACCAACTGTGTGAAAAATGAGTTACCAGATTTGAAAAGCAAAATACCGGAAATCGGGTGGTACCGTTATATGGGGGCTATAGGAAAAATGGACCCATATTGATTTTGGTTTCATATTCACGTATTGTCATCTAAATCTGAAAAATGTGCTAAGTTTTAATTCGGTTGGTCAACTGCAACCGTTTTAAAAATCAGTTACCAGATTTGAAAAGGGGGTTATGTTAGACACCGTAAAAACACTGTAAGAATGGACCAATATTGGTTTTGATTTCATATTCATGTATTGTCATCCAAATCTGAAATGTGTGCAAATTTTAAGTTCGATTGGTCAACTGCAACTGTGTGAAAAATTAGTTACCAGATTTGAAAAGCAAACTAGATAAAACACTAAAAAACAGTGTAAAAATGGACCAATATTGGTTTTGATTTCATATTCATGTATTGTCATCCAAATCTGTAAAGTGTGCAAAGTTTTAGTTCGATTGGTCAACTGCAACACTGTTAAAAATGAGTTACCAGATTTGAACTAAACACACACCAAAAAAGTCTCAGTCGGCTCAGTCGACAAAAGTATGGATATGATTAAAGCTCAGAAATTTGCGGGGATATCGATAGATAGGGCTTTTTATCACACTAGCCTGCGAAAAACATAATATCGCTGTAAACACTGCCACTAGGAAATGTTGAACATTTGTGTGGGTGGTACCACAAGGATTGGACAGATATGGCCAAATTTGAACATAAACAAAGTTTCGACAATATTTAGAGATCCAAAGTTTGGACCATATCGGTTGCTACTAATTTATCGAACATTTTTGAACTTTTGTAGAAGAGGTACCTGAAGGAGTGAGCCGATATGGCTTATCTTCGAACTTAAACTAAGTTTGCACAAAATATTACGAAGACCAAATTGTGGACCTAATCGGCAGATTCGTTTGAGAGTTATCTTGCGCTCCAAACACTACACACGGTGTCATAGGGCTTTTTTGTAACTTTCAGGCTATTTTCTAAGGAAGTATGGACTTGCCGCTGATGAAGCTTATACAGTTATATGGGGACAGTGAATACAAGTTGCTACTACAAAAATCAAAGCGATTCATGAACAGTAGTGCGATTCTGTAACTCCTTAACGACAGAATTAACGACGAATGTCGGTAGTTAACGATAATTTTCGGTAAGTGATATTCTGTATACCAATTTTAACGACTTTTGTCGGTAAATTTTGTCGTTAATTACCGAAAATTATTGTTAAGTTAACAACCAAGAAAAGTAGTTGTTAGGTCTTAACGACAGTACATTATTGCAATATTTTGCTGAATTCTTTTAACAACGGCGTTTTATATGAACATATGCTATGTCAATAAAGACGGTACACAAGTGGTCTGTTCCTTTACTTTTGAAAATGGTAAAACCGGCAAAAGTAGTAAAAGTTGTAAACTGCACCCATATGAATTGTATGGTCTCTGAGGTAAAGGAACGCTTTTCGTGTAAAAAGTGGTATAACTTGAAGATTCTTGCACGTAAAGGAACAGAGCTAAGGTAAATTCCGCCTTATTGAGAAAAATCTTCTTAAGGCATTTACATAAGGGTTAACTATGTAGGATAACAGGAAGCTTCCCCCTGTGCTGTTGTGCTTTCGCCGGCGCCGATTATATTGAAGCTGCATAAAGATCACCAAAGAGAAAGTTGTAGACCTTCGATTAACTCATAACTTTCCCTTGGAGGATCTACATGTAGCTGACGAAAGCGCAACAGTCGCGAAGCTGCCCCATGCTACCCTTTTCTTATTATTAAAGAGGAAAACCGTTAGCTAAATCTTCAAAAGAACTCAAGGCCTATACCAATGCCCTTAACACTATTTTTCTACGAGGCCAAAACGTGAATGGTGTTCCTACAACCTACTTTGTTCTGTGGTAATATTATAGATTTACCGCCTGTTTCTGTATGTCGAAAAAAAATGTGTGCGAAAGAAACACGTCCAAACTCTTGTGTGTTTTTCAAATTTGTTTTTTTGTTTTGAAGCAAAAGCAAAGGTAAAATTATTTCGAAAAATAAATTTTGGGCGTGTTTCATTCGCACACATTCTTCTTTCGACATACAGAAACAGGCTGTTAAACTCAGCATCACTAATAATCAGAATGCTTAAAATGTCGTATATGCGCTATGAGAAATTCCATTTGATGTGGGCGTGAATTGAATATCTGAATATATAAACTCAAATGACGGTAACGTGGATCCATGTACATCTTTGTAAGTCATGTCAAATTTCAAAGCTAATTATTCATATGGCAAAAATAACTCTTCGTTTTATTGCGGTGTTAAAAATTCATTTATCTGTACATTCATAAAAATCCAATTAATTTCAAAGTGACCTTTTGACCAATGATTCTGATTACACTGTCCAGCCCACTTCAAACTTATAATTCCTTGCCGAGCTAATACGTGGATGCGAATGACACGTTTATTCATATCCTGGAATAAAACCACGAAAATCTATGAGATTTATTTACCTCCTAGAAGTACATACATACACACTTGACGCTTTAGAAGTTGAAAGTAGACTTCGTTACGCATTGTTGGAATACTTGCAGATACTTATGTTAGGCGCATTTCTTCAAAAAGCGGACTTTTCCTCCTCCCTTACGCGTTTTTTTGTCTGTTTTTTGCGAAGAAACAATATTTTTAATTCAAAAATACATTAATAAATATTAAAATATAATATTTGACAATTTGTCTTTCCATCGATATTCGTCGGTATGTGCTAACGATTTCTACAATCGTTAACATAAAGTTACAGAATAGCACAATCGTTAACTCAACCGAATATTTTTGTTAATTACCGATGTCGGTTCGTTATTAAAAAAAGTTACAGAATCGCACTACAGGTCCTAAACTGAACCTTTCCAAAAATTTTGTGTGGGAGGTACCCGAAGGAGTTCATATTGGAATCTCATCTAAGTCTGGTAGAAATTTAACGATGTGCAAAGTATGGAGCAAATCGGTTGCTTCCTTCAAGAGTTATCGTGCGCACAAATTTTCCGAACTTCGGTGGGGGAGGTACCGGAAGGTGTGGACCGATATAACCCAACTTCGAACTTAAAGTAAGTTTGGACAAAATATTACAAAAGCCAAATTTTGGACCGAATCGGTTGATCCATTCGAGAGTTATCGTGCGCTCCAGCCAGACAGACGGACATGGCTAAATCAACTCCGAATTGTCTGAAACACATTTTTGGCTCCAGCCAGACAGACGAACGGACATGGCTAAATCAACTCCAAATTGTCTGAAACACATTTCGTGCAAACATACTTGGGGTCTAAAACAAAATTAAGATGAGGCACATCTTGCCCGTATGAAATTGTATATACCCTTGTTAGCATAAATGCTGATGGTATAATCACAGGAAAAAAGTAGAAAACATGGATGAAAATATAAAAAGAAACTTTAAGAATGAATCACTGAAAGACATTACTGGAAAATTCGCCATAAATTTCAATGAAAATATTTTAAAAATAATTAATCCATGTTCAACAGTCACACTACATACACACGTGAGTAAAACTATTCAGAACTCTATGTTTATGGAACAGCAACCCTACAAAGAGTGCGGTAATTGATAAAATAAGATCACTTGATCTAAAGAACAACGCTGAGGTACTTAAACCGATCATCATAATAGTTATCAACGGAAGCAGTGAAGAAGGCTTATGATTTAACATAAGAAATGGTCATATCTAACAAACACTAACACAGATATCCTTTTAATTATTTTAAAATGGGAAATAAGATATAATAGTAAAGGCATTATAATTTATACCAACGAGTTTTAAAATTATTAAAAACAAATTTGCAAAAATTTATGGTCAATGAATTTTGAGAGCAACAACGGTTAATCTCTCACTTTCAAAACGTTTGGTCAATATAGTTGGTGGTTGTTGGACAAAAATATAAGAGATTCAGACTCACTTTGTTATGGTTGAAGCTCCCACGATGAAAGGCCTTCTGTAGGGGGGAGGCGCGATTAATGCAAAATTAAATTTGCTCTAGAATTGTAACCGGTTTATATACAGCTGGAAATATTAAATTTCTGGATAGGTGTTTTACTAAGCTTCCATATCGGTTCAGAAAACCCGGTTGTATATCCGATTTTTTACCCGTATTTTCGATAAAAACAACGGGATAACCGGTTATGACCGCCGGCAAAATTTTATATTTTCGTAATCAGGGCATCGAGATCTATCTATGGTAAAAATTTCAAATAGATCGGACGATTATAGTCAAACTAGGAATGTTCACTTCTATTGCATTAGGTCTTTGTAGTGAATGAAAATACATCCCAGAAAAAATTGAAGGAAGTAGTAGTTGTTTTGCATAGGTTCAAAGGAAGTCGTGAAAGATCCGATCTTTTCTTCAACATTTGAACAATTTGAAAACACTCCCAACTAACGGAAAATGATATTTTTTTTTATTACAAAAATATTAAGTTATTTTTTAGGAAGTTTCATACTTCCCTAGATATGTGTCTTTAATGTTCCGAGAATTCCAGAGTTTATAATATCACCATTTTTGAACGGATGCGATTATATTACGGAATGTATACATATACAAAACAATATATCTCTTACTAGCCGGGGGGACTTTCTTCTATGGACATGTGCAAATTTCGGCTACGCGGACAAAAGTATCTTTAAAATTGTAAGTTTTCTTAAGTAGCCGGCCTTCGGCCAGGGATTTAAGACTTTCTCCTATGGACAGGTGCATATTTCGGATACGCGCGGTGAATTTAAGACTTTCTCTTATACCCAGGTTATACGATACCGGATTAACCCAGTGGGTTTGGGTTTCAAATATCAATTCCATAGCACAAACGTCAAATAAATCCTCAGAAAGTGGGAGTACGAAAATACGTACCTATAACGAAAATTTCAGATTTTTCAGATTTTTTTATTAGGATGGGAGAGTGTTCAATTTATGCCAAGGGTTTGTAGTGATGTCATTCTACGGGGTTAGTGAAGATGCCATGCTCAGGATCTGAAAATGATTTTGATATTTTGGCGGTCACGCTCTTGTGTTTTTGGATGTACTTCAGAGTACGATTAATTTTACTGTTGGTATGTTAGTAGGTTGTATGTCCCTGAATGTTTTTAAGGGGTTACCTTTATTTAAACTATAAAAAAGAACGAAACAAATGTTATTGGCTTATTTTAAGGCGTGACCCTCATTTGTATACCCCAAAGGGCATTTTTCATACTTTTTTTTGTTGAAAAATATTATGTGATTTTGAGGTAAATGACTGTCTACAAAACCCTTTTTTTTAAAAGCGTTTTGCGGTGCCAACTTTTTATTTTATTAATTAACCGATCGCCATATATTTTTGTGGATCTTTCTTCATAGATCGATTTTTTAAAAAATATTGGATTTTACTGAAATGGTGGACCAAAAACGTCAAAATTTCAATTTTTGGTTTAAAACCGAGCACATTTTTTAATAACTTAACAATCTTAATTTAATTTAACAACCTTATCTTTTGTTCTATCATTTTGATTTCTACACTTTATTTATATTTATTAACCAGTTTTTTATAATCATTTGAATGCTAATGTTAATGCTAAATGTTATTAATGTTACATTATTATTAACACACATTTCCCTTTATCTATTTTATTCTAATTATGACTTCGGTTCTTCACAGTGCTAAAATATCTCTTAAGCCTAGCAGAAATTCTTTAAAATTGTTGGAAGTGAAAAATGTTTTAATTAGTGACTATTTAGGTGTAGTTGCTGTAACTGAGACCTGGCTTAAGCCATATGTCTCCAATAAGTCGATTAATATCCCGGGATTTTGTCTTTTCAGGAATGATCGTTGTAGGGGTGTTGGAACTGCTATTTATGTGTCATCATCTCTGAAAACACAAGTTATATCTTCAGTTTCCATGGAAGGTAGATGTGAAGCGCTTTTTATTCTACATTAACGTTTTAGAAGAAACTATAACTTATATTAATACTAGGTGTACATGAATGTCCAAAAATTTTATTATAAAGGTGTGCTATTTTGTTGCCCATTAAGTGTGCTATTTATTTGGTACACTACTGTAGCATAGCGGTATGCTTTTAGTACATACACACATACCAACAAGCAAGCGAGTTATATGTGAAAGCCATATAACCAGCACAGCACATTTGCCTATGCAACTGTAGAAACAAAAGCTGCAACAATGTATTTTCAGCATAACTTTGGATTACATTGTTGCAATGTCTTAATATCAATCCTTTGATTGAACTGTCCATTTTAATGTTTATTTGATAAGACCACCATCAGTGGCTAAATATAAAACCTATGCAACTTTAGAAATGAAAACTGCAACAATGTATTTACAGCTTAACTTTGGATTACATTGTTGCAATGTCTTAATATCAATCCTTTGATTGAACCGTTCATCTTATGAATTGTTTATGTTTATTTGAAAAGACCACCATCAGTGGCTAAACATTAAACCAAACGGCCACCATCAGTGGCTACTGTTTATTAAATTGCAACTGAGATTGTTTACTCAGCTGCATAATTAAATTCTGATTTTCCCACGTCAAACAAAGAACTTAAGATTCGATTCTTTGGAAATAAAGAGCGTATTAATTTTAAGAATTGAGTCTGTTAATGTACTCCTAACAATACGGTTGTATAATACCGCATTAAATAAAAAAATAAAACGTATAAAAAAGTAAATTTTTTGTCTTTTTATTTAACTGGCGCAGTCGGTAGGATTCAGGGTAAAAAAACTGAATCCTTTAGGAAAACTATCGTTCCGTTCCTTTGCTCGAAAAAAAGTGATAATTTTTTTTAACAATTTGCTCGAAAAAAGTGACAAATTTTTTTAAACAAAAAAAAAAAAAAATTATTGTGAAAAATAAGAAACACATTGATGTGACGTGAATTACAGCATAACATACATACAAACAGAAGTTAAATTGTTCAACATAAAACACAAAACTAGAATTTTGAATCAGAAAACAAAACGTTTAACCAAATTTTTATATACACCCAAATTAACTAAAGTTAAAACCACATATACTCACTCAACAAACTAAAATTTACAAATAGTTAAAAACTTGTTAATTTAAAACTTACAAATTAAAGTGTTAAAACATAAAGTTGAAGAATTAAAACTTACGCCTAAATTAACTAAAGTTAATACCACAAAGAATTGTGCCTAAAATCTACAGAATTAAAACTTAAAATCTACGATAAATAAATGTTAAAAACTAGAAATTATAATTGACCTACTTGAATATAAAAGTTGAAAAATCAAAAACATAATAGAAAAAAATCTCTCCACCTAAACCTAACCAAAAAGATAATTGCCTAACTGTAAAACAACATTTAAGAAGAATTTGATAAAACAACAACATGGCACTATCATTACCCGAAGCGCTCAGAGAAGCGCGCAATATTCCAGTGTTTAATGGTACCGGAGAGTACCTGTTATCAAACTATCTAAGAGATGTAAACATAGTACTCTCACTAATACAAGAAGAACATAGGCCGATAATTACAAACATCCTAGCTAACAGATTGCAAGGAAAGGCACTGCAGGCGGTGGAAACATTGATGCAACCAACATGGGATCAGATAATCACGAAACTGAAGGAAGAGTTCGGTATCAAGGAATCCTTTTTCAAGCTACGAAATGATGCAATGAATGTAAGTTCCGAAAATATTTATGACTTACACGAACAATTATTAAAAATCTTGTGTAAATTAAACACTAAATATACATTAAGCCCAGATAACGAATTATTTACACCTCTGGAAAATAAGAGGAATATTTTTAAAATTTATATAGACTACTTACCTTTGTACATTAGAACTCTTTTAATACAAAATAATATCGACGATATTAATGATGCGATAACTTATCTTACCGAAAATGATCTGCTTAAAGACATTCGGATAAAAAACCATGCTAAAAATAATAAAAAATTTAAACAAAAGAAATCCTATCAAAATACTCATAATAATCATAACAATAATAATAATAATCATTCCAATAATAGAGGATTTAATTTTGATAATGACGGTAATAGGTATAACGATAATAATGAGCCGATGGAATTAGGAAATATAAATAATGGTGAAAATTTTCATTCACCGCCCCAAAATCCTACTTACCAATAATTCCATTAACTATCAATGGAATTAAAGTAAGATGCCTAATAGATTGCGGTGCTGCAACAACATTAGGTGATTACAGGATATTTGGGGCAACGGCTTCAAAACGTAAAATCAAATATAATTTAATGTTAAATACTCTAACAGGAAGTAAAAATGTAACTGAAGAAGTGATCGTAGATGTTCCGCTTGAATTTAACAGGGCTGGCGAAACCATGTCAGTAAAATTAATAGATTTAAAAACCCGTAACTTCGATTGCATCATAGGAAACAATGTTTTATTGCCAATGGGGGTAATAATAGACCTTTTAAATAAACAACTGGTGATCGACAATACTAGGGTATCTTTAATAAATAATCAACCTCCAATAAATTATGAACAAATAACCATATTGGAGATTCAGCACATGGAAACCTGTAGTATTAAAGTACCAGATTATATAAGTACCGAAGAGGGGAATAGGTTGGATAAGTTTTTATGTAAATTTAAAAACACGTTCTATTTAGAAGGGCAATCCTTACCTATGACCACAGAAGTAAAGCATACTATTGCAACAACATCAGATAAACCGATATTTTCAAAAATTTACAGATATCCAAAAATGCATGAAAAAGAGATAGAAAGACAGATTAGGGAAATGCTAGACCAGGGGATAATAAGACCGAGTAAATCGCCTTACAATTCTCCGCTTTGGATAGTACCCAAGAAAGTTGGAGCGGACGGTATTCAAAAATGGCGTTTAGTTATTGATTACCGCCAACTAAATTCCATAACTGTCGATGACAAATTCCCAATGCCCAATATCGATGCATTATTTGATAAACTGGGTAGGGCTCAATACTTCTTAACCATTGACTTGGCGAAAGGTTTTCATCAAATAATGATGGATGAAAGGGATATACCTAAAACTGCATTTTCTTCACCTATGGGACATTTTGAGTATATCAGAATGTCCTTTGGTCAGAAGAATGCACCTGCTACGTTTCAAAGAATGATGAACCATATTCTAAGGGACTATATTAATAAGATTTGTGTTATATATGGACGATATACTTGTTTTCTCAACCTCGCTGGAAGAACACTTTGATAGTCTAACAAAAATTTTTAATGTTCTGCAAAAACACAATCTTAAAGTTCAATTGAACAAGTGTAATTTCTTAGCCAGAGAAACAAATTTCCTGGGACACCAAGTTACATCGGAAGGCCTAAAGCCATGTCCTAGTAAAATAGAATCCATAAAAAGGACTCAGATACCGGATACCCAAAAGAAAATTAAATCCTTTCTGGGACTTACTGGTTATTATAGAAAATTCATAGAAAACTACTCACATATAGCATCACCAATTATAAAGTACCTTAAAAAGGGAGCAAAAATAAACACTAACGACTCTTTATACATTAGAGCATTTGAAAAACTGAAACATATGATAACACATCCACCAGTTTTGGCTTATCCTGATTTCGAAGAAAAATTTGTAGTCACTACTGACGCTAGTAATGTTGCCTTAGGTGCGGTATTAAGCCAATTTGCTTCGCTAGTAGGACTCTAAATGACCATGAAAAAAACTATAGTGCTATAGAAAAAGAGTTGCTAGCTATAGTTTGGGCCACTAAATATTTCAGGCCTTATTTATTTGGCACAAAATTTTTGATTCGGACAGACCACCAACCTCTAAAATGGTTAGCCTCTCTAAAGGAACCAAATTCCAAGTTGATACGATGGCGAATCAAATTATCGGAATACGACTTTGACATTGAATATGTAAAAGGCAAAGATAATAAGGTAGCCGATTTTCTTAGTCGATTGGAAACAAGCGATGAAAATATGGGATACTTTGACATTAGTCCATTATTCCTGATATCTGAAGATTCCATGCCTTCAGAATCTGACTTTATTCTCAAAAGTGAAGGCATTGTTAATAAATATAGAACTCAAATTAGAATTCTGAATGAAAAACCTTGTCAGTATATTACTAAATATGGAAAATACCATATTTTATACCTAGATATACAAGACCTCCAAAACGCAGAATACTTAGGGAACACCCTAAAAACTCACATAAAAAAGGGAAAAATTGGCATATATTCTGAAGTAAGTAATGATCTATATATTTACTTCGAGACAATGATTAAGAGCCTGTTCCCTGATAATCAGCAACTAAAATTCGTTAAATGTGAAAAACTAGCTATGGACTTAGAAACAGAAGAAGAATTGTATGACGTTATAGATAACACCCATAAAAATACTAACCATAGAGGAGTCATTGAGAATTTTGAGGAAATAAGATATACAGTTAGTCAACTATATTATTGCAAACGATGAATTGTTAAACATTTTGATTTTTAATTAGGAATTACTACAAGAAATTCTTTCAATAATGTTGGGTTCTTTGTACATATCTGTTGATTTACCTGTTAATGACAACATCCAGCCAAAAAATTCAGAAATCGGTCGTAAATTACAAAAACAACGGGCAAAAAGTACAGGTACCTGTTTTTTGTGATGTCAACTAAATAATTGCAAAATGAATGAATATGCAATAAAATCGTGGGATTTTCCCGGCGATTTTTTTCAATTAAGGATTTTTATGATTTTATGGTATGTGGACATGTAAACCCATAATTTTTGATCATAAATTAATTGTTATGTGTGTAACATAGGCGGTATATTCAGAAAAAGTGAATCTCAGGTAAACGGATTTCGAAAAATATGCTACATTTGGTCTATTCCAATTATAATAATGGTAAATCCGCAAGAGAAATCGCTAAAATCACCTCTCATAAGCTGATAACTATATGCAACATCATATACCGCACCGAGAGAGAAGGCAGGTTCAAACTAAAGACGTCACATTGTAGGCCCAAAGTAGTAAATCCACGAATTGGCAGGAGACTGATTAAAGAAATTGACGAAAGACCCCAAAGCAGCACCAGATAATTGCTTTTTCTAATCAAAATAGAATTCGGAGTAAGTGTTTCACATGGAAAAGTCAGAAAAGTGCTACATAATAACAAGCATTCATCATGAGTGACTAGGTAAAAACTATTGCCCTCCCAGCACAACATATAGAAACTATTCAGACTTGTTACAGACAACTTTTCATGCCATCTTAAGTATTGGGATGACGTTATATTTTCTGATAAGACTTAAATTATGTTGTACTATCACGATGGGCCTCAAAAAGTACTGCGAAACCCCTTTATAGCCATGGAAAACAAGAATTTAATACATACCGCAAAGTTCGGAAAACTGTTAATTATGGTATTGGGTTGTATACCAAGCAGTGACGTTGGTGACATCCAGATTTTGAAGGAAACAATGACAGAGTACGTTTATTTTCGTGTTTTAAAAATTATTTAACCAAAAACGTCAAGAAATGTGGACCTGTTGACTCTGAAAATGCAAAAAATTGCAATATGAATACTACCAAAACAACGACCCTTCCTCATAAATCGTATTTATGTAGGACTTGGTTGTTATACAAGTGCACCAAAGTCATTGACACCCGAGTCCAAAGCCTAAATATTAACCCAACATCGACAATTCATGGGTACACCTAAAGAAAAAAGTCGGGAATAGGTCGCCCACTATCCTAGGGTACTAAATAAAATGCAATAAAGAAGAATTGCTAAAAAATACCATTGGAATATGACATACCGAAACTTATTTATTAAATTCAGATACGTTTACAAGCTATTTTTGATGCCAAATGTGGGCATAGGAAATATTAAAACCAACTTTTCGAAAAATACTGTGAAAAACTGAAAAGTTGTGAATTTTGCAATTCTTTAGTTGACAGTACAAATAATGAGTTGTACTCATTTTTGTTAATTTTAAGAAAATGTTTAGTGAAATTTAGCTACTTTTTACTTTATTATATTAATAAACATGTGTAAGAATTGTATTGTTAACAAAAATATTAATAATGATATTTATTTATACCAATAAAATTATGTTCTATTTAAAATTTTGTAATAATTTTGGTTTTGCAATAATTTAGTTGACTAACTGTACATACTTTTATCCTAATTTGATCAAGTTTGTAAACAAGTTTATTAATGCGTGCAAAATTTGTAATGAAAACAAATATGACAGGAAGCCATATAAAAAATTATTTAATCATACGGTCACCCCTGATAGACCTAACATGATTGTCCATATGGATATATTCCAGGTCGAGAAAGTTGGGTTTTTAACCACAATAGATAGATTTACAAAAATGGGGTCAGTCCATAGGCTTCAAGACAAAAATATGTCGACAATTAAAATAAAACTCGAAGAGAGAATTGCTCTTTTAGGAAAACCTGAACTCCTTATAATGGACAATGAATTTAACAATGTACTAATCAAGCTATTTTGTGATGAAAATCGCATCGAAACTCATTTTACCACTCCTCATTCTCATACTGGAAATTCAGATATCGAGCGGATGCATTCCAGTTTACTCGAACACATTCGAATACTTAAAAGGGAAGATGAAAATATGGACATAGAAGAATTGGTAATAAGGGCAATAGGCTTCTACAATAACACTATTCATTCTACGACTAATCAAAAACCAATGGACTTTTTAAACCAATCTAATTTAGACTATTCTAAAATAGCCGAAAGAATGATCAACAAGAAGAAAAATGCCATAAACAGAATTAATGAAAAACGAGAGGATATTCCTCAATATGCGGGAAGAGTTCTGTATATGAAAAACCCAATAGCACAAAGGCAAAAAACGGCCAAACGTTTCGTTAAATACACTTTCACTAACCCTAATAAAGTCGACTTAACAAATATTAAAAGACCCTTAAAATCATTTACAGATAGCACGGATAATATTCCTGGTCCTGTGGATGTTGGCATTAGTGTCTAATGTCGCATGTGTTGTGCAAATCAATAAAATCGAAACCGAAGCCGGATATACCATTCTCCAAGGAGAACCAATGAATGTCATCACCAATTTTACCGAATTGATACATATAATCCACTTAAATGACTTTCGTGATACTATTCAAAATTTGAAACTAAGCGTTTCACAATCTTTTAATGCTAATGACGGATGGATTGTTTTGAATTTAAACAAGAAAATTAATGAATGTGAACATTTACTAGAAACATTAGGGAAGCATGTAAGCAACAAAAGAAGCAAACGTGGTTTGATAAACGTCGGCGGTAGGGCAATAAACTGGATATTCGGAAATATGGACGACCAGGACAGAATTCGAATTGAAGGTCATCTGGAAAATATAGATTTTAATCAAAAGAATATGATCAATAACTTGAATAAGCAAGTAAAATTTAACACAGAAATGCAATCATACCTGCAAAATATACGCTTAGTTTTGGAACAGAATAAATATTGGTTCAATAAAACATATATTGGCTCGGTAGAAGAGTCTATAAAATTGACAAAATACAACAATTTAATGCTTCTGATTAACGAAGTTAGAAAGAAAATTGAACAAATTCAACAAAATATTATAATGTCGAAATTCGGTATTACAAACAATTTCTTCTTAACGAATGATGAAATTGACCATTTTAAAATTGATAATTTGAAGTTACAATATATGAAGAGTAATTTAGGACGTGTAGAAGAGTCAACAATCATATTTGTTATATCAATACCGTCATTTTCAGAAACGACATATAAAACCCACATGTTGTTGCCTATCCCTGATCGGCATGGCTTAGAAATCAACGTCCCAATTACCAAAACAATTAATGTCAATAATTGCGAATACATGCATAACCAGCTTATTGAATTTTAAATATGATAATTGTACTAAAATAAAAATGAATATCAGAGAAATGTATGAAATGGATATAGGAAATTTGGTTATAATAAATGCCAACGACAGCTTATACGATTCATGTTCAAATTTCTCGTATCCATTAAAGGGACATTACCTCATAAGCTTTAATAATTGCGAAATTGCAATAAATAATTATAAAATTTTGAGGTTCGAAAGTCGATTTAATATAATAATTCCCAACCTTAATGAGTTGCCAAATAATGTTACACAAATATTACCCAAAGTGAATTTTACAGATATTCAGGAAATAAAAAATGCCGTAGAAAATAAGAATTCTACTTATAACTTTTATATTATATATATTTTACTCATTATATTCATATTATATTACATATTACATAAATATAAAAAACATATGCTAATTCTAAGGGACTCGAATCTTAACGAGGGGGAAGTTATATGTGAAAGCCATATAACCAGCACAGCACATTTGCCTATGCAACTGTAGAAACAAAAGCTGCAACAATGTATTTTCAGCATAACTTTGGATTACATTGTTGCAATGTCTTAATATCAATCCTTTGATTGAACTGTCCATTTTAATGTTTATTTGATAAGACCACCATCAGTGGCTAAATATAAAACCTATGCAACTTTAGAAATGAAAACTGCAACAATGTATTTACAGCTTAACTTTGGATTACATTGTTGCAATGTCTTAATATCAATCCTTTGATTGAACCGTTCATCTTATGAATTGTTTATGTTTATTTGAAAAGACCACCATCAGTGGCTAAACATTAAACCAAACGGCCACCATCAGTGGCTACTGTTTATTAAATTGCAACTGAGATTGTTTACTCAGCTGCATAATTAAATTCTGATTTTCCCACGTCAAACAAAGAACTTAAGATTCGATTCTTTGGAAATAAAGAGCGTATTAATTTTAAGAATTGAGTCTGTTAATGTACTCCTAACAATACGGTTGTATAATACCGCATTGAATAAAAAAATAAAACGTATAAAAAAGAAAATTTTTTGTCTTTTTATTTAACTAGCGAGAACATAATTTGTATGTATATTTTGTCATTTCTGTTTCTGCATTTCCAAAACCATTGGAATGCAAAACAGGTTTTATGTGACGATGCAAAACAGAAGAAAGTCAATCGATGTTTGAGCATCAAAACGATCAACACGCACCACCCCCGTCGTGACGAAGTGAGAAGTACAAAAGTGTTAACATACCAAAATTTATAATTAAAGCTAAAGTGAATAAAATTAATAATAGTGTAATTATTGTTTTATACAATATACCTGATAAGGAAAAAGCATACAAATACTTACCTTGTTAAAAACCATAAACACTTACCTTTGTAAATAAACCTTCATACTTACCAGTGTAAACGCATAAACCTTCTACTTACCTGTGAATTTATAACCAAATACTTACCTTTTTAAAACATCTGAAAAATCATACCTAGAAGAAACATAAATACATATCAAATTATACTTACCTTTGAAATTGTGCATACATACATACCAGTGTAAATCCTTGTAAATACTTACCGCAGAAAACCTTTTGAAGTTGTCAATAAAATTGAATTGAAATTTGAACAAAGAAAACCATAAAATCGTTTCTATGGAAAAAAGTGTAAAAACGGTAAAGTGCTAAACACTAGGTTTGGTAAAGTTATCGTCGTTGTTGTTGTTTCCGCCCAATACGAATTTAGGCGACTGCAATATCCCGAGCGTATTTGAGCCAAAACTACTCTGGTTTGTCGTGGCAGCTGACGCTCCTCAGCTGAGATAGATGGAGGATGTACTCCGAGTACTTTATTCACACTATAATTGGTTAAGGCCTTGGCAACTGCTTCCCTGTGAATGCTATTCAATCCTGCTTGATATGCTTGTTGATCTAGGGGTTCTCTCCTATCCTTCCTGATCTCCCTGAATATGCCGGGCCTACCCACAAGATGGTGATTGGGATGGCTCACACGATAACATCCAAGCAGGTACTGCAACGAAAGCATCTCATTGTGTTGCTTTACAGGAAGAATTTTTGCCTCCTCATGTAGATGGCCCACTGAAGATTTGAGGAGGCTCCCTGTCGCTGTTCTCAGGGCGGCATTCTGGCAAATTTGAATCTGTTTCCAGTTCGAATCACTATTAGGCATAGCCACTTGTAAACATTAAGGGCAGCGATATAACGAGGCGGGGAAAAGGATAAACCTAAAAACGATAGAAATATAAAAACACCAAGGGACTTGTAGTTTTAAGGCAAATTAGCGACCTCCGTTCTTATTCCCGTAATTTCAACGTATAGGTAAACGGGTAGCTGTTAGTTATCTTTACCTACGCTTTTGGAAATTCCTACATGCCATTTACCGAGGCGTGTAAATTTTGAAATCAAGTGGTAATATTGGTGATTTTCATTCATGATTTTGCAAACTCATTGCCACATAGAAGTGGTTTCCTTAAGAACGACAAATAAAATTCAACCTCTGACGCACCTCCTGATCCTCGATAGGAAGTTGAAAAAAGATTCTTCAGAAAACAGCAGATGACAAACTCTATCCAATATTTATCACTCTTTAAACAATAATTTTGACAGAAGGATATCAATCTGTAAAAAACCAATAATCTGATGTTTTTCCGTTTTTTATACCGAGACTTGACCTGGAGAATGCGCACAGTTTCACAGTTAGTAAAAATAACCCACAGGTCTCCCCAGTTACCACCTTTTGTAACTTCGGCTAAGATAGAGGGAATACGCTGAATACTTAACTGACATCAAATTTCCAAAATTCATCATGGTCACTTTCTACTACTCATACATCAACAAAACACTCAAACCCGAAGGGTTCTAAATACATGAATACGAAACTGATGAAATAGGCAGAATACATTGAAGGGAGGTTTTCACCACACTACAAAAGATAAATTATAGCAAGTATACATCAATGGGGCTATGATATAATAACTACTTTAAGGTCATCAGTGTTTTCTAAATTTCAAAAGGCCTCAAAATATGAACTATGAAAATAAATAAAAATTTAAAATATTAAAGAAAAATGATAAAAAGAGGAAAAAATGGAATGAAAAAAATCGATCGTACCAGAGCTCGAACCCTGAGCCTGAGACACAACCCCTAAGCCACCGAAGGTCTTGGTTCCAGATCAGCTAAGTGGGAAGCACGTCCGCTACTGACCATTAAAACCGCTATGATTTTGAAAACTTGTTAGAGTATTACAAAATTAAGACAACCAAGAAAGAGCAAGATAGAGATTAGCTGCGGATCTTGTGCCCAAAATCAAAATCTATAAATAGACCCCCTGCAAATTTTTTTTTTAAATTTTCCGTCGCTTTACGATGATCTTGGATTAAAGTAACTGTGTTTAGGAAGCGAATCCCGAGGTAGAATCGCAGATTAATCATCTGGATGATTTTTAGAAGATTAAAATAAAAAGAAAAAAGTAGAAAAAGAATAGAATTATTTTCTTTGTTTTTTTTTTATTTGTTATCTTGAGTTTTACAGCCTTTTGTTTTCTTTTCTGCTTTGTTATGATTTTTAATTATTCCTTATGTTGTTGGTGGTTAGTTATACTGCTACCTCATTCACTTTGTTGTCTTTCTAGTTAAACTTGGCAAAACCTGGGCATGCGTTGTGTTTGTCAATTCTCATAATATTATGCGTAACATTTCTATCCAAGTTCTGTAGAAAGTGTATATGAGAATTATATGCAACCAAATCAAAAATGTCAGTGACAAGCATCTGTTGCTCTTCCAGAAGAGTATTCTGGTATTCTCTAGGGCGATCATTTGAAAGATCTAAGAAAAAAATCGTCCAATGATCGCCGTTAGGAATCACAGAAGATTAATCTGAGCGAACAATCTTCCACAATTTTGAGAAATGTTTGCAGGACCCATATTAATTGCGCCAAAAAATCTCACGAATCCAAACAAAATCAAAAAGGAGCTGTGAACGTAAGTACTGGCATGTAACAACATAGCAATGTTATTCAAACGATGAAATACGCCGAATGTTAGTTTACATAACATTGTAGAATCTCGCAGGGGTGTCCAATAATGTGGAATGAGCGTGCCAAAGTAAATTCAGGAATCAATCAAGCTAAATCTACATGCAATGCAATCTACAGTGCCATAATCAGACTTGGGGGAATAAAATTAACAACAAGGCTGATCACGCATGTAGATATTTATTACTGTCTCAAATCTTTAGCGTGGTATGCGCCAACTAACCTACCCTGAAGGTCCTCTCGTTCGTAGTAGCTTTTGCCAAGTTTACGACGAACTCTACTTTTGATAAATGTAGGAGCAAGTTTCGCATTGTATCTTTCTCAAAATAACTTTGAGAGAAATTTCTTCTGTATATTTCCTGACCAACACCAAAGGATACTTGACGAGATCTTAAGTTGTATTGGTTGGCATTCCTGTTGTTTACGCATTACATTGACAGCTTTAGATCTGATGATGTCAAAAGAGTCAGACCTATTGCAACTTACTGATATGTCATCCAAAAATTCAGATTCCTCAACAACTGGTAGGTGGAGCCGTTGGTAACCATATTCTTGCCAAATGACATAAAATAAGGGGAAGTCCCTATCGTGGTATGGGTAGTTGAACGCAAAGCACAAGCTATGTGACTAAGCTTTTCGTCCCAGTCTTTTTGCTCTTGTTTCACTTAAGCCTTAATATTAATAGCAGATATGACTGAACGATTTACCCGTTCATCAAACATATTTACAGATAAATTCGGATATAACGAACAACGGTTATAAGCAACTACGTATATAACGAACAAAGCTGTTTTTTCCAATGCCATTTTCATTAATTTTCTTATACACAACAAACTATTGAAAACGTCCACGGTAGTAAGTATCAAACATTTTGTCCCCGCGAGTAGATTTTCCAACGAATTGTTACTACAGTTTTGTATATTTTTTGAATATACGTTAATAAAGACGAGTTTAGTACTACTTTAAACCATATCAATGATTAATATGTAAAAGAGAGATAAAAAAGCTTACTAATTCCGCACCGTTTATAGAAAACTACGGATATACCGAACAATTTGTCGCCATTACTTATTTTACTTGCAATGAAATTTTAAGACTTTTTATTGAGAAATAATCTAATAAAATCTCATAAATATCAAAAAACGGGAAAAATCGGGTTTTGAAACCTAGTAATACCAATGCAGAAGACTTTCAGTAATGTATTTCAGGTGGCAAAATCACGGCCAAACACGGCCAATTTAGTATAAGTCTATATGAAGTGAGTTTAAGAAAAATAAAATACTTATTTCTGACTTTTTGTGTTTTTTGGTCGCTACCCAAAATGTTTAAACTATATTATATATTAAATAAATTCCTCTCGCAATTGCCAATCTATTCCATTTTAAATAAATTTATATATGGTTTATTTTTCCGCGGTTTTAAATACATTGAAATACGCCTTACAATATATATGTTTTTAGTTCTTCTTCGAAATTCTCAATTTGACAGCAATTTAAACCGCGATAATGACGCTATTTTGAAAAATATCATTCATATTAATAAATTCTGACATGTTCTTTTTTCAATGCCAACTAAAAAATTATTATTATTAAAAGTTGCAAAATAGACTTTTTGCCTCAAAAACTGGGCAAATTACCTAAACTGCGCTGTGCGAAGACAAAGGACCGTCATGCTGTTTCCGAAGAAGTTCTGGAACCATACCTTTCGCAATCCATAACTTCCAGGCCATGTCATCTGTTGTTAGGGATTAGTTTTGGACGATTACTACAAAAACGCTAAAACTACGAAAAAACGCTGCATGTGCCTTGACCTGGTATACTCTGCAATGATTTGATTGGCCAATCCATGGTTTTTTTTGTCACACATTGCTCTAAGAATTTATTGCCGTTAGGTTTGCATTGCATTGTTTGGGCACATGTGTGTGTAACGTCCCAGCAAAATAAATTGGAAGTAGTGCAATGTGGACTAGTTCTGTCACGGCATGTTTTGATGCAGTTCAACTGGAGTCGTGAAAAAGGCACTCCAGTCCTCACATTTTAACCGCATTGGGATGCAATCCAAAGAATCACATCCACTTGTCACATTTTAACAACATCCGGATGCAGTTCAACGGAGTCCTGAAAAAGGCACTCCAATTCCTCACAATTTAGCAGCATCCGGATGCCGTCCAAACGGAGTCGTGAAAAAGGCACTCCATTCGCTACATTTTATTAGCAGTTGTTAGAGATCCCTAAATGTATATAAATCAGATTGTACATCTCTACAGGCAGCGGCATACATTTTCCAAATAGAGATAAGCGTGTAAACATTTCCAAACATTTGTTAATACAAACTAAATCATATTTAATATTTAAATATTTAATTAAGGAACATTTTTCCGGCAACTCACGAGAAGAAAATTTCCGAATGGAGTGCTGTTGGAGTACATGTCGAAATTTTAACTGGTGATGGGAAGACAACCAATTTAGCAAAGGAAGCAAAAACAGTTCAGCTTGGAACAAATGGAGAGAGGAGGAAACACGCATATTTGCGATTGAATTCAATGGAGAATTTTCATAATTTGTGTTAATGTAATAAAAATCTTAATATTATTGTTTTACACAAATAATGCATTTTATTTGTTCTGGCATATTTTGTAATGGCTTGCACAATTTCCGCAGAATGCCTGTATCAAAACACGTGCTTTGAACTGCTTCCTATTCTACCCCAAAGGGTTAGTTAAAATGCAATGCCAAAGGGTCAGTTAAAATGCAGTGCCAGAGCGTCAGTTAAAATGTAGTGCCAAAGGGTCAGTTAAAATGCAGTGCAATGGAGTGCCTCTTTCAGTAGTCACGCTCTTGTAAAAATCATGAGTGAAAATGCATAATTTGATGCACTTCCATATCACTTGTACATATCATTTAACTGCCTCTTTGGAGGCAAACTTTTTGCTGGGGTGGTTTGGTAAAATCGTTTTGTTT
Organism: Musca autumnalis; assembly: GCF_047663935.1. Taxonomy (NCBI): domain Eukaryota; kingdom Metazoa; phylum Arthropoda; class Insecta; order Diptera; family Muscidae; genus Musca; species Musca autumnalis. The sequence goes on along the minus strand of NW_027412088.1, from coordinate 123,828,232 downwards.
TCGAGAATGAAAAGACACTTGATATTGAGCGTTGATTAGAGGCAGTCGGTTATTAGTTATTTGTCGGACGATCAAGGAAAAAATAGACTTCTTGTTGAGCGTTCTTTGGAGTCAGTCTGATAGTGCGGACAAATCGTGGTTAAATTAAATTTGGTTCAGTTGTTAAATGAAATTATTAACCACTTAAAAAAATAGTAAAATGTAAATGTAAAAAAACAAAAAACTTTAATCAAAATGTTACCTACTTTAAGTCAAAAATGTAATAGCCTACGACCGCAACAACAACAATAATAAATTTCCTAATTAAAAAAAAAAAATTAAATGAACACATAAAAGGAATATGCCAGAAAATATGTTAAAGTTGTGTAGATAGCCGAAAGCTGGTGAAGAACACATAATCTCAATGAAATTGCATTAAAATTGCGAATAACAAAAAAACCGCATTTTTTCTTCTACGCTCGCCTCACGACTAAGAAAAAAACATTAAAAAAGTAAAATGCAACTAGAAAGCAACGTACAAAAGACACACAACTAACGAACCCTGCTAAAAAGATATTCTTTTGCATATAACCAGGCACGGCCTGCGAACACACAAAATATATAATTCTCAACAACAACAACAATAATATGGACAATCACCAGTCACACCAGGGCAAGAGCAACAACAACAACGGCAGAAGTAGTGTTCGGTTACAAACCTTTTTTTAATGTGTTCGTTTACAAATAATAAGTGGGTTGTTTCGTGTTAGGTTTTACAATTCAAGTATGTGGTTTTATTTGCAATTCAGTGTAGTGTGTGTTTATGTACAATGTAGTTTGTTTTAATGATAGGATTTGTTATTTGAGGTAGCGATAGTTTTAGTGCAATTTAGGTTTAATTCAGTTTAGGGGTTTTTGAAATAGTGCAATATGTTTTGTGCAATAAGTTTTTTAGGTTTTAAGAATAGATGTAGGTTTTAAATTAGATTTAGGTTTTAAGTTAGATTTAGGTTTTAAATTAGATTTAGGTTTTAACAATATATTGAAGTTTTAGGTAGGTTTAAGTTTTAATAGGTTTAGGTAGGTTATCACTTTTATTTATTTGTACAAAATAAGTGATTGATTTTAACTGTTTTTAATTGTTTTAACTTTTGTAATATTTGGGTTTGTGTGTAACTGTGTGTTATATGTACAAAATTATGTATTTTTATGTTTTTTGTTTAACAAAATAATGGTTTCCTGTTTCACTGTGTGTTGTTTTACAATTTGTGTGATTTTAATAACTTTGTTTTTGTATTGTACTAGTTTTGTCACTGCGAGGGAGAAGCGAACGCTTGTAATGCCGGTACTGAACTATAATTCCCTTTGCTGCTTGATCGCTTTTAAAGCATCACTATGTTTTCCAGTGAGATTGGAATGCAGCAAAGGGAATATGCTAGCAGTTGCTCTTGTACTCATGTACATATGTAAATTTGCAGACCGCTAGCCGAAAGTATATGACAAGAAGAGCAAACAACATGCTCATACCAATTAATTATGACCGGTATGGTCCCTGACCATACATGCTCCCCCTCACAGTGACACAGTGAATCTCTCAGCAACTCAGCTTCTCTCCAAGTTCTTGATGGGACCGCTGATGACGAAGCCCAACGCCGTCTCGTAACCGTAGACATCGCCCAGCCCAGTAAACATTCGGCCTTCTCTGCTGATCGCCGAGTACGTGTCACCGCCCAGTTCCAATTCAATTGGGAGATTACCTCTAGGATCAACGTTTGCCAGACGGTTTGTGGGGAAGTCAATTGTAGGATCTTCGATAATTGGGTCGTTATAGGGCCGGTAGGGGAGCTCATTTGATATTAGGGCGTTAATCTTCAGTGCCCAGGCATCATTGGTATTACGGCTCATGATTTTAAACGATGTGAATCGCCGATCTTTGTAGAGACCTCAACCCCAGGCGTCTAAAGGATGCGTAAGAGATCCTAGACATCGCTGCCCCTTGAAGAACGAGAGCCCGGAGTGTCGAATATGTATCAGTTCCTTCCGCCACCACACGTATTATTGCCGTTGGCACAAAAACAAGGTCCCAAGTGAACTTCACAATTACTTCTGGGATCATGGGTTGTGGCTCTTGAATTTGGGGAGCCCCGTGTAAAAGGGTGTGGTGGCGATGGTCGCATTTATGGCAGCTCGTCAATGAAGTACAGTCGGGTGCGAGGTGGCTTCTCGCCAAACAGTTACGACAGTAGCTTCGCCTCTCCACTGTCTCGTATCTTTGGTAGGGTGACATCTCGAGGAAGCGGCGACACGTACTTAACGCGTGGTCATCCTGGCACAAACCACACGCTCTCTGCCAGAAGCTGGGGCGCTCACGGCGGGAATCTTGCTGGCGACGGCGCTGGGACGAACGGCTTCTATCTGGCTGCTGGTGATGATGTTGGCGCTGATCTCCAGGCGAACGGGATCGGGGTCGTCGGGCTTGGCCTGGTGCAACATTGTCTGCTGGCATGATGCGCTCCTGCAAATAGGCTGCCATATCTGAAAAGAGGGAGAGGCGAGTACCAAGATTTTTACAAGTAGGGGGTCCGACTAGTCAGTCGGTAAATAATTTGACGACTTTCGTTATGGGTCGAGTTACTATTCCTCCACTAGTACGTATATCTACAACCCTGACATTGGTGTCTACCCCGTGATATGCTTTGTCGACTCTTCCCATTTTCCACTCATTGGGAGCCAGTCTGTCGTCTTTAATGACTATTAAATCCCCCTCTTTTAAGTTATCTTGCTGATATTTCCATTTAGTTCTACGGTGTAGTTCCCTCAAGTACTCTAATTTCCATCTCTGACAAAAATTGTGGGAAATAATCTTGAGCCTTTTCCATCTATTTGCTAAGTTTATGTCGCAATCTGAGAAATCAGGTTCGGGTGGAGCAAGAATTGGCGTGCCAATCAAAAAGTGACCGGGTGTTAGTGGGGATAGATCGTTTGGATCTTCGCTAGCAGAACTGAGGGGTCTAGAATTCAAGCATGCTTCAATCCGTGTAAGAATAGTACAAAATTCCTCAAACGTAAAGTTCATTTTCGGAATTGATTTACGCAAATGGGTTTTAAAGGATTTGACACCTGCCTCCCAAAGACCGCCCATATGGGGAGCGCCAGGAGGAATGAATTTCCAATTAAGATTTTGTTGTATGTTTTGATGAATAACAGAGTTTTGTAGAGTCTTGAAAAAAGCGAGTCTTTCCTTTTTCAAAATTTCCGCAGCTCCCACAAAATTTGTACCATTGTCTGAGTAAATACACGATGGGCAGCCGCGCCGACCAATAAATCGCGAAAATGCTGCTAGGAATGACTGAGTTGATAAATCGCTGGTGGCTTCGAGGTGCATCGCTTTTGTCGCGAAACAGACAAAAACACAGACGTAGCCTTTGGTGATCAAACAAGCTCTACCAGTGAAGTTTTTGATGTTGAATGGTCCAGCGAAATCAACGCCTGTTGTGTTGAATGGGCGTGACAAAAACGTCCTTTCGGGGGGCAGAGATGCCATTATTTGCTTTTGAGCATGACTTTTGTACAATACACATGGTTTGCAGTTGTTGATAACCTTTTTTATTAACGGCTTCAGTCTGAATATCCAGAATTCAGATCTCAAAATACGTGTTAATAACTGGTTTCCACCGTGTAACGTTACCTTATGTGAAAATTCAACAAGCAAATGTGTCAACTTTGCATTGTACGGCAGAATAATAGGATGCCGCTCATTATAGGTGAGAGCCGGTGATTGTACGAGCCTACCATTTGCGCGCATAATGCCTTTTGCGTCCAGAAACGGGTTCAAGGTTAGCAAAGAACTGCTTGATGATATTCGTGAGCGCTTTTGTAAAACATCGTACTCATCAGGAAAGTAGAATTTCTGGGTTCGTATAATGGCGGCTCGTTTTCCGCTTTGAATTTCCTCTGCTGTAAGCTCCAACGATGAAACTCGAAGATGCCGTCTACTTTCACCGGTATTCCGCCAAAATCTCAAAGCATAAGCATATGATCGATAAAGTTTTGATAGGGAGGAAAAATTCTGCAAGGGATCCTCATCAATATTAATCGTCAGAACCTTTACAGTTTTCGCTTCTAGATTAGTTTCTTCATTAACTTCCTTTAATGGCCAACTGGATTTCTGTAATTTTAACCAGTGTGGGCCATGCCACCATAACTGATGACTATTTAGTTCATTAGGCGAGCAACCGCGACTAGCAATGTCTGCTGGGTTATCCTCTGAGTCGATATGATGCCAATTTTCGTTCCCCACATTGTCTAAAATCTCTGATATTCTATTTCCGACGAAAGTTGACCAATGGCAAGGCGGTTTCTTGAGCCAGGCAAGGACTATTGTAGAGTCAGTCCAATAGTGTAATGAAAAGTTTGAGAGTTGAAGATTTTTTAAGATCGTATGCGTCAACTTCGACAGTAAAACGGCTCCGCATAGTTCCAGCCGTGGAAGAGAGATCTTTTTAATAGGCGCAACTCTAGTTTTGGCCGTTAGCAAAAAAGTTTCAATTTCGTTATTCAATTTTTCAATTCTTATGTACAAGGCGGCTGCGTAGGCACTCTCTGAGGCGTCGCAAAATCCATGTATCTCGATGTTTGTGTCTGGTGAGAAATGAATCCATCTTGGTATTTTCAAGTGTTCTATCTCGCAACTATTTTTGACGAAGTTTTTCCAATTTAGCATTGTAAGGGGTTTCAGAATATCATCCCAGGTTATCTTATCTAGCCATACTTGTTGCATGACTAACTTCGCTACCACTACAATAGGTGCGAGCCAACCACATGGATCGAATAATTTCGCGATCGTTGAAAGTACTTCTCTTTTTGTATAAGAATCTTTATTTTCCATGTCTGGAGGGTTGAATGTGAAGAAATCTCCTGAGATATTCCAACGTATCCCTAAGGTTTTTGTAGATGCATCCTCGGAAATATCAAGTAAGTTTACAGGAAGTAATTTTTCCGCTGGTAAATCATTAATAATCTGTGGATCATTTGATGTCCATTTCATTAGCTCGAATCCTGCAGATTCCATCGCAGAAATGAGTTCTTTCCGAGAATTTATTGTATCTTGTAACGTGTGTCCTCCGGCTAACACATCATCGACATATAAGTTTTCCAAAATTATTTTTGATGCTAGAGGGTAAGTATCCTTTATGTCTTCCGCTAGTTGTATTAGAGTTCGCAGAGCTAGAAAAGGTGCGCAATTCACTCCAAAAGTGACCGTAAGTAACTCGTAGTCCTCAACAGGATCATTGAGAGATTTTCTAAATAGAATCCTTTGGAATTGGGTTTGCTTGGGGTTCAATAATATTTGCCGGTACATTTTTGTCACATCGGCATTAAAGACATATCTGAAGAATCTCCATTTCAGTACTTGTAACACAATATCCTGTTGTAAGATTGGTCCAGCAAATAAGTTATCATTCAGGCTTTTCTTGTTTGATGTTGGACTCGAAGCATTGAAAACAACTCTAAGTTTTGATGTGATCTTATCGGGTCTGATAACCGCATGATGAGGTAGGTAATAGTTCGGAGCTTTACTAATGTCCTGTGCAGAAATCTTTCGCATGTGTCCTAGCTCAAGATATTCAAGGATAGTTTTATCATAAAGTTCCTTAATGTCAGGAGTTTTCATTAGTTTTCTTTCCATCCTATAGAATTGCGCCAGTGCTATATTCCTCGATTCTCCGAGCTCCTCGTATTTTTTAAAAGGGAGGGTAACTATGTATCGACCCTCTGGATTTCTTCGAGTGGTTTCCATGTAATTTTGTTCGCAAAAGACATCATCCTCTGACCTCAAAACCTGTTTTGGGGTTTCTTCCACCTCCCAAAAACGTGTCAATATTTTCTCTAAGGAAACTGTATTGCAAAGTGTAATTTGCGGTTGTTTCTGTGATTCATCTAGCAATGGTCCGCCAATAATCCATCCAAAAACTGTTTTTTGGGCTAATAGAGTACCAATTGATTTCATCGGAGCTCCAATTGTAAAGATAAGTGGTCCTATATCCATTCCAATTAACAGATCGACTGGTTGGCTGATATAGAATTTAGGATCTGCTAACTCCATATTCGTGGCATCTCTTAGTTGAGTCTTATCCAAAGTATATGGCGGCAAATTAGATGGTAACGATTTTAACACGGGTGCCCAAACTTCCAATTTAAAGCTGGGTTCGACTCGTGATCGTAAAGTAAAAACGCAAGATCTATTTGAAGTTTCTGCAACAAGTTGATTTATGCCTGAGACGTGTACAAGATTCTTTCTTGTTGGCAAACTTAATCGATTTTTGAGCTTTTCTGTAATAAATGTAGACTGAGACCCAGAGTCAATTATTGCTCTGGCGTCATAAAATTGGCCATTTGCTTCAATTTGCACAAGAGCCGTAAAAAGCAAGGTTTCTCCAGAACTTTGTTTGTTGTTTCCATTATCCTGGAGAGTCAAAGTAGTTGTATTTAGCGGCTTTTCATTCGAAGTGGACTGTATAAATGTAGTTAGAGTTGAAGTACTGGTACTAGGGCGTTCTCCATCTCGTTCTAGGGGTTGTATTGCGGTTCGGTTCTCCGTACCTTTATGAAGCATGGTATGATGTCGTTGACTGCAATTCCTACAGCCAAAACGACTCTTGCATTCTTTAACTCCGTGATTGGAAGATAGACAATTATAGCATAAGTGAGAATTTTTGACGACGTGAATTCTGTCATTCACATTTTTTGCCAAAAATTGTGCACAATCTCGAATAAAATGATTTGCCTTGCAAAGTTGGCAAGTATTTTGATATTGTTGTTTGGGTTGTTGAGAGAAATTGGCTTTATTTTTTCCCATTGCAATCTGATTTTGAGGTTTCTGAAATGTACTTGTTTGAAAACTGTTGGTGTATCTCATCCTTTTATTTTGCTCCACTTTGGGTTGACTATATTTTGAAAAGTTCGGCTTAATATTTCCCACCGACTCCATGGTTTTGAATTTATGAGTAAGATATTTATTGAAATCTTCCCATGATGGCAAAGTTTTGCAATCCTCCAGCGAATTTTCAAATTCCTCCAAAAAAGATCTGGGTAATTTACTGGAACACAAATAAATTAGAATTGGATCCCATCCAGAAACTGGAATTTTGAGTGTTTCCAATGTCTGAACGCAAGTATTTACTGTTCTCTGCAACTTTTGTATTGTGAAACTTGAATCAGTGGTAACGTTTGGGAGATTGAAAAGTATTTTGAGTTGCTCGTTTACCTGCATCCTCCTGTTCTCATATCGGTCTATCAAAAGTTTCCAGGCTACCTCAAACCCGTCATTTGTTAAAGGCACGTGGCTTATAATTTCCTGAGCTTCGCCTGTTGTTTTCTGCATGAGATGAAAAAGCTTTTCCACGTTACTCATTTTGGAGCTTTTTATGTATATGGCCGTGAATAAGTCTCTGAAGGTTGGCCAGGCAGCGTATCCTCCTTTAAAAGACTCCGTATCACATGGCGGCAATCTCGAAATCGGGGTGAAATCGGGTTCTGTTGTGGCTTTTTGTTCCATTTGGGATTCTCGTTTGGCCTTTTCTTCCTTCTCATTCAGTTTAACCGTTTGTATTTGTCCGTTAAGTGCACCAATCGCCTTTTTGTAGACGTCTATGGCTTCCAAATAATGTTTCCTTAATTTATTTTTATCGATCGGTTTTTCCTCGGCTTCAGGAACATAGTCTCGACACTCCTCATAAGCTCGTTTGACTTGATCGAACACCGCATCCAGTTTCACTCGTGATGACTCCAGTGAATGTATGTCGTCTATTTGGTTCGCGATTGCTAAAATTGACGTGTAATCACTAAGATCATTCACGCAATTCGCAAACTTTTCGCATAAAGATTTGTCCATTTTAATAAGTAAAGGGTCTAACTTTCAAACAGATTTTTGCTTAACAAGAATTTGACAAAGTCGCCCAATGACGAGGACAAATTTGTTCCTTTTGGTTTTACAACAAATCCAAAAAATTTTGATTTTTCAAAATTTCGGATGTTATTTTCCAAATTATAAAATCAACGACGAATAATTGGAGGAGTCAAAATGATCTTAAATGGTTTTAGAATCAATAACGAGGTTTTTATGAGAGAAAAAGAAATATTTGTAATCAAATATCTCTTAAAACCGCCAAAAAATTTAACTTCGACAAGATAAATTCTTCCAAAACGAGCATTAAATGAGTAGAAGCGAGAAAAGCAATAGAAATGTATGCACTTGTTCCAAAAAAGGTTGAATAAATTTTTCCAAATTGAGTCGAAAATGTGCAAAATACGACAAAAAGGCAACTCTTGATTGTCCACAACACGATAAGAAGCACAAATGAGCAAAAAATTCAAAAAATTTAAATAAATTTTATCCACAAAAGATTGTTCCAAAAATGTTTGTTGGGTTGTCACTTCATGGGTTCAGCAACGTGTCAATTTTAGCAGCACAATTTATAAAATCACTTAATATTCCGCTTACAGGAGGATTTTATTTAATTTTAGCCAGTATAATATCCAAAATTAGATTTTTCCAAAATTTTAAAGTTTTTTGTTGAGACAATACGTGTACTCAACAAATCCCAGCAAACTGTTTCACAGGTGAAAATGTTTGGGGAAATAAATGTTCAGAGTTTCAAACAAAAATGTTTCATAAAACAAAAGTAAATGCTTTAGAGCAAAGTAAATGTTTTAGCAGTTGGTAAATATAATAAATGATGAAATATTCATAAAGATTGAGTTTATAAAGTGAGGTTATTTAACCTCCAAGTGTTCACGCTTGTCCACCAAACGGATTGTATTTACTCTGTTGTGTATGACAATGACGCCACGCTTCTCCAAAGGTTATCGGAATTTGTATATAGGATAATGTAATATGGCGATTATGTAGAGTATTCTTATGTGTTTTGTGTGTAAATAAAGCCACGATGTTTTCCAAAAAAAAATCCGCAAAAAATATATAAGCTTGGGTAAGGTTATGTTTGTTCTTGTCTAAGTGACGCCAAAAATTGCGCTTTAATTTTCAAATAGATGTTTATATTGGGTTTGTATTGTAAAGGTAATGTAAACTTTCAAAAATATTGGTTAATTCTATGTAAATTCCTCAAGATTTTGTTGTGTCACCAATATGACGCCGCAAATTCGCGCCAAATTGCAAAATTTGATTTGGTTATGAATTTTCGAGAGTATTCCCGGCAGTGGGATTGCAAAATTTCAAAACAAGGAGTTTTAATCTTCCAAAAAGCTTACAGGTTTTTAAGAGGTTATGAATTTGTGAAATTATGTCGCCAAAAGTGCGCCATAAGTTTCAGATGTACGCTTATGTATTGGTGTATGTAATTTTTGTAAAATTTCCCAAAAGAGAGAGAGAAAAAAGTTGTCGTGGTACAACTATGATGCCAAAAATTGCGCCAAAATTGTCATGTAAAAACTTGTTTGTGTATGTAATGTAAAAAAATTCCTCAAAATGAGATGACAACTTTCCAAAGTTATGTAAAATTTCCAAAAAAACTGAGTTTGTATTTTTTTCAAAATGGCTAACAGGTTATACTTTCATGTAAAGCGTTCAAAAAGGCGGGTCAGATTCCACAGTTCCCACTGTATTCGGACGGACACAAGAGAGTACGAGAGAGAAAAAGTGTTAAAATGTTCCAACTTTCCACAGATAGAGCAAAGTTTCCAACAAGTTTCTAAATTTCCAACCTTTTTTATAAATGTTTACGTTTTGTATGTATGTGTGTCTATTTTTGCCAAGATTTTAACACCAAATTCCCAATTTCCAATGTATGTGTGAGAAAGATTTCTAGGTTATGTGATTGTATGTGTAATAGTTCTCAAGATTTTAGCTCTAATTTCCAAGCTTTGGATGCTAACTTCTCAAAATTCCAGAACGTTTCCAATAAATTCTAGGTTTGTGAATGTGTGTGTAAAATGGACGTGTACGTGTGTTCCTCCGTAATTGTAAAAAGGGGTCAACGTCCGTCCAGAAAATGGGTTTTTGGGTCTGTGCGTCAAATTATGCAAAATAAGACGCGTCATCAAGGGTTTCACAGAGTCGGTGTCGTATCTTTCCGCACCCTGTATCCTTTGAATCACGCCACCAATAGAAAATGCATGGGTACTCACTTTGATTCTCTTGATAATATGGTATGTATTTGTGTGTTTGTGGTCACCTCTCTGTTCCAAAGGTTCTTCTTCCTCTTCCTTGGCGCCTGTTTGAGTTTGTTGCTATTGTTGTTGTTGAATGTCTCTTTTTTGTGGTATTTTACGACCCGAACCGTATTAGTTTTTTTATTAAGGTTGTGTTATTTGTATATATTTGTTGGATAATACTGCTTTATTTTTTGTTTGTTGAAAATTTTATGGTTTTGTTGTTGTAGTACACTTTTTGTTGTTGTGTTTTTGTTATTTGACACAATACTGTTCACGTTGTGGGTAAAAATTAAACCGTCGTTTTAGTGAGGTTCCACTGTTTTCTTTTAGTGTTCAATTTATGTTGGTGCCACTGTTAATGAAATTATTTGTTCCACTCTCTTTTCCACAAATTCCAAATGTTGTTGTTGTATGACACTGTATGTTTGTATGCACTGTCTATTTGTTGTTGTAAATAACCGGCATTAATAATTTAAATTAAATTTTTGTGTTGTTTTTTGTTCGTGGATATTGAATTTGTTTTACACAGTTTCGTTTATTTATCGTTTTTCTTTATTTTTATGTATTTCAACTTTTTTTTTAATTTTTCACTGTTTTGTATATTCCATGTTCTCAATTTTTCCAATTTAGTTACTTTGTCTCACCAATCACTTTGTTTTTGTTGTATAATTCCACTATTATAATCTACCACTTTTGTGTTCTTCCACTTGTTGCACTTGTTGTTATTGTATATTGTCTTGCACTTTTTCACTGTTCTATGCTTTTAATTTTCTTGTTATTGTTGTTTTAATCACGCACTGTCTGTTTTTTTTCACTTTTAATTTAATTTTTTATATATTTTCTATGTTTTGTGTCACTTTGTATTTCGCTGTCTCTAATTGTTCTAATTGTTTTGCTGTTTCTATTTATTCGTTTAATGTGTTCAATTTGCTGGTATTCACTGACTGGTTCACTAGGGTTCCAGTTCTCTTTTAATTTATTTTGTAATAAATTATATTTCGTAAATTTTCTTTTTTTGTTTTTAGGAACTTTTAGCACTTTTTAAATATTTTTAAAAAACACAAATCTGGCTCGTATGGACCATAATGTTCGGTTACAAACCTTTTTTTAATGTGTTCGTTTACAAATAATAAGTGGGTTGTTTCGTGTTAGGTTTTACAATTCAAGTATGTGGTTTTATTTGCAATTCAGTGTAGTGTGTGTTTATGTACAATGTAGTTTGTTTTAATGATAGGATTTGTTATTTGAGGTAGCGATAGTTTTAGTGCAATTTAGGTTTAATTCAGTTTAGGGGTTTTTGAAATAGTGCAATATGTTTTGTGCAATAAGTTTTTTAGGTTTTAAGAATAGATGTAGGTTTTAAATTAGATTTAGGTTTTAAGTTAGATTTAGGTTTTAAATTAGATTTAGGTTTTAACAATATATTGAAGGTTTAGGTAGGTTTAAGTTTTAATAGGTTTAGGTAGGTTATCACTTTTATTTATTTGTACAAAATAAGTGATTGATTTTAACTGTTTTTAATTGTTTTAACTTTTGTAATATTTGGGTTTGTGTGTAACTGTGTGTTATATGTACAAAATTATGTATTTTTATGTTTTTTGTTTAACAAAATAATGGTTTCCTGTTTCACTGTGTGTTGTTTTACAATTTGTGTGATTTTAATAACTTTGTTTTTGTATTGTACTAGTTTTGTCACTGCGAGGGAGAAGCGAACGCTTGTAATGCCGGTACTGAACTATAATTCCCTTTGCTGCTTGATCGCTTTTAAAGCATCACTATGTTTTCCAGTGAGATTGGAATGCAGCAAAGGGAATATGCTAGCAGTTGCTCTTGTACTCATGTACATATGTAAATTTGCAGACCGCTAGCCGAAAGTATATGACAAGAAGAGCAAACAACATGCTCATACCAATTAATTATGACCGGTATGGTCCCTGACCATACAAGTAGTATTAAGATTATATTATATAATAATAACTCGTTGAACTAAATATGAATTTATAAATTTCTTTTATTTTGAGAGAGAGTAGCTGGACCATGGGCGGTGTGGGAGTAGTGGCGTTACTTACCATATGGTTGGGTAGGTAACGGTGAATTTTTTTTATTGGTAAAATTGTGAGTGTGTAAGTTACCATAGGCGTACTTTTAGGGCGGGGAAAATGCACTCCATGTGACAACTACATAGGTCACAAATGAGTTGATGATGTTCGTTTCTCAGGCCAACTGCATGTGTATTTGTTGTAGAATTTAATTATGTGGTTTTGATATAATAGGCATGTAAACTCCTACGTTACGAGGCGATAACCCGGGATACAGTAACCTCGCCACGGCAGAGCTAGCCGATTAGAACTTGAAACATGCCCTGTATTCGGGATTGTCGAAAATAATTGTTGATCATTTTATAGTATTGACTCGCTCGTAACATAGATGGCGCCCAACGCAACAAAAACATCATGTAATTTAACCAACGTGAGGCCTTGATTGTTTAATTCAAAGCCAAAGTTTACCCTACCTATAAACTGGCTGACGTCAAAGTCACATAGTAAGAAAACGTTGTAGATTTTAGGGTAAGCTTGGGCCAGGAATTAACAACATAAATTTATCATGAGATCGAATTGAAACAACCTACATTCATTTTTTTCTTCAACATGGCTGAGGATAAATGTTTCCTTCGAAGAATAGGATCATTTAAATCCAGTCATCACATTTCTGACCTTCTTTAAATCTTCAACACCCTCAATTTTGTCTAAGGGCGGTCTGTCAGTCGGTTTTTTATGATACAAAATATTAGAAGTGCTTATGCGGCAGATACACCTTGGGCAGGGTTGAGTGGCAAATCTCGCTTCACTGATCAGTCTGAGCTCAGTGAGTGTTAGTTACTAAGCATTATTGCGGCCAATGAGGCGAGATTTAAATCTAACTGGGGATCTATTGCATAGCCTCTAGATCGACCAAAATATCCATTGTAAATATTTTATAAATGTCAGAAATGTTTAAATTCCAATACTAAAGATTTTTTTTGCATTTAGGAAATGATTTGAAAGATCATAGTATATTGCTCAAAGATCAAGTGATCGACACGTTTGATATAAACAGATGCTTTGAGCACCGTTACAAATCACCCAACACTGTCAAAAAAAAAAAAAAATGGGCAGCTGCTCTCTCTCTAAAATAAAAGCATATACATACATCTATTGTAAAACAGAAGAAAATAAAACAACGTGTAGAAAAATTATATATAAAAAAAAGAAAAAAATACTACACGATAAAACAAATATACATATATTAAAATAATATAATTATATTGTTCATTAATTACATCTCTCTAAAACATATACATTCATTGTAAAACAGAGGAAAAAAAAAATAACCACATATTCGGGTAGAAAAATTATATATAAAAAAAGAAGAAAAAAATACTACACGTTAATAAAAATTAATATAAATAATTTTTCATGAATAATTATATTTAAGAAAAACCAAGAAAGAAACTTTTGTACATAACCACTATAAGTGAAGTGTGATTGCATCTAAATAGTCTATTGAATTACGCATCACCTAATATAAACTTGACTAGAATTAATAATACCTTTCCATATTGCTTTTGTCAGAATAAGATTTTTCCACACTTCAATTGAATTATATTCCGAAACTTAGTTCAACACATTGATTTTCCGAAAAAAAAGAAAACGAATTAAAATTTCAGCTTCAAGCTATTAAACTATGTACCTCCGTAGTTCTGCAAATCAGTCTCCTAACAAATTGAACACGTCAAGAGGTCGCGGTAAACGACCCAATACACCTAGCACGTCTTTTTTAAATTCATTTGATTCTACAACCAGTAGACCACGGGTAGTTCATTCTCCACCGGGTTCTTCTAATTTACCATTGTCTAAATCTATACTAGACGAACCAGTACCACAATTCGTGACATCTCCTTTACCAACGGCTGAAGATTCCGACTCGTCTTCCGATAGCTCAAAGTCGCACATATTAGACTCTGCTAATCCTAATATTGATCCAGTGCAACCTTTTGATAACTCTATAAGCCAAACTTCCACCTTACTAGGTTTTGAAGATATCCCAACTCAGCCAAACATGACCTCAGCACCAACTAGTAACCTGGGAACAGCTGAACCAGGCCTAAATCTTAATAGCTTGTTATCCATATTGGAAAGTATTAGAGGGGATCTGCGCCCCCTAGCCACCGAATTGAGTTCACTTAAAGCAACGGTATCGAGTTTGCCTCAACGTCCATCACCCCCAGATATGCCTACTGATCGTAATCAGGAAGAAACGGACCCGATCCAAAACTTAGTATCATCGCCGAGAACGAATAGGCCCAAAATAGATCTAGAAAAATGGAAGATAAATTTTGACGGTACAGGGAACGTAGACGATTTTATTTTTAAACTTGACACTCTAATTGAGAGGACTCGTTGCAGTCAGGAACAATTAGAAGCAAATTTCCAAATTTTCCTTAGCGGAAAGGCAGAAAAATGGTATTGGGAATTTGTTAAGAGGAATAATGATCCACCTTATCGTCTTATTAGGAATAGTTTGCTTAAGGAATTTGCAGTGGTCGAATCTGATGACCAACTTTTATTGAAACTGCATTCCAGAAGGCAACTGCTTCGCGAATCCTACGATGAATTCCACTCAGCTATATTGGCTATTAGCTACAAAATGAAGGAGCCTCTGCCTGTAGAGCGATTGGTAAACATCATAAAACAGAATGTTTATACTGAGCTAAAATTTATGCTTTTCAACTCCGAAGTATCCAATTTGCATTCTCTTAGAGAAGTAGCACGTGAAGCTGAAACAATCATGAATGAAACAAAACCGGTAAATTCCATAAAAACAATTGTTCGTCAGGTACACAAATTGGACTTAGAATCTTCTCAGGATGACAATTTAGGGAGTGAAGATGGCCCTCAGATAGAGGCCATCCACATTTCAGCCCGTTCCAACAAACATGATTATTTCCATTTAAAATGTTGGAATTGCTTATCCTTTTGGGCACTCTTATCCATACTGTCCCGAAAAAATTCGGAATCTATTTTGTTATAAGTGTGGTGAACGTGGTGTTGCAACAGTTCGTTGCAAGAACCCCCATCCGGGAAACTGGATTCGGAGCGAGTTGGCTACCGGGGACACTCGTTCATCTCGACCAACCCCGAGATCGCAGTAGGGCTAAAGATTAGTCTTCCACAGGAAGACCAATCTGCATTGCCACTACCATGTGATGATGCTTTACTACCAATTCACCAAAATTCCCAGATTGTACCCCAAATTTCCAAACGTATTCTAAGTTGCCGCGAGCGATACAAGAAACGTAAGAAATATCGTCATTTCATTGAGT
This sequence comes from Musca autumnalis, assembly GCF_047663935.1. NCBI lineage: Eukaryota > Metazoa > Arthropoda > Insecta > Diptera > Muscidae > Musca > Musca autumnalis. The sequence goes on along the minus strand of NW_027412088.1, from coordinate 123,812,718 downwards.
CCTCTATTTTAAGTGGAACGTCAGATGAAAGGCCTTACGACAAAATTTCGATTTTAAATGACACTTGTTTCGGCTTATTGGATTCAGGAGTCAGTGTATCTGTCCTAGGCACAAACAGTAGGGAGTTTATAGAACGTAATAACATAAAAATTAGACCCTTTAAATCTGTAATCTCCACAGCAGATGGATCAACAAACCCTGTACTAGGACACTGCAAACTACCTGTTACATATAAAGGAGTCACTAAAGACATTGATTTTTATATTGTTCCATCTTTGCGTCAAGAGATTTATCTAGGTTTGGATTTTTGGCGAAGCTTTTCCATTGCCATTTTATATTGTTCCATCTTTGCGTCAAGAGATTTATCTAGGTTTGGATTTTTGGCGAAGCTTTTCCATTGCTCCCGAGATCATACCTCCCATCGAGTCGGTCGAATTAGAACCTCTCGAAACCAATACTTCTCCATGTTTTAATGCATTGCCTTCCGAACAGACTTCACAACATTCAACTGTACCGTTAGGCAAGATTTCTGACATTCAAAATCAGACTTCTAACAATTTGGGGAGGTCATATGAAAAGGTGATGAAAATCTGCAATACAAGAGCGAAATCCATACCTTATAGAGCCGGTAAAGAAGCTTTTAGAGAGTTCCCCACTACTAGTAAATTTTACCAGGGTGTTAATGCGGAAATTACCCCAAAATCTGATAGAGGCAAAATACGAGCAAAAGTCAATAAAGCCCTGTCTGATGTGGAATACCTTCGAGGTCGACTCTTTAGTAGACTTCATGACAAGCTTCCATCCTAAATTGGATTCCACCACTGTTTTTTTTAAATGTGTGTACTTTTCTAACTTGATTTTAGCCAATCCAGAAGTTTAGTGTAAAACGATAATACTTTTTGCCCGGCTTTTCGTGGGACGAGCCACACGTTTGATCTAATTAAAACCTGGTATACTGGTGTAAGCCAATTTTTTTTATTATTTTGCCCGGCTTTTCGTGGGTCGAGCTACACGTACCTTTCATTCAAAACAATCCTTTTTCCTGTTCGTTCCTCAATTAGGAATTTTCATAACGAAGCAGTTTTGTTAGGGATTAGTTTTGGACGATTACTACAAAAACGCTAAAACTACGAAAAAACGCTGCATGTGCCTTGACCTGGTATACTCTGCAATGATTTGATTGGCCAATCCATGGTTTTTTTTGTCACACATTGCTCTAAGAATTTATTGCCGTTAGGTTTGCATTGCATTGTTTGGGCACATGTGTGTGTAACGTGGTTTGGTAAAATCGTTTTGTTTTCGAGAATGAAAAGACACTTGATATTGAGCGTTGATTAGAGGCAGTCGGTTATTAGTTATTTGTCGGACGATCAAGGAAAAAAGAGACTTCTTGTTGAGCGTTCTTTGGAGTCAGTCTGATAGTGCGGACAAATCGTGGTTAAATTAAATTTGGTTCAGTTGTTAAATGAAATTATTAACCACTTAAAAAAATAGTAAAATGAAAAAAAAACTGCAATTATCTAATAAAGTTTTAGAAAAAACAAAAAACTTTAATCAAAATGTTACCTACTTTAAGTCAAAAATGTAATAGCCTACGACCGCAACAACAACAATAACAATTTCCTAATTAAAAAAAAGAAAAAAAAATGAAATGAACACATAAAAGGAATATGCCAGAAAATATGTTAAAGTTGTGTAGATAGCCGAAAGCTGGTGAAGAACACATAATCTCAATGAAATTGCATTAAAATTGCGAATAACAAAAAAACCGCATTTTTTGTTTTTGACACCAACAGCATGTTCTGTTTTTCTGTATACCTATACCATCGATAACCTTCAGATAGGGAGTGGAATCTATGTTAGCTTCAACGTTTTTATGAGATCTTTGTATTCATCTGACTAAATGTGACTGGATATTAAGTCCACGAACACTCCACGATCACTACCCACCTCGGTTAGAGAACAGATCTCCGACAAGTGTTGAATCGGTACCCTTGAATCTTTAAAGCCCATCTTGCCAGTCTGGTGCTTAAGTCGGACTGGGACATGAGCCACTTAAGAGAAGCATGATCGGTAATCACCGAAAACTCATTTCCCTCGAGATTAGCTCTAAATTTCTTAATACAAAGCAATGCTTCTAAACATTCCAGTTCGGTGACACCATAGTTGCGTTGGGCTTGGTTTAGTTTCTTCGACATGAGCGCTATCGGAAACTCGTCACCCTCCGCACTCTTTTGCACCAATATTCCTCCTATTCCTGTCTTGCTTGCATCACAATGTATTTAGAAAGGCATTGTGAAGTCAAGACTATGCAAGACAGGTGCTGAACTAAGGTTAGTCTTTAACTCTTCAAAGGCTTCTTGTGCCTCATTGGTCCAAACAAACTTTCGATTAGCCTTTAATAAATCAGTCAAGGGGGTCGAAGTAGCAGCATAGTACCTAATGAACTTTTGGTACCAACCTGACATACCAAGAAATTTTCGAACCTGCCTGACAGATTTCGGAGTTGGAAATTTTGTTATAGCAGACATTTTATCGGGATCGGTTCGGATGGTGACATTCCCAACCACGTGACCTAAATACCGGACTTCAGTCATGCAGAACTTAGACTTCTCTACGTTGATCGTAAGACCAGCGATTTGGAGACACTTAGCCACTTCCTTGAGTACTTCGATATGCCTCTCAAAAGTCTGAGTAGGTTAATCGAAATTACAGATATATCATATAAACGATGGAAAAGATTTAAGACAGATAAACTTCATGAAGAGTTTCGCATGAATCGAAAAAATGCAAATAAAGACATACGTATAGCCAAGGCCAAATATTACGAGAATAAGTTTCGTTCTGCAGTCAGCTCAAAAAGTAAGTGGAATACAATCAAAGAAATTGGTATTGGTAAAAAGGTTAATACACCAATTACTGGAAATCCGGATGAGCTTAATGAAAACCTTTCTGATATTACCAATAATTGACTCGCATTTGTCTTCTGGTATAACTTCTGCAACCCTACATCGCTTAACATCCACGCTACCAACAGATAGTGCATTCGAGTTTAGATGTGTTTCATTGGCTGATGTGTCACATGCTTATTTTGCTATCATATCTAACGCTGCTGGTATAGATCACGTGCATCGGAAATTTCTAAAGTTTATACTACCGAAGATACTCAACCAAATCACGCATATTTTCAACACCATACATACCACGAGCCATTATCCAAGTGTCTGGAAATACGCCATAATAATACCCGTATCGAAAGGAAAATCCACGGATTGTTATCGACCAATTGCAATATTATCTTATCTGTCGAAATTGTTTGAAAAAACTTATGCACATTCAAATCAGCGAATTCCTTAACTTTAACAAACTCCTGTCAGAAAAACAGCCAGGTTTTCGGCCTAATCCTAGCTGTATAACCGCTTTATTAGATGTCACAGACAATGTAAGAAGCAAGATGGACAGTAATCAAATATCATTTCTTGTCCTATTAGACCATTCAAAGGCATTTGATTGTGTGGATCACGACATATCGAGTGCTAAATTTCGTGAACAATTCAATTTCTCCACTACAGCCGTCAAGGTTCCGCCCTAGGTCCTCTTATATTTTCTATGTATAAAACGACCTCCCGCTGCAACTACAACATTCTCGCATCCATTTACCACGATTGTACTATCCGATCATTGTCCGATGGTATTTGCAAGCTGAATAACGACTTGGAAAGAATATACAGATGGGCGTCGGCTAACAAACTACACCTGAACCCAACAAATCAAAGTGTATTATTATCATCAGGAAATTCATAAAGCTCCCAAGCGATCTTCATGTTCTAATTGGCAATCAACACATAGAGATAGTTCATAAAGCAAAAAATCTTGGCATCATTTTCAACAGTCGCCTTACTTGGAGTTATCATGTTAACAGTAGTGTTGGGCAATCTCGTTCATTGAGCGGATCGATCTTTTTCATTCCGTTCACCAAAAAGATCCGGGTCGTTTACTTCGTTCGTTGGCTCTTTTTCGTTCAACAATACATTTGAATGTTTTATTTTCTTATGAAGTCATTCGTTCTCTGCTGCAAATGACTCCGTCGTTCTTTTCACCTAATCGTTCTTTTGATAATGTTCGGTCACGAATGACACAACTGTTGTGTTATTTGCTTGTTTGTTTGTGTGCTAAGGGGGTGGTTTTGTTTCTGAACGTAGTGGTGGTGGTTTTGATATGAAAGAACCAGATGAACGAATGATGCATCATCAGCCCAGCTGATGTACAGTGAGCTGTCAAAAAAGTTGTTGTAATTGAAAACACAAAATTAAAAAACAAAAATTTAAAAGAAAAATTGTGAATTTTTGACGGATTTTTGTAATAATGTGTTTATTAATAACTGCCTAACAAAATTTTGTTGAAAAAATTGTGTGAATCGCTTTATTTTTGGAAATCATTTTTGACATTTCACAGTACTGAACTCGTTTTTGTTGTAGTTGTCGGCTGATGCATCTACCTGGTAATTGTGCCATGGATATGACCGAGATGTGCTACTGAATGAAGTGAGTTACTGAGCGAGAGTAGCTCTCAGAGAGCTCTGGATCACTGTTTGTTTTGTGTGGAAATTTGTGCTGCTTACGCTAATGCAGCGTTTGTTTAGAGTTTGACTGCAAAATCAATGCTGCTAATTTTGTAAGCAGCAATGACTCGTCCATCGGGGATCTAAATGAACGATATAAAAGAGTGAGCTGGATACGGATCTGTTCGTTCTTTTCACGGAATCGTTCCTTTCAGCCGGTTCGTTCATGAACGACGCAACTCTAGTTAACAGTACAACCAGCAACATTTTTGGTATGCTATGCACTTTTGTACCAATCTCAATTCAATACACCAGGGCATATTCGAATACTACTCGCAAAAACGTATTTGATGCCTACTTTACTGTATGGATGCGAACTACAAGTAGCTTACAAGTATAATGCAATAATATGATACGTCTCTGGAATCAAAAGGCACCAAAGCTGTTCAGCACACTCAAAACTACTATATGGAGTAACGTTTCAACACTTGCTGAAAATAGAAGCATTAAATTTTTTGCACCGCATTATTTATGCAAAGGAGCCTGGTTATCTGTATGACAAGCTTCAATTTGGAAGATCCAATCGAGGTATCCTACTCACACCTATCCGATTCATATATTTACCCTCCGAATGGCAGTTTTTTATCAACTCGATTCGACTTTGGAACTCGTTACCTAACGCAATTCAAATCACAGGCAACGCAATATCGTTCAAACACTACCTTTTTAAATTATTTCAATAAAATGTAATATTACTATACTATATTTGCTACTCCGTAACTTAATATTTTTACAAAATTAACTTGTTAATGTTTCTATGTTCCTTCTTTTGCTTACGCCAAATATCTACAATTTACCATTATATTATCACATGCCTTAATATAAGATTATTACATCTTGTGGCATGTGAATACAATTTCAATAAATAAATAAATAAAGTTGGAGATACTACTAGAAGGTCGTCTAGGTGGACCAAAACCTCCTGAGAGACACCGGTACCACTCGATCCATCAGCCTACACATAGTGAAAGGAAATGTGAAAGCAGTCTTTTAAGTCGAGGCTCGAAATATATTCTGCATTGGGCAGGCGGCTCAAAATCGCTTCAATGTGAGGGAGTAGATAAGCATCCCCTTCCGTCACGGCATTAAGATTCCTACTATCTAGGCATAGGCAATTTCTTGCCTGGTTTTCCATGCAAAACAATGAGAGAAGACCAAGGACTCGTTGATTCATCTATTACCCCCATAGATAAGATTCTGTCTAGCTCCTCATAAATGAGTTTCTCAATTGCAGGAGAAACTGGGAAATGCCTTTGCTCGATTGGTATTGCTTCACCAGAATTTATAGTATGGCATATAAAGTTTGTTTTTCCCAATCCCTCCTTAGCAAATAATGGAAAAAACATCTATGGCACTCTGTAGATGAAATTTTTGATCAACGGTCAAAGGCTTCTTATCCAAGGTATTTTTGCTATTACCCAAAGAAAGTCCAACACTAGCAATACTATTAATAATTGAGGGTGGGAGAAGATTGTACATTTTCCAGAAATCTATAACCTATATTAGGTTCTGCGATAGGCTAGGAACAACATACACGGTTATGGGCTGACTTTTCTATCTAAAAATTATGTCTGTCGTGAAAACTCCCGAAATACTTTGGGGCTTACCATCTGCGGTATTGACTATGGTATGTAACTTTTTACATGGTATTTCTGAAGAAAGAAAATCGAAAGTCGAACCCAAACATGTCACAGAGGCTCCTGTGCCCAATAAGCCAATCATATTTTTGTCCAATAACCGAACCTCGGCATTGGGACTGACAAAAATAGAAATGGCGACATTTTTATTGAATAAACTGAAAATTTTCCAAATATCTCTCATCCTCTTACTGGACCGTGTAGCTGTCGGCTCTTCATTAAATATACGATCTCTTACTCTTTTATAATTCTCTTGCCTAACATTAAACGGAATGATTGGTCTAGGACCTACATTACAGGAAGCAGGAGATATAAAATCGATGTAAAAGTTGACGTCGTCAAATCTTTGTCGGGACAATTGAATGGTACTTCATCAGATATTTTGTTTTCAATATTTGGGAAATTGTGGGGCGAGGAATTATACTCATATCGACTGCGAGGACTGTTGACAGATCGTCGGTTTGTGTGCACTTTTCAGTGAAGGAGTATGAAAGTTTTTTGAATCGTTTCACTTTCTGCAGTTGGGTTTATGTACTGTAACAGAATACAGTGCGGTCCGCAACACAATCCTGATACCTATTACCTGACTTTCTGCAGTTCAAACACACTGATGAAACTTCTGAAACCTCTTCAAACTCTAACAACTCAGGCTCATCATTCTCAACGAACTCGACCTCAGCAGCCCTTCGCATGAAAATATTCTGACAGTGGACTGGGACATGAGCCACTTAAGAGAAGCATGATCGGTAATCACCGAAAACTCATTTCCCTCGAGATTAGCTCTAAATTTCTTAATGCAAAGCAATGCTTCTAAACATTCCAGTTCGGTGACACCATAGTTGCGTTGGGCTTGGTTTAGTTTCTTCGACATGAGCGCTATCGGAAACTCGTCACCCTCCGCACTCTTTTGCACCAATATTCCTCCTATTCCTGTCTTGCTTGCATCACAATGTATTTAGAAAGGCATTGTGAAGTCAAGACTATGCAAGACAGGTGCTGAACTAAGGTTAGTCTTTAACTCTTCAAAGGCTTCTTGTGCCTCATTGGTCCAAACAAACTTTCGATTAGCCTTTAATAAATCAGTCAAGGGGGTCGAAGTAGCAGCATAGTACCTAATGAACTTTTGGTACCAACCTGACATACCAAGAAATTTTCGAACCTGCCTGACAGATTTCGGAGTTGGAAATTTTGTTATAGCAGACATTTTATCGGGATCGGTTCGGATGGTGACATTCCCAACCACGTGACCTAAATACCGGACTTCAGTCATGCAGAACTTAGACTTCTCTACGTTGATCGTAAGACCAGCGATTTGGAGACACTTAGCCACTTCCTTGAGTACTTCGATATGCCTCTCAAAAGTCTGAGTAGGTTAATCGAAATTAGAGATATATCATATAAACGATGGAAAAGATTTAAGACAGATAAACTTCATGAAGAGTTTCGCATGAATCGAAAAAATGCAAATAAAGACATACGTATAGCCAAGGCCAAATATTACGAGAATAAGTTTCGTTCTGCAGTCAGCTAAAAAAGTAAGTGGAATACAATCAAAGAAATTGGTATTGGTAAAAAGGTTAATACACCAATTACTGGAAATCCGGATGAGCTTAATGAAAACCTTTCTGAAATTACCAATAATTGACTCGCATTTGTCTTCTGGTATAACTTCTGCAACCCTACATCGCTTAACATCCACGCTACCAACAGATAGTGCATTCGAGTTTAGATGTGTTTCATTGGCTGATGTGTCACATGCTTATTTTGCTATCATATCTAACGCTGCTGGTATAGATCACGTGCATCGGAAATTTCTAAAGTTTATACTACCGAAGATACTCAACCAAATCACGCATATTTTCAACACCATACATACCACGAGCCATTATCCAAGTGTCTGGAAATACGCCATAATAATACCCGTATCGAAAGGAAAATCCACGGATTGTTATCGACCAATTGCAATATTATCTTATCTGTCGAAATTGTTTGAAAAAACTTATGCACATTCAAATCAGCGAATTCCTTAACTTTAACAAACTCCTGTCAGAAAAACAGCCAGGTTTTCGGCCTAATCCTAGCTGTATAACCGCTTTATTAGATGTCACAGACAATGTAAGAAGCAAGATGGACAGTAATCAAATATCATTTCTTGTCCTATTAGACCATTCAAAGGCATTTGATTGTGTGGATCACGACATATCGAGTGCTAAATTTCGTGAGCAATTCAATTTCTCCACTACAGCCGTCAAGGTTCCGCCCTAGGTCCTCTTATATTTTCTATGTATAAAACGACCTCCCGCTGCAACTACAACATTCTCGCATCCATTTACCACGATTGTACTATCCGATCATTGTCCGATGGTATTTGCAAGCTGAATAACGACTTGGAAAGAATATACAGATGGGCGTCGGCTAACAAACTACACCTGAACCCAACAAATCAAAGTGTATTATTATCATCAGGAAATTCATAAAGCTCCCAAGCGATCTTCATGTTCTAATTGGCAATCAACACATAGAGATAGTTCATAAAGCAAAAAATCTTGGCATCATTTTCAACAGTCGCCTTACTTGGAGTTATCATGTTAACAGTACAACCAGCAACATTTTTGGTATGCTATGCACTTTTGTACCAATCTCAATTCAATACACCAGGGCATATTCGAATACTACTCGCAAAAACGTATTTGATGCCTACTTTACTGTATGGATGCGAACTACAAGTAGCTTACAAGTATAATGCAATAATATGATACGTCTCTGGAATCAAAAGGCACCAAAGCTGTTCAGCACACTCAAAACTACTATATGGAGTAACGTTTCAACACTTGCTGAAAATAGAAGCATTAAATTTTTTGCACCGCATTATTTATGCAAAGGAGCCTGGTTATCTGTATGACAAGCTTCAATTTGGAAGATCCAATCGAGGTATCCTACTCACACCTATCCGATTCATATATTTACCCTCCGAATGGCAGTTTTTTATCAACTCGATTCGACTTTGGAACTCGTTACCTAACGCAATTCAAATCACAGGCAACGCAATATCGTTCAAACACTACCTTTTTAAATTATTTCAATAAAATGTAATATTACTATACTATATTTGCTACTCCGTAACTTAATATTTTTACAAAATTAACTTGTTAATGTTTCTATGTTCCTTCTTTTGCTTACGCCAAATATCTACAATTTACCATTATATTATCACATGCCTTAATATAAGATTATTACATCTTGTGGCATGTGAATACAATTTCAATAAATAAATAAATAAAGTTGGAGATACTACTAGAAGGTCGTCTAGGTGGACCAAAACCTCCTGAGAGACACCGGTACCACTCGATCCATCAGCCTACACATAGTGAAAGGAAATGTGAAAGCAGTCTTTTAAGTCGAGGCTCGAAATATATTCTGCATTGGGCAGGCGGCTCAAAATCGCTTCAATGTGAGGGAGTAGATAAGCATCCCCTTCCGTCACGGCATTAAGATTCCTACTATCTAGGCATAGGCAATTTCTTGCCTGGTTTTCCATGCAAAACAATGAGAGAAGACCAAGGACTCGTTGATTCATCTATTACCCCCATAGATAAGATTCTGTCTAGCTCCTCATAAATAAGTTTCTCAATTGCAGGAGAAACTGGGAAATGCCTTTGCTCGATTGGTATTGCTTCACCAGAATTTATAGTATGGCATATAAAGTTTGTTTTTCCCAATCCCTCCTTAGCAAATAATGGAAAAAACATCTATGGCACTCTGTAGATGAAATTTTTGATCAACGGTCAAAGGCTTCTTATCCAAGGTATTTTTGCTATTACCCAAAGAAAGTCCAACACTAGCAATACTATTAATAATTGAGGGTGGGAGAAGATTGTACATTTTCCAGAAATCTATAACCTATATTAGGTTCTGCGATAGGCTAGGAACAACATACACGGTTATGGGCTGACTTTTCTATCTAAAAATTATGTCTGTCGTGAAAACTCCCGAAATACTTTGGGGCTTACCATCTGCGGTATTGACTATGGTATGTAACTTTTTACATGGTATTTCTGAAGAAAGAAAATCGAAAGTCGAACCCAAACATGTCACAGAGGCTCCTGTGCCCAATAAGCCAATCGTATTTTTGTCCAATAACCGAACCTCGGCATTGGGACTGACAAAAATAGAAATGGCGACATTTTTATTGAATAAACTGAAAATTTTCCAAATAAATCTCATCCTCTTACTGGACCGTGTAGCTGTCGGCTCTTCATTAAATATACGATCTCTTACTCTTTTATAATTCTCTTGCCTAACATTAAACGGAATGATTGGTCTAGGACCTACATTACAGGAAGCAGGAGATATAAAATCGATGTAAAAGTTGACGTCGTCAAATCTTTGTCGGGACAATTGAATGGTACTTCATCAGATATTTTGTTTTCAATATTTGGGAAATTGTGGGGCGAGGAATTATACTCATATCGACTGCGAGGACTGTTGACAGATCGTCGGTTTGTGTGCACTTTTCAGTGAAGGAGTATGAAAGTTTTTTGAATCGTTTCACTTTCTGCAGTTGGGTTTATGTACTGTAACAGAATACAGTGCGGTCCGCAACACAATCCTGATACCTATTACCTGACTTTCTGCAGTTCAAACACACTGATGAAACTTCTGAAACCTCTTCAAACTCTAACAACTCAGGCTCATCATTCTCAACGAACTCGACCTCAGCAGCCCTTCGCATGAAAATATTCTGACAGTGACAACCGAATCCTTGCCTCCTACTAATGTCTTGCATGAAGAATTCTCTCCTGCGGCAGATGTCTCGAAGCTGACCAACAGAATTGATAGACATATTAAAAATCTCGTGTTGTATGTCCGCTTGTAAATTGCGTCCCAAGATCTCGACAAGGGTCTTATCATCAAATGGCCTATCTAACCTATCAATCAAATCAATGACAGATACATAGAAAATATCCAACTGCTCGTTTGGTTTCTGCTTTCTATCTCTTATCAGTTCCCTTAAGTGAAGGTCCGTTCTCGAGTCCATGTATTGCTGACAACAACTAGTACTGTGCGATGGAACCTCCAGAACCAGTCGCTGGCTTTACCTTCGAACAATGTATTGGCATTTTGACATAAAATATCAAAATCGCCATTAAGGGTATGTTTGGTAAGGGCTTCGACCCGGTAAATGAAATTATCCACTGGCAAACAGGTGGAACTACCACTAAATTTAATTTTCCAGTTCGCGATAATTTGACTCAGCTTATCGGGGCGAGACGATAAGTCACGAACGGACATGGGGAACCTGCACGTAATCTATTGGCCGAATTGGAATAGTTACCAGTTTGACCTAGTTGACCAAAATCTGAATAGGCTTGGTTATTGCCGTTACTGGGAAGCAATCCTAACAACTGCTCCAATGACCTCTGCTCAATGTCACAAACTGTTGGTATAGCCTGAACATTACCATGTGCTATAGGGGAAGACGCATTGTTAGCCTGGGGACAATCATTAATATTCAAGCGGTCTAAACTAGCCTCAACACTCGTTTCCACCATCGTAGATAATTGGCTGGTCAGAGACCGGACCAGCTGTGCTTGTAGACTGTTAAATATCGAAATCACTAAATGTTTAACATCATCAGCACTTAAACCTGACGGGGTAGTATCAGGTGCTCCTGCATAAGAATGGGAACTAGTTGCCGTATCCTGACGAGAGGATTCCCCTGCTCTATTTGCGTCAAAAGTCTTAGCCTTAGGTGATGATCTGGTGTTTGCCGCGATAGACGACTTCTGAGAAGTAAAAAGATTCGATTTTGCGTTATCCTTCACTATCTGGCAACCACAAACAGGACAACCTGAATGGGTCCTTTCGTAGTTATTGATGCAAACCTTGTGAAAAGAATGCCTACAGAACGTCTCCATCAATACTGCCGTATTCTGAATAGAAGAACTACAAATTTTACATATCAACGCATTATCAACAGATCCTGCACCACCTGAGGTAATATCGTCCGAACTTCTTTCGAGAGGCATCATGCAAAAGTTTGAAGAAAATATAATAAGTAGAAAAATTTCATAAGGAAAAATATACTAAAACTACAACAACAGGAAAACCCAAATATATAAGAAAATAATCGAATCGGAAATAAACAACTCAATGTATATTATTCAAGAACTAAGTTCAATTTGTTCTGGTGATCGGAAGTAAAGCATGGTAGAACAAATATAAGGTAAAGTAAATACTACAACAAATACAACTCGAACAACAACCCCAAAGGAATTTGTTTTTGTTTGTAACGTTACTGCCAGTTGTATTTGTAAACAAAACAAGGAAATGTCTATAAATTATTGGAATTTAGAAAAAATAATAATTTTTCACATTTGGTTGAATATTTTGGAAAACATGAATGAAAATTCGTTACATTTTAAATTTTTATGTTTCCACATCATTCCACTAAATGCATGAATTCTAGCAGAAAGTAGAATTCTTGCAGAAAAGTTTGGGGTCGCTGGAAATTCATAGAAAAAGGAGAAGCTGTTTCAATGTTTTGTTTTAGAAATCAAAGAAGCACATGTTTATTAGGGCTTTATTTTTTTAAATTTTAACAAAATACGTCACATATTAACAAATGTTGTATCGCCTCTACAAGCGGGGATTTACTGCGCGGCTTATCGTTCGAACTTGGAGGAGGTTACATATCATTGATATGAAGAAATCTTTCTGGGAAATGGTTTTTTCCGAATGATAAATTTTTTTCTCGAAAAATATATGTCCCTAATGTACATCGAAATAGAAATAAATGTATAAAATGTCATATGAAATTTTACACTAACGTTACAACCCAGTTCAGTCAGCTGAGTATTGCTGCTACCTTTTCTTATTCTACCATGGAAGTAAAGTAGGGTAGTAAAAAAACAGTAACCAGTCTATGACGAAAATAGTAAAAAAAGGATACAGCACTAAAAGAGAGTGAAAGAGATAGAAAAAATGTCTATAGGTAGTATTTTACGTTGGTTAAAAATGTAATCAATAAAATTTTTAAATTCATTAAGAAGACAAGTCAACATATTTCCTGGTTATAAACTTCAGCAAGAGAAGTGAGAAAAAAATACAAAAGAAAGATAGATGAAGGAAGAAATAAGGCCAGAACGGAACTACTCTTATATACGAAACATCAAAATGTTCAAAATTAAAATATTCAAAAAATTTAACGTCCATTCGGGTCCCACGTTGGGCGCCAAAAACTGTGGTATGCAAGGGGATAAATTTGAAAAAAATTTAGTTGAAATGTTTGAAGATGAATCCGTTAGCCTGGCATGCATAATTCAGCAGCCTTATTGCTCGTCGTAGGGGTGGGATCTTGCCGAAAATTCATCCTTACGATAAGCCAACTAACAGTTTATTTTCTTATGCATGTATAAAAAGGTATAGGGGGATAGAAAAGAATGAAAAAGAACCAAAGAGTAGGATACCTATAGACCAAAAGGAAGAAGAAAAGGAAAGAGTATACATCCATCATAGATAGCTAATGACTAATGACAAGTGCACGCAGAGGTTCTGCGTGATCGCAGAGGATCCCATGTCATATACTAATACAATTACAATTATTCCAGTGAGAGTAAGAGTGTAACAAAGTGAGCAAACCGACAACAAACGATGCCCAGCGGCGATCCTCACACTACGGTCTCCGCAGAGGGAGTTGTAGAGGAGATGCCAGTGCGCCAATCAGCATCCGTGATTGATCGAGCAGGGGAAGTTGAGGGACAAAGTATCTAACTTATACATTGCCGCCCACCTTGATACGCGTAAGCGTGGATCAACAAATTAAAGCTAGGAATAATTACGATAAAGATTAATAATATTATACCAATATGTCAGTAATAACATTCATGAACGTAAATTCTGATTCCTAAGTAACTAAAACGAACGATTTCTATAAACGAATAATTAAGAAATGATGGAATCCGATATTCGCTCTATTCAAGAATATGGAGACGAGTCATTGAACAATTCAATTTTAGTTTGCAAGATAGAATTTTACCGATTTGTTTCAACAACTAACTATAGTGGCCGATTTCAATGTAACGTACGAGATTACGTACTAGAGGCGGGAGGAACCGAACCGGTGAGGAGGTACCCAAAAATAGACTTTTGGGCCAGCAACGGATCTAAAACGACTTAAGGCGGTTCTGCTTCAAGTACTTGGGGGTAGAGATCAGCACCAAGTAGCAAGTCTATTGGGCTGTCATCGAAACTATCTGTTAAATCGAGATTAGGAAGTCGAGTCTTCAATTCTGAAATGGGTGGAGGCGAGTTCAATTTCCCTTTGACTTTAGGCAAGACTAATGCTTTTGTTTCCAAAAGTTTTGAGTTATTTTTTGGGGACGACAACTTAAGAGAACAAGTTTCTCTTGGTGTACCTGATTTTGACTTATCAGATAAAGATCCGGCAGGGCGACTAGAAAAGCCGATAGTTTTCTTAAGTTTCTTGGAAACAATTGAAACTGCCGACGAGGGGTCTATAAGAGCACGAACAGTGTGCGATTTGCCATTGTGAACTATATTCACTTTCGCAGTTCCCAGGAGCACAATATTATCTATTGAAGGGATAGGAGCCGGATTTAGCTTGTTTTTGTCGGCAGTTTTTCGATTTTTGACATTTGTAAAAGGCGGAGATGTGCATGGGCGGGACAAGGAAGAAGTAAATACTCGACTTTTGACCTTTGTAAAAGCCGCAGCGGAATTTTGTGGCGACAACTTACAATCAATGGCTCGAATTTTGACATGTTTCAAAGCCGGAGCGGAGCTTGGTTGCGACAAAGTGGAATTAAGTTCTCGACTTTGGACATAAGTAAAAGCCGGAGATGTCTTCAACGCTGGCGATGCAACAACTTTTCGAATGTGTGGTCGGTGGAGAAGGCTGTGGTGCCTGTGCTTTCAGCAGTTGCAACTTTGTTTGCTGTTACAGTTTTTAACAGCATGGCCACGACATAAGCAATTTATGCAATGATTATTCTTTTTAACAATTGAGAATTTGTCCTCAAACGATAGTTTAGAAAACTGGGGGCAGAGTCGCAAAACATGTCTCTGGTTAGGACAAATTGGGCAACAAGATTTCTGGGCTGAATAATTCGATGAAGTTTTTGATTTGGACAACGATTTATTCGAGGATCTAGATGCAGCAACATTCTTGGTCGACGATTGTGTCAGTTGATTCCCGTACATGTTGTAGATACAAACCAATATTTGTATCCTCTCTGTGAGGAAAACATCTACGTCATCATAAGAAGGCAACGACGACTTATTTTTTAAGCTTTGCTTCCACAGATTAAAAGTCAATTTTGGCAAACGCTGCAAACAAATACAAACTATTATTGGATCCCAATGAACCGTGACGACGTCATAGACAGTCATTGCAGCAAGACAACTACTAATCTCACGCTGGATGGTTTTCAAACCAGAGCAAGTTTTTTTTATCCAAGGAAGGGAGATTGAGCAATTGCTGGATGTGACTATTCACCACTATACGTTTATTGTCATACGTATCCGACAATGCTTCCCACGCTAAGGGGAAACTAGAATTGGTGAGTGGAAGTCTTGAAACGATTTCCCGAGCCTCACCGTCGGTTTTCTGCACTATGTTGTACAGACGTTCAACGTCTGAAACACGTGAATTTTTAACAAATAGAGTGGTGAATATGTTCCTGAACGATGGCCAAGACATAAAGTCTCCACTAAAGACTTCAATATCAATGGGAGGTAAGAACAAACTATTAATGCCGGCAGGGTCATTGGGGCAATTGGAAGAAGCTTCAGGCGGACCAAGTACGGAATGATGTGTGGGGAATGCAATAGTTTCACACAGGTACTGATGCTAATAGTCGACCAAAGTGACTTTTAGATACAATTATCAATTGCAATGAGAAAAGGCAATTGAGTTATTTCGTGTTGGTTACTATGGAGAGACCAAATGATCTGAAGCAAATCTAACCAGAATAACAACAACACGGATTGTGATATGCATGATCAACGCGACGTTGGATGATCAGTACACAACGATTTCAACAAAATTTGTGTGGACTGTATATGGGGAGATGTAAGAAACGAATTTAATGCACACGCGTAGGGGGACTGAAATTCGACCAATGATTTTGTTATTGTTCAAATTAGTAACCGAAAATGAATCGAAAAATACTAACACTCGCGGGTAGCTCACTTTTTTGGAAATCTGAGTTTACGTACCTAGTGTTAGTATGGTGATTTGATGTTAGAATAATGATGCAAAATCCATTCAAAGCAACAACAAATGATGACTTCAAATCTCGTTGTATTTCATACAAGAGAGGGAGCGGCAACAACAAAAGGGCTGGCTTTTATCCGGCTCGATGCGACCAAATGTTTAGGTGAGGACGGGGAAATCCGTTTGATGAGCAGTGGAGGGAGAAAAGAAATAAAAACACATGCAGTATGAATTTAAATATAATAATATGCTGGAAGTTTGTTGGTGATTCTTTTCAAACAACAAAATAGATTACATTTGTAATCGGTGATAGTGGCGACAGAAGCCTTTTAGTAATAGCGCGTAGACATTATTTCTCGACAAATGACTGATGACAAGTGAACGCAGAGGTTCTGAGTGATCGCAGAGGATCCCATGTCATATACTAATACAATTACAATTATTCCAGTGAGATTAAGAATGTAACAAAGTGAGCAAACCGACAACAACCGGTGCCCAGCGGCGATCCGCACACCACGGTCTCCGCAGAGGGAGTTGAAGAGGAGATGCCAGTGCGCCAATCAGCATCCGTGATTGATAGAGCAAGGGAAGTTGAGAGACAAAGTATCTAACTTATACAACCTGTGTGAGTGATACTTTACATATCACACAAACACATGTTCGTGGTACTTGATTTCACTAGCAATTCAAGTCGTTTTGGTTTTTTATACATAACAACAATAAATCATATCACTCATAGAATGATGTATTTCAATACATATAATGTGTTGGATTTGTTATTATCACTGTACAAGAAAATTGAACTTTTTTTAAAACAACAAGAAACTCCGCACAGCTTAGGAAAGAGGACCGAAAAAAAGAAAATAGGTGTAGCGGCGTTTTGAAAGCTTACGTCGGGAAGTAACGTAAATAGGCGTGGCAAGTTCCGCCCATTTCTACAAGTTTTGAAATATTCGACATCAGATTCCTTGGAATCCTTGCAGTTTAGGTATAAAGTGTATTTGGCAATATTACAGATAACAATGCTGGGTATCTTTTTATGAAAAAAATTTACCCTCATGCGAGTCACTGAACGGACCTTTTTGTTCCCTTTTTTCCAAAACTTTTAAAAACTCCTTTAAAATGTGATCGTATCAGATCAAAATATTCTACAAAATCATTTGTCATAAAATTTTACTATAGGTGGTCACCGAATACACCAAAATTCTAAATCGTACCTAAACGCCAGGAATCTGCCAAAAGTAAAATCACGTTTTAGTGTTAATCTTGTACTTTATCTGAGTTTATTAAGTTTTGTCCCACAAAACTTCATTCTAGATAGAAGACCTCAAAGACAAAAATATTCTCCATCAAATTTCATTATAAGTCGATGAATAAATGAAATATGTATTTACAATATATATCAAAAAAATATATACATCAATTTTGCCAACAAAACACCCAAATAGTTTTTGAATAAATTTGTATTGTTCTTTTTACGAGTTGATGCATGAAAGTAACATGAAATTTAGTTTTAGACGCAAGGTCTAAAAAAACGTAGACTATCCCCGCATTTTCACATACAATATCAGGAACCTATGACTTATCCTGATGACGTTATTTTATTTTATAGTACTAAAATACGTAATTTTACAAAGTCAGATCTGGGTTATCAATATTTTCCCTATATATATTCACAATAGATATTTCAAAAACAGTTTGGATCGAGCTCACATCTTCTGAAAGAATTTATTATGAAAAAACAACAAAAAAATATATTTTGTGACCGCAGATAACGAAAATGTGAATAACAACGGTAAAATATGGTCCTAAATCATATATAAAAAGCGAAAGCTTCTTTAGATGTTAAATATTATAGCTACAAATTTCTTTTGTTCAGAGACTCATAATGAAATTTGATTTGGAACATTTCTTCTTTGAAGTATTTTAGGAGATTTTGACTCAGTATTCAATAAATTTTAATTAAGAGTCTAAAAGTTTAACAAATAATTTCTACCTATAATATCTAATTTTGTAACGTCATTTTATTAACAAAGTATTTTACTTAGATATCAAGTTTGTTCTGCGACTTACAGTGAAATTTTGTGCAGAATATTTCTACTTTTAACACATTTCGTCTAAAGCTAAATTTCAGGTTACTTTCATGCATCATATCGAAAAAGGAACAAAACAAATTTATTCAAAAAAAATATTTGTGTGTTTTGTTGACAAAGTTAATGTATATATTTTCTTGATGTATATTGTAAATACATATTTCATTTATTCGGCAACTTATATTGAAATTTGATGGAGAATATTTTTGTCTTTGACGTCTTCCATCTAGAATGAAGTTTTGTGGGACAAAAATTAATAAACGCAGATAAAGATTAACCATAAATAGTAAAATTTTATGACAAATAATTTTGTAGAAAATGTTGATATGATACGATCACATCTTAAAGGAGTTTTTAAAAGTTTTCGAAAAAAGGGACCAAAACGATCCGTTTAGTGCCTCGCATGAGGGTTAATTTTTTTTCATAAAAATATACACTTGTCTACTTTTTTCGGTCCTCTTTCATAATCTGGCCGAATTATCATGCAATTATTTTTTGTGTTGTACAGTGTAATAATCATAGAATATCATTCAAATATGAAAGAGAAGACGAAACCTATTCATTAACGTAAATAAAAATATCTTTGTGTTTATTTCAGCTTGAGTCCATATTTTGTTGTAATTCAATTGTTTGTATAACAACAAAATATTTTAAAGTGGATATGAAATTGATTAGTTGCGGGCGAAGGGTAGGGAATACTATAGTTTCAGTTGTCACCAAACAACTTCATCAGTTCCCTTTTTCGCCGACTCTGTATCGATAAACAGGTCAATAAATCCATCTAGCGAATTAAATAAAATGAAAAATTTGCTGTATGGCCCTAAAGCTGTTTACCCTACAATTTGAGTTGAACTAAAGAATTTCATATCCACCACTGTTTTTATGTCATCTTTGCTTCGCAAAGAATACGAACATAGGAATGTTGCTTCAATAAGCGGGGGTAAAAACAACAAGAAAGTTGTTTTTGCATTACGCATTGGTCAACAAGGCCGTGCTGATGCCTATTATTGTTGTTGGCGTTTTTTATTGTTGGACTGCAGAATTTTACATCTTTCTGTTTATTTCAGCTTGAGTCCATATTTTGTTGTAATTCAATTGTTTGAATAACAACAAAATATTTTAAAGTGGATATGAAATTGATTAGTTGCGGGCGAAGGATAGGGAATACTATAGTTTCAGTTGTCACCAAACAACTTCATCAGTTCCCTTTTTCGCCGACTCTGTATCGATAAACAGGTCAATAAAGCCATCTAGCGAATTAAATAAAATGAGAAATTTGCTGTATGGCCCTAAAGCTGTTTACCCTACAATTTGAGTCGAACTAAAGAATTTCATATCCACCACTGTTTTTATGTCGTCTTTGCTTCGCAACGAATACGAACATAGGAATGTTGCTTCAATAAGCGGGGGTAAAAACAACAAGAAAGTTGTTTTTGCATTACGCATTGGTCAACAAGGCCGTGCTGATGCCTATTATTGTTGTTTGAATAACAACAAAATTGTTTGAATAACAACACAATTGTTTGAATAACAACAAAATATTTTAAAGTGGATATGAAATTTATTAGTTGCGGGCGAAGCGTAGGGAATACTATAGTTTCAGTTGTCACCAAACAACTTCATCAGTTCCCTTTTTCGCCGACTCTGTATCGATAAACAGGTCAATAAAGCCATCTAGCGAATTAAATAAAATGAGAAATTTGCTGTATGGCACTAAAGCTGTTTACCCTACAATTTGAGTCGAACTAAAGAATTTCATATCCACCACTGTTTTTATGTCGTCTTTGCTTCGCAAAGAATACGAACATATGAATGTTGCTTCAATAAGCAACAAGAAAGTTGTTTTTGCATTACGCATTGGTCAACAAGGCCGTGCTGATGCCTATTATTGTTGTTGGTGTTTTTTTATATTGTTGGACTGCAGAATTTTACATCTTTGTGTTTATTTCAGCTTGAGTCCATATTTTGTTGTAATTCAATTGTTTGAATAACAACAAAATATTTTAAAGTGGATATGAAATTGATTAGTTGCGGGCGAAGGGTAGGGAATACTATAGTTTCAGTTGTCACCAAACAACTTCATCAGTTCCCTTTTTCGCCGACTCTGTATCGATAAACAGTTCAATAAAGCCATCTAGCGAATTAAATAAAATGAGAAATTTGCTGTATGGCCCTAAAGCTGTTTACCCTACAATTTGAGTCGAACTAAAGAATTTCATATCCACCACTGTTTTTATGTCGTCTTTGCTTCGCAAAGAATACGAACATAGGAATGTTGCTTCAATAAGCGGGGGTAAAAACAACAAGAAAGTTGTTTTTGCATTACGCATTGGTCAACAAGGCCGTGCTGATGCCTATTATTGTTGTTGGCGTTTTTAATTGTTGGACTGCAGAATTTTACATCTTTGTGTTAATTTCAGCGTGAGTCCATATTTTGTTGTAATTCAATTGTTTGAATAACAACAAAATATTTTAAAGTGGATATGAAATTGATTAGTTGCGGGCGAAGGGTAGGGAACACTATAGTTTCAGTTGTCACCAAACAACTTTATCAGTTCCCTTTTTGCCGACTCTGTATCGATAAACAGGTCAATAAAGCCATCTAGCGAATTAAATAAAATGAGAAATTTTCTGTATGGCCCTAAAGCTGTTTACCCTATAATTTGAGTCGAACTAAAGAATTTCATATCCTCCACTGTTTTTATGTCGTCTTTGCTTCGCAACGAATACGAACATAGGAATGTTGCTTCAATAAGCGGGGGTAAAAACAACAAGAAAGTTGTTTTTGCATTACGCATTGGTCAACAAGGCCGTGCTGATGCCTATTATTGTTGTTTGAATAACAACAAAATTGTTTGAATAACAACACAATTGTTTGAATAACAACAAAATATTTTAAAGTGGATATGAAATTGATTAGTTGCGGGCGAAGGGTAGGGAATACTATAGTTTCCGTTGTCACCAAACAACTTCATCAGTAGTGCGATTCTGTAACTTTTTTTAATAACGAACTGACATCGGTAGTTAACGAAAATATTCGGTTGAGTTAACGAATGTGCTATTCTGTAACTTTATGTTAACGATTGTAGAAATCGTTAACTCATACCGACGGAAATCGATAGGAAGGAAATGTCAAATATTATATTTTAATATTAATTAAAATATATTTTGAAGCTGAAAACATTATTTCGTCGCGAGTACAAAACATAAAGCGTTTAAGAAGGAAACAATTCAGATTTTTGAAGGAATTTGGCTCAAATATGTGTCTTTTGGATGAATACGGAATGCAGTAAAGAAGGATTTCTTAAGATGTTTTTATTGTGTGTGTGATTTAAAAGTAATAAAAGTGATAAAGCCATCATTAATCTTTTTTAAAAGCGCAGTTGTATTTTTTTTAATTAAAAGTTGGGATCATATTTTGGGTTGTGGCGCTCTGTATGGAAATTCAGCTTTGATATTTGACATGACTTAAGCAGCTTCAGTGATCGTGGATCCACGTTACCGTCATTTGAGTTTATATATTCACAAATTCAATTCACGCCCACATGTAATGAAATTATAGCGGAGAGTATGAAAAGTTCGAAAATCCAATCTTATACGCCATTTTTAGCATTGTGATTGTTAGTGATGCTGAGTTAAAATCTATAAGATTATCACAGAGCAAAGTAGGTTATAGTAATACTATTCACGTGTTGGCCTCAATGCTAAATTAAAGCCAACGAAAGCCTCCTAGAAAGATAGT
Organism: Musca autumnalis; assembly: GCF_047663935.1. Classification (NCBI taxonomy): domain Eukaryota; kingdom Metazoa; phylum Arthropoda; class Insecta; order Diptera; family Muscidae; genus Musca; species Musca autumnalis. The sequence goes on along the minus strand of NW_027412088.1, from coordinate 123,790,388 downwards.
GTTACGGACATTGGTATAGGTCTTACATAGCAGTACCACACTTGAGTTCTTTTGAAGCATTAGATAACGTTTTTCCTCTTTAGTAAGTAAAACAAAGGTTAGCGTAGTCTTCATATGTAGGATAGCATGGGGCAGCTTCGCCACTGTTGCGCCTTCGCCAGCGCCGATTTAATTGATGCTACATGAAGGTGGTCTAAAGGAAATTTATGAGTTAATCGAAGATCAAAGAGAACTTTGATGATCTTTATGCAGATTCAATAAAATCGGCGCTGGCGAAAGCACAACAGTGGCGAAGCTGACCCATGTTATCATACATAGTTAACCCTTATGTAAACGCTTTAAGAAGATTTTTCTCAATAAGGCAGAATTTACCTTGTGTACACTCCTCATTAACATAACATATGCTCATATAAAAACGCCGTTTTTAAAAGAAATCAACAAAATATTGCAATAATGTACTGTCGTTAAGACTTAACAACAACTTTTTTTTGGTTGTAAACTTAACAATAATTTTCGGTAATTAACGACAAAATTTACCGACAAAAATTGTTAAAATTGGTATACAGAATAGCACTTACCGAAAATTATCGTTAACTACCGACATTCGTCGTTAATTCTGTCGTTAAAGAGTTACAGAATCGCACTACAGTTCCCTTTTTCGCCGACTCTGTATCGATAAACAGGTCAATAAAGCCATCTAGCGAATTAAATAAAATGAGAAATTTGCTGTATGGCACTAAAGCTGTTTACCCTACAATTTGAGTCGAACTAAAGAATTTCATATCCACCACTGTTTTTATGTCGTTTTTGCTTCGCAAAGAATACGAACATAGGAATGTTGCTTCAATAAGCGGGGGTAAAAACAACAAGAATATTGTTTTTGCATTACGCATTGGTCAACAAGGCAGTGCTGATGCCTATTATTGTTGTTGGCGTTTTTTATTGTTGGACTGCAGAATTTCATATCCACTTTAAAATATTTTGTTGTTATTCAAACAATTGAATTACAACAAAATATGGACTCAAGCTGAAATAAACACAAAGATGTAAAATTCTGCAGTCCAACAATAAAAAACGCCAACAACAATAATAGGCATCAGCACGGCATTGTTGACCAATGCATAATGCAAAAACAACTTTCTTGTTGTTTTTACCCCCGCTTATTGAAGCAACATTCCTATGTTCGTATTCTTTGCGAAGCAAAGACGACATAAAACAAGTAAGAAAAGTCTATAGTCGGACGGAGCCGACCATGGGATACCCTATACCACTATCCCTGGACAATCGCTCTCAACGGAACTTCTTTTCAATGATTGCGAAAATTTAATTATCAAATATCAGAGATGTAATGTATAATACTTATGACCAAAACCAAAAAGTTATCTAGCATGACAAAGACATTTTTGAAGCAGGAAAAGAAAATTTAGTTCACACAATCTAAAATGTAATGAAACCCACTTATGTACTACTACTACTTCCGTTGTTTAACCGCAACGTTATTGAAACTTTTACCAATTTCACACAAAAGTTTCAGTCCATTTAACCCGCTAATTATTATCTATCTTCACGTTGGTTTGAACGCTTCTTCTTCATCATAAACTCAAACTTTGTTTAAAATTTTGCGGGTTATTATTTTGACCTACAGAGCCGCTACAATGATGCTTAAAATTTTGTTTTTGGTCCATTTCATCCCCTGAACATTTCACGATCATCAACAAAAACTAATCATTTCCATTCTGGCCCGAACCCAACCTCCTTTAAAAATTCGTTACAATCGGTCCATAATTGCGGCCTTAAGCTTGTTTACAATTTTTAATGGACGGACACACATCGCTAAATCGCTTTATCTCATCGAGATATGAAATTCGGCATACCAAATAAGGGGTCTAGGGCGAATAGTTCGTGGTGTTACATAAACTTTTGGAGAGATAATAGGTAGAATGGGATAAAAGTGTGGTTCTCTACACAGAACCCATTATATATTAGGCAGAAGGCCCGTTATCTAGCAAACACTTTATTGCAATTTACATCAGAAATACATATATATTTCCTCAAGGAATTAAAATATCGACCAAAAATAAAATTTTTATATTTTTCATACAAAAGTAGTGGTCCATTTCACCCGCCAAAGAATATCAGATCATCATTCAAAATTGTAGGCATCTTTTTCGACCTATACTCTTGCCCGGTGAAAAATTTCGTGACTATTGATGTATAATTGCGACTTCTAGCGAGTTTATTATTACACTACAAACAAATAACGGAATATATTAGGCTGTAACTCTGTTATCTTATCATGCACACCAACATAATTGGCATCAATTGAAAGGTCAAGCGTTCCACTTTCAAGTATATCTCACTTGTCCGGAATGTCACTTCCAGGAATTAAGATATAAGCTGTATATTAAAAATTTTCACAATTTTCACACAAAAGTTTTGGTCCATTTAACCCTCTAAATATTATCCGATCGCCATCTCAAATTGCAAGCTTCTCCTTTGTGATATACTCTTACCTTATTTAAAATTACGCGTTGATCGGACTATTATTGAGACCTACAGAGCCGCTAGAAAATTGGATAAATATTATGTTTTTGGTCCATTTCACCCGCTAAATATTTCACGATCATCACCAACAAGAATAGGGATCTATTCTGATCTGAACCCGACCTCCATACAAAATTTCGTGACGATCGGTCCATAATTGCGGCCTGGAGCGTGTTTACAATTTATAATGGACAGACGGACGGACGGACTGACGGACGGACGGACACACATCTCAAAATCGCTCTATCTCGTCGAGATATGAAGATTGGTATACCACATTGGGGGTCTCCGACGAATATTTCGCGGTGTTACATGAATTTTTACCAAAACAAACTTATAATACCCTTTTCCACATTGTGGTATAGGGTATAAAAAACAGTGGTGGATATGAAATTCTTTAGTTCGACTCAAATTGTAGGGTAAACAGCTTTACGGCCATACAGCAAATTTCTCATTTTATTTAATTCGCTAGATGGCTTTATTGACCTGTTTATCGATACAGAGTCGGCGAAAAAGGGAACTGATGAAGTTGTTTGGTGACAACTGAAACTATAGTACTTCCTACCCTTCGCCCGCAACTAATCAATTTCATATCCACTTTAAAATATTTTGTTGTTATTCAAACAATTGAATTACAACAAAATATGGACTCAAGCTGAAATAAACACAAAGATGTAAAATTCTGCAGTCCAACAATGAAAAACGCCAACAACAATAATAGGCATCAGCACGGCCTTGTTGACCAATGCGTAATGCAAAAACAACTTTCTTGTTGTTTTTACCCCCGCTTATTGAAGCAACATTCCTATGTTCGTATTCTTTGCGAAGCAAAGACGACATAAAAACAGTGGTGGATATGAAATTCTTTAGTTCGACTCAAATTTTAGGGTAAACAGCTTTAGGGCCATACAGCAAATTTCTCATTTTATTTAATTCGCTAGATGGCTTTATTGACCTGTTTGACGATACAGAGTCGGCGAAAAAGGGAACTGATGAAGTTCTTTGGTGACAACTGAAACTATAGTATTCCCTACTCTTCGCCCGCAACTAATCAATTTCATATCCACTTTAAAATATTTTGTTGTTATTCAAACAATTGAATTACAACAAAATATGGACTCAAGCTGAAATAAACACAAAGATGTAAAATTCTGCAGTCCAACAATAAAAAACGCCAACGCACGGCCTTGTTGACCAATGCGTAATGCAAAAACAACTTTCTTGTTGTTTTTACCCCCGCTTATTGAAGCAACATTCCTATGTTCGTATTCTTTGCGAAGCAAAGACGACATAAAAACAGTGGTGGATATGAAATTCTTTAGTTCGACTCAAATTGTAGGGTAAACAGCTTTAGGGCCATACAGCAAATTTCTCATTTTATTTAATTCGCTAGATGGCTTTATTGACCTGTTTATCGATACAGAGTCGGCGAAAAAGGGAACTGATGAAGTTGTTTGGTGACAACTGAAACTATAGTATTCCCTACCCTTCGCCCGCAACTAATCAATTTCATATCCACTTTAAAATATTTTGTTGTTATTCAAACAATTGAATTACAACAAAATATGGACTCAAGCTGAAATAAACACAAAGATGTAAAATTCTGCAGTCCAACAATAAAAAACGCCAACGCACGGCCTTGTTGACCAATGCGTAATGCAAAAACAACTTTCTTGTTGTTTTTACCCCCGCTTATTGAAGCAACATTCCTATGTTCGTATTCTATGCGAAGCAAAGACGACATAAAAACAGTGGTGGATATGAAATTCTTTAGTTCGACTCAAATTGTAGGGTAAACAGCTTTAGGGCCATACAGCAAATTTCTCATATTTATTTAATTCGCTAGATTCATTTATTGACCTGTTTATCGATACAGAGTCGGCGAAAAAGGGAACTGATGAAGTTGTTTGGTAACAACTGAAACTATAGTATTCCCTACCCTTCGCCCGCAACTAATCAATTTCATATTCACTTTAAAATATTTTGTTGTTATTCAAACAATTGTGTTGTTATTCAAACAATTTTGTTGTTATTCAAACAACAATAATAGGCATCAGCACGGCCTTGTTGACCAATGCGTAATGCAAAAACAACTTTCTTGTTGTTTTTACCCCCGCTTATTGAAGCAGCATTCCTATGTTCGTATTCGTTGCGAAGCAAAGACGACATAAAAACAGTGGTGGATATGAAATTCTTTAGTTCGACTCAAATTGTAGGGTAAACAGCTTTAGGGCCATACAGAAAATTTCTCATTTTATTTAATTCGCTAGATGGCTTTATTGACCTGTTTATCGATACAGAGTCGGCGAAAAAGGGAACTGATAAAGTTGTTTGGTGACAATTGAAACTATAGTGTTCCCTACCCTTCGCCCGCAACTAATCAATTTCATATCCACTTTAAAATATTTTGTTGTTATTCAAACAATTGAATTACAACAAAATATGGACTCAAGCTGAAATAAACACAAAGATGTAAAATTCTGCAGTCCAACAATAAAAAACGCCAACGCACGGCCTTGTTGACCAATGCGTAATGCAAAAACAACTTTCTTGTTGTTTTTACCCCCGCTTATTGAAGCAACATTCCTATGTTCGTATTCTTTGCGAAGCAAAGACGACATAAAAACAGTGGTGGATATGAAATTCTTTAGTTCCACTCAAATTGTAGGGTAATCAGCTTTAGGGCCATACAGCAAATTTCTCATTTTATTTAATTAGCTAGATGGCTTTATTGACCTGTTTATCGATACAGAGTCGGCGAAAAAGGGAACTGATGAAGTTGTTTGGTGACAACTGAAACTATAGTATTCCCTATCCTTCGCCCACAACTAATCAATTTCATATCCACTTTAAAATATTTTGTTGTTATTCAAACAATTGAATTACAACAAAATATGGACTCAAGCTGAAATAAACACAAAGATGTAAAATTCTGCAGTCCAACAATAAAAAACGCCAACAACAATAATAGGCATCAGCACGGCCTTGTTGACCAATGAGTAATGCAAAAACAACTTTCTTGTTGTTTTTACCCCCGCTTATTGAAGCAACATTCCTATGTTCGTATTCTTTGCGAAGCAAAGACGACATAAAAACAGTGGTGGATATGAAATTCTTTAGTTCGACTCAAATTGTAGGGTAAACAGCTTTAGGGCCATACAGCAAATTTCTCATTTTATTTAATTCGCTAGATGGCTTTATTGACCTGTTTATCGATACAGAGTCGGCGAAAAAGGGAACTGTTGAAGTTGTTTGGTGACAACTGAAACTATAGTATTCCCTACCCTTCGCCCGCAACTAATCAATTTCATATCCACTTTAAAATATTTTGTTGTTATTCAAACAATTGAATTACAACAAAATATGGACTCAAGCTGAAATAAACACAAAGATGTAAAATTCTGCAGTCCAACAATAAAAAACGCCAACAACAATAATAGGCATCAGCACGGCCTTGTTGACCAATGCGTAATGCAAAAACAACTTTCTTGTTGTTTTTACCCCCGCTTATTGAAGCAACATTCCTATGTTCGTATTCTTTGCGAAGCAAAGACGACATAAAAACAGTGGTGGATATGAAATTCTTTAGTTCGACTCAAATTGTAGGGTAAACAGCTTTAGGGCCATACAGCAAATTTCTCATTTTATTTAATTCGCTAGATGGCTTTTTTGACCTGTTTATCGATACAGAGTCGGCGAAAAAGGGAACTGATGAAGTTGTTTGGTGACAACTGAAACTATAGTATTCCCTACCCTTCGCCCACAACTAATCAATTTCATATCCACTTTAAAATATTTTGTTGTTATTCAAACAATTGAATTACAACAAAATATGGACTCAAGCTGAAATAAACACAAAGATGTAAAATTCTGCAGTCCAACAATAAAAAACGCCAACAACAATAAAACAGTGGTGTAAACCTTGTTGACCAATGCGTAATGCAAAAACAACTTTCTTGTTGTTTTTACCCCCGCTTATTGAAGCAACATTCCTATGTTCGTATTCTTTGCGAAGCAAAGACGACATAAAAACAGTGGTGGATATGAAATTCTTTAGTTCGACTCAAATTGTAGGGTAAACAGCTTTAGGGCCATACAGCAAATTTCTCATTTTATTTAATTCGCTAGATGGCTTTATTGACCTGTTTATCGATACAGAGTCGGCGAAAAAGGGAACTGATGAAGTTGTTTGGTGACAACTGAAACTATAGTATTCCCTACCCTTCGCCCGCAACTAATCAATTTCATATCCACTTTAAAATATTTTGTTGTTATTCAAACAATTGAATTACAACAAAATATGGACTCAAGCTGAAATAAACACAAAGATGTAAAATTCTGCAGTCCAACAATAAAAAACGCCAACAACCTAAATAAAAATAGGTAAAAAAACTTTTTAAGTTAAACATACATTGCAATGTTTAAGATAAATGTACTAAAAATCAAAAAATAATAAAATAGATACAGTCGTGGGAATTATAAACATATGCATAGACTAGACTAAAATAAAACCGTGAGGCACGTCAATCGTCTACAATCGTTGATTAAAATGTTTGTTTTGTAATGTTACACTATAATTAGGCAGTTGTTCAACCGACAACGATGGACGTGTGATAAGTAGGGCTAGAATGTGAAAACAAGCTAGCAAGCTCGATTATAAGCGAGTTTTAGGGTTTCATAGTGGTGAGCGAGTAGTACTTTGTCGATTAAAGACAAATTACGAGCAGTGAAACGCTTCCTCGCCAGACAACAGTGTGAATGTCCAACGATAAACTAGTTGAAACATCTCTTTTATTTACATGGAGTGTATAAATATTGGAATTTCCATGAGCAAGAAATAGTAAGTAATTTCCTCACCGTCTGCGGGCCAACTGCCTAACGACGAATTAAACGATTCTTCTACCGCACATTAAGTCGATAATTTGTAGACAATTGACGTGCCCCACGGTTTTATTTTAGTCTAGTCTATGCATATGTTTATAATTCCCACGACTGTATCTATTTTATTATTTTTTTGGTTTTTAGTACATTTATCTTAAACATTGCAATGGATGTTTAACATAAAACCGTTTAACTTAAAAAGTTTTTTTACCTATTTTTATTTTTTAGTTTTTATTTCGCATTATGTTTAATTCGTTTAGTGCTTCATTATAGCAAGGTTTCTTGCCCGTTAGTTTATTGCAGTCCAACTCCTCTATACGTAGTCCCTGCAAAGATCTTACTCTACTAAGAGCCACGTAGGCTTGGCCTTCTTCAAACAGTTTCGCACCTAAGTATACGACTGCGTGATCCACAGTGCTGCCCTGCATTTTATGTATAGTAGAAACCCATGATAGTATTAAAGGCAACATTCTTCTTTCAGCCGTCCCGTAATTGTACTTAGCTGGAAACTGTATGGCTTTCGGGTGTATAAGATGTACTGTATAGTGCACTGTATTCTTCTTGTCAAGCCCTTTTATTTGATACCCATATTGGTGGGATTGATAAAAAATTGTTATCAGCCATTTGGTAGCGGCGGCCATCTTAGATTTCAATTTTGCATAGTAAATTGTATTCTACTTGTTGAGACCTTTCATTTGATACCCATTTTGAGGGGATTGATAAAACCTAAGTTATACGCCATTTTGTAGAGGCCGCCATCTTAGATTTTAACTTTATATAGTACATTGTATTCTACTGGTTGAGCACTTTCATTTGACACCCATATTGATGGGATTGATAAAACCTACGTTATCCGCCATTTTGTAGCGGCCGCAATCTTGGATTTAAATTTTTTATGGTATATTGTATTCTGCTTGTTGAGCCCTTTCATTTGATACCCATATTGATGGGATTGATAAAACCTACGTTATCCGCCATTTTGTAGCGGCCGCCATCTTGGATTTCAATTTTTTATACTATATTGTATTCTGCTTGTTGAGCCCTTTCATTTGATACCCATATTGATGGGATTGATAAAACCTACGTTATCCGCCATTTTGTAGCGGCCGCCATCTTGGATTTCAATTTTTTATAGTATATTGTATTCTGCTTGTTGAGCCCTTTCATTTGATACCCATATTGATGGGATTGATAAAACCTACGTTATCCGCCATTTTGTAGCGGCCGCCATCTTGGATTTCAATTTTTTATAGTATATTGTATTCTGCTTGCTGAGCACTTTCATTTGATACCCATATTGATCGGATTGATAAAACCTACGTTATCCGCCATTTTGTAGCGGCCGCCATCTTGAATTTATAATGATAATGAATAAATATAATTGTATTGTCACCAAAATCCAAGTGTATACAAAATTTCAGATTAATCGGTTGACAGGAAGAGGGTGAAATTTGAATTACTAAATTTGACCCAAGAATAAATAATAAATAATAAAACAAACGGGGTGAGCTAAATAAAACCATTTAAAAAAAGAAGTTAACAGTGCATTAAATACAATGTTCTCTTGTCAATGGAGTTAACAGATCAATGTGCTGTTCATAACAGCTAGCTGTCTGTTCACCGACAAATTAACATAACATATCCAACACATATAAGATTTAACAAACACCAACACAGATATCTTATTATATGTAAAATTAATCAGCAACTCCAACTGCTCCTACGCCGCAATTTGTATGCACTTTTCTTGCCAATTTATTTTTATGAAACACAGTTCTTATACTTCATATGAACTCTTAATAGTGCCCATTACTACACTACAGCACTTGAGATTATATAACCACTTTGTTTCCAAGAATCTCTGATAATTGCGGCTTCCGAGATCGAAAATAGACAAAATGATCAAACTGTAGGATGCTGTCACAACTGGCCAACACACGAAACAACTGAATATGGCACAACGTTGGAGTTGATTCTTAGACACAGCTACTTGTAAACATTAAGGGCAGCAATATAGCAAGGCAGGAAAAAGGAAAATCCTAAAAACTATAGAAGCACTAAGTAGTACAGACGTTCAATGTCTGAAAGACGTGAATTTTTAACAAATAGAATGGTTAATATGTCCCTGAACGATGGCCAAGACTCCCCACTAAAGACTTTAATATCAAGGGCAGGTAACAACAAACTATTAGTGCAGGCAGGGTCATTGGAGCAATTGGAAGAAGCTTCAGGTGGACCAAGTACGGAGGGAGAACCAGACTGCACAGGAATAGGCAAGATAGGCTTGTCCAATCACAAAATGGATGGAGGTGCTACTTCAGGAAGATTTAACGAATTTTAAGGGTGTGGTGAGGGAGCGATAACAGGTAAAGGAGTTTCATTGCCTAGAGGCTTAAGGCGTTCAATATGCTTGTCAATGGTAGACAAACTCCGGAGATAGGCAATGTAGGATGTACAATATTTTTCCTCAACGACATCATCTCGAATGTCGTGAGGAAGTTTTTTCATTCATCATAAGTGCACTTGACTTTAGACCACAATTTTCGAAACTCAGAACTGTGGATTTCGAAATAATATACATTATTGTTAGATTCATTTCTCTGTTCAAAGGAATCACACGTCTCAAAACGATGTCAGCAGCTCTAACAAAACGAGTAACCGGGGTGACTGACATTTTGCAATGTATATGAACAAAATCACCAAGGTAAATGAGCAAAACTTGCAATTAATTTGCAACAAGCAACTAAGAAAGGTAAAAAGAAGATACAATTCAAGCACAAATTGCTGTAGCTCCAAGGAAATAAGAAATGTCCACAAAAAAACTTCCAAAATTGTACAGTTGTACCGTAGAGATTTGGCAGGGCGATAGCAATTTTAAATCAAATGGGAGATAAGTTCAAGAACCTTTCTCAGGACGAACAAAAACTACTTTAATTTGGCCAAAGAATGCTAAAAAGTCTCAATTTTACAAAAGTTTATATGGTGCTACCAAGTGTAGGGTGTATGAAAAGGTGAGATTTTCCAATGCTGGGGTGTACTTGTCGAAATTCCTACGAATCAACGCAGATAAAATAATTTGTCAGAAATATGTCTTATTTGGTTGACACGTTGGTGCAAGGTATGCCAAAAGTAGGGTGTATTTGTCCAAAAATACCGAAACCCCTACGGAGACTCTAATAATTTTCCAAAATGTTTAACAAATATTGCCCAAAACAATATAAAAATGTCGAAAAACAAGTATTTTCACATATATTCTCTGCTAGAATTTGAAGGGTGAATTTGTCCAAAAATTCCAAAAACCCTACTGCCAATTAATTATATTTCAAAAAATCATCGAAAAATAGCTTTCAAAATTAATTATTAAAAATTTACAATGTGCTGTTTTACCTCACTGTGCTAACCTATCAACGGATATAGCAAAAAGAGGAATCGACAACACAATTGGCGCTAGCAGAGAAATGACTATATGTGAACAGTGAAGCTGCAAGTGAGTGCACAGGATCAGCAGAGTTTTTTAAGGGACGCTTAAAAAGGCAGGAAAGTTGTTGGTAGAATTACCAAGTAATTTCTCAAATTAGTATAATTACCTATTAGACAAAAAGTAGGAGAATAGAAAAACGACTGTATATGGGTAAATGTGAGAAACGAATTTAATGCTCTCGCGTAGGGGGATTGAAATTCGACCAATACTTTTGTTATTGTTCAGATTAGTAACCGAAAACAAAACGAAAAATACTAACACTCGCGGATAGCTCACTTTTTTGGAAATCTGAGTTTACGTACCTGGTGTTAGTATGGTGATTTTATGTTAAGATAATGATGCAAAATCCGTTCAAAGCAACAACAAATGATGAAATCAAATCTCGTTGTATTTCATACAAGAGAGGGAGCGGCAACAACAAAAGGACTGGCTTTTACCCGGCTCGATGCGACCAAATGTTTAGGTGAGGAAGGGGAAATCCGTTTGATGAGCAGTGGAGGGAGAAAAGAAATAAAAACACAAGCAGTATCAATTTAAATATATTAATATGCTAGAAGATTTGTTGGTGATTCTTTTCAAACAACAAAATAGATTACCTTTTGTAATCGGTGATAGTGGCGACAGAAGCCTTTTAGTAATAACGCGTAGACGTTATTTCTCGACAAATGACTGATGAAAAGTGAACGCAGAGGTTCTGAGTGATTGCAGAGGATCCCATGTCATATACTAATACAATTACAATTATTCCAGTGAGAGTAAGAGTGTAACAATGTGAGCAAACCGACAACAACCGATGCCCAGCGGCGATCCGCACACTACGGTCTCCACAGAGGGAGTTGTAGAGAAGATGCCAGTGCGCCAATCAGCATCCGTGATTGATCGAGCAGGAGAAGTTGAGGGACAAAGTATCTAACTTATACAACCTGTGTGAGTGATACTTTACATATCACGTACACGTACTTGATTTCACTAGCAATTCAAGTCGTTTTGGTTTTTATACATAACAACTATGTACCCAATAAATCATATCACTCATAGAATGATGTATTTCAACTACCTTTCCCGTTTAATTGCCTCACAACCTAAATCCCCAAAGTTTTTCATATAAATGAGTTCAAACTGTCCCGGTTAACTACTTTTCTATAAGTACCCAATTCGGACATTTTCTCGTCAAATATTTTCTCCAAAAGGAACATTTAATAATACTTTTATCGGTTTATTACCCGCACTGGTGTACCTGAATTGTGATGAAGATGTCCAGTGCTATATAATGCTCAATTTATGCTAAATTTCTTATTGGTTAAATAATACAACTTATATATTTTTAGACCTGAAATTAACTATTCTACTATACATCGTTTTGTTTCATGACGATTATGTTCTAATTGTTGTCATCTTCGTAAGGTTGAGATGAGATTTTTATAACTACTCATATGAGGTAGCTATGCGGGATTTTCGTAACTACCTTTCTCGCATAACTGCCTCATTCTTTTGGAATTTTATGGGAGGTAGTTAACCGGGGTGCAGTGTACATATAATGTGTTGGATTTGTTATTAACACTGTACAACAAAATTGAACTTTTTTTAAAACTACAAGAAACCCCGCACAGATTACGAAAGAGGACCGAAAAAAAGAAAACACGTGTATCGGCGTTTTGAAAGTTTACGCCGGGAAGTAACCTAAATAGGTGTGGCAAGTTCCGCCCATTTCTACAAGTTTTGAAATATTCGACATCAGATTCCTTGGAATCCTTGCATTTTAGGTATAAAGTGTCTTTGGCAATATTACAGATAACAATGCGGGGTATCTTTTTATGAAAAAAAATTACCTCTTTGTGTTTATTTCAGCTTTAGTCCATATTTTGTTGTATTCAAGTATTTGAATAACAACAAAATGTTTTACAGTGGATATGAAATTGATTAGTTGCGGGCGGAGGGTGGGGAATACTATAGTTTCAGTTGTCACCAAACAACTTCATCAGTTCCCTTTTCCGCCGACTCTGTATCGATAAACAGGTCAATAAGCCCATCCAGCAAATTAAACAAAATGAGAAATTTGCTATATGGCCCTAAAACTGATTACCCTACAATTTGAGTCGAACTGAAGAATTTTATATCCACCACTGTTTTTATGTCGTCTTTGCTTTGCAAAGAATACGAACATAGGAGTGTTGCTTCAATAAGCGGGGGTAAAACAACGAGAAAGTTGTTGTTTTTGCATTACGCATTGATCAACAAGGCCGTGCTGATGCCTATTATTGTTGTTGGCGTTTTTTATTGTTGGACTGCAGAATTTTACATCTTTGTGTTTATTTCAGCTTTAGTCCATATTTTGTTGTATTCAAGTATTTGAATAACAACAAAATGTTTTACAGTGGATATGAAATTGATTAGTTGCGGGCGGAGGGTGGGGAATACTATAGTTTCAGTTGTCACCAAACAACTTCATCAGTTCCCTTTTCCGCCGACTCTGTATCGATAAACAGGTCAATAAGCCCATCCAGCAAATTAAACAAAATGAGAAATTTGCTATATGGCCCTAAAAATGATTACCCTACAATTTGAGTCGAACTAAAGAATTTTATATCCACCACTGTTTTTATGTCGTCTTTGCTTTGCAAAGAATACGAACATAGGAGTGTTGCTTCAATAAGCGGGGGTAAAACAACGAGAAAGTTGTTGTTTTTGCATTACGCATTGATCAACAAGGCCGTGCTGATGCCTATTATTGTTGTTGGCGTTTTTTATTGTTGGACTGCAGAATTTTACATCTTTGTGTTTATTTCAGCTTTAGTCCATATTTTGTTGTATTCAAGTATTTGAATAACAACAAAATGTTTTACAGTGGATATGAAATTGATTAGTTGCGGGCGGAGGGTGGGGAATACTATAGTTTCAGTTGTCACCAAACAACTTCATCAGTTCCCTTTTCCGCCGACTCTGTATCGATAAACAGGTCAATAAGCCCATCCAGCAAATTAAAGAAAATGAGAAATTTGCTATATGGCCCTAAAACTGATTACCCTACAATTTGAGTCGAACTAAAGAATTTTATATCCACCACTGTTTTTATGTCGTCTTTGCTTTGCAAAGAATACGAACATAGGAGTGTTGCTTCAATAAGCGGGGGTAAAACAACGAGAAAGTTGTTGTTTTTGCATTACGCATTGATCAACAAGGCCGTGCTGATGCCTATTATTGTTGTTGGCGTTTTTTATTGTTGGACTGCAGAATTTTACATCTTTGTGTTTATTTCAGCTTTAGTCCATATTTTGTTGTATTCAAGTATTTGAATAACAACAAAATGTTTTACAGTGGATATGAAAGTGATTAGTTGCGGGCGGAGGGTGGGGAATACTATAGTTTCAGTTGTCACCAAACAACTTCATCAGTTCCCTTTTCCGCCGACTCTGTATCGATAAACAGGTCAATAAGCCCATCCAGCAAATTAAACAAAATGAGAAATTTGCTATATGGCCCTAAACGTTGTTTTACCCCCGCTTATTGAAGCAACACTCCTATGTTTCGTATTCTTTGCAAAGCAAAGACGACATAAAAACAGTGGTGGATATAAAATTCTTTAGTTCGACTCAAATTGTAGGGTAATCAGTTTTAGGGCCATATAGCAAATTTCTCATTTTGTTTAATTTGCTGGATGGGCTTATTGACCTGTTTATCGATACAGAGTCGGCGGAAAAGGGAACTGATGAACTTGTTTGGTGACAACTGAAACTATAGTATTCCCCACCCTCCGCCCGCAACTAATCAATTTCATATCCACTGTAAAACATTTTGTTGTTATTCAAATACTTGAATACAACAAAATATGGACTAAAGCTGAAATAAACACAAAGATGTAAAATTCTGCAGTCCAACAATAAAAATCGCCAACAACAATAATAGGCATCAGCACGGCCTTGTTGATCAATGCGTAATGCAAGTATTTGAATAACAACAAAATGTTTTACAGTGGATATGAAATTGATTAGTTGCGGGCGGAGGGTGGGGAATACTATAGTTTCAGTTGTCACCAAACAACTTCATCAGTTCCCTTTTCCGCCGACTCTGTATCGATAAACAGGTCAATAAGCCCATCCAGCAAATTAAACAAAATGAGAAATTTGCTATATGGCCCTAAAACTGATAACCCTACAATTTGAGTCGAACTAAAGAATTTTATATCCACCACTGTTTTTATGTCGTCTTTGCTTTGCAAAGAATACGAACATAGGAGTGTTGCTTCAATAAGCGGGGGTAAAACAACGAGAAAGTTGTTGTTTTTGCATTACGCATTGATCAACAAGGCCGTGCTGATGCCTATTATTGTTGTTGGCGTTTTTTATTGTTGGACTGCAGAATTTTACATCTTTGTGTTTATTTCAGCTTTAGTCCATATTTTGTTGTATTCAAGTATTTCAATAACAACAAAATGTTTTACAGTGGATATGAAATTGATTAGTTGCGGGCGGAGGGTGGGGAATACTATAGTTTCAGTTGTCACCAAACAACTTCATCAGTTCCCTTTTCCGCCGACTCTGTATCGATAAACAGGTCAATAAGCCCATCCAGCAAATTAAACAAAATGAGAAATTTGCTATATGGCCCTAAACGTTGTTTTACCCCCGCTTATTGAAGCAACACTCCTATGTTCGTATTCTTTGCAAAGCAAAGGCGACATAAAAACAGTGGTGGATATAAAATTCTTTAGTTCAAATCAATTTGTAGGGTAATCAGTTTTAGGGCCATATAGCAAATTTCTCATTTTGTTTAATTTGCTGGATGGGCTTATTGACCTGTTTATCGATACAGAGTCGGCGGAAAAGGGAACTGATGAAGTTGTTTGGTGACAACTGAAACTATAGTATTCCCCACCCTCCGCCCGCAACTAATCAATTTCATATCCACTGTAAAACATTTTGTTGTTATTCAAATACTTGAATACAACAAAATATGGACTAAAGCTGAAATAAACACAAAGATGTAAAATTCTGCAGTCCAACAATAAAAAACGCCAACAACAATAATAGGCATCAGCACGGCCTTGTTGATCAATGCGTAATGCAAAAACAACAACTTTCTCGTTGTTTTACCCCCGCTTATTGAAGCAACACTCCTATGTTCGTATTCTTTGCAAAGCAAAGACGACATAAAAACAGTGGTGGATATAAAATTCTTTAGTTCGACTCAAATTGTAGGGTAATCAGTTTTAGGGCCATATAGCAAATTTCTCATTTTGTTTAATTTGCTGGATGGGCTTATTGACCTGTTTATCGATACAGAGTCGGCGGAAAAGGGAACTGATGAAGTTGTTTGGTGACAACTGAAACTATAGTATTCCCCACCCTCCGCCCGCAACTAATCAATTTCATATCCACTGTAAAACATTTTGTTGTTATTCAAATACTTGAATACAACAAAATATGGACTAAAGCTGAAATAAACACAAAGATGTAAAATTCTGCAGTCCAACAATAAAAAACGCCAACAAAAAAATTTACCCTCATGCGAGTCACTAAACGGACCTTTTTGTTCCCTTTCTTCCAAAACCTTTAAAAATTACTCTAAAATGTTATCGTATCAGTTCAAAATATTCTACAAAATTATTTGTCATAAAATTTTACTATAGGTCCCCGAATACACCAAAATTCTAAATCGTACCTAAACGCCAGGAATCTGCCAAAAGTAAAATCACGTTTTAGGGTTAATCTTGTACTTTATCTGAGTTTATTAAGTTTTGTCCCACAAAACTTCATTCTAGATAGAAGACGTCAAAGACAAAAATATTCTCTATCAAATTTCAATATAAGTCGATGAATAAATGAAATATGTATTTACAATATATATCAAAAAAATATATACATAAATTTTGCCAACAAAACACCCAAATATTTTTGAATAAATTTGTGTTGTTCTTTTTTCAAGTTGATGCATGAAAGTAACATGAAATTTAGTTTTAGACGAAAGGTCTTAACAAATGTAGACTATCCCCGCATTTTCACATACAACATCAGGAACCTATAACTTATCCTGATGACGTTATTTTAGTTTATAGTACTAAAATACGTAATTTTACAAAGTCAGATCTGGGTTATCAATATTTTCCCTATATATATATTCACAATAGATATTTCAAAAACAGTTTGGATCGAGCACACATAATCCTCTGAATGAATTTATTATGAAAAACATCAATAAAATATATTTTGCGACCGCAGATAACGAAAATGTGAATAACAACGGTAGAATATGGTCCTAAATCATATATAAAAAGCGAAAGCTACTGGAGATGTTAAATATTATAGCTACAAATTTCTTTTGTTTAGAGACTCGTAATGAAATTTGATTTGGAACATTTCTTCTTTTGATGCAATCCCCAATAATTGAAGTATTTTAGGAGATTTTGACTCAGTATTGAATAAATTTTAGTTAAGAGTCTAAAAGTTTAACAAATAATTTCTACCTATAATATCTAATTTTGTAACGTAATTTTCTTAACAAAGTATTTTACTTAGATATCAAGTTTGTTCTGAGACTTACTGTGAAATTTTGTGTAGAACTAAATTTCAGGTTACTTTTATGCATCAACTCGAAAAAGGAACAAAACAAATTTATTCAAAAAATATTTGTGTGTTTTGTTGACAAGGTAGATGTAATTATTTTCTTGATTTATTTTGTAAATACATATTATTCGGCAACTTATATTGAAATTTGATAGAGAATATTTTTGTTTTTGACGTCTTCTATCTAGAATGAAGTTTTGTGGGACAAAAATTAATAAACGCAGATAAAGATTAACCATAAAACGTGATTTTACTTTTGGCAGATTCCTGGCGTTTACGTACTATTTAGAGTTTTTGTGTATTCGGGGAACTATAGTAAAATTTTCTGACAAATAATTTTGTAGAAAATTTTGATCTGATACGATCACATTTTAAAGGAGTTTTTAAAAGTTTTTGAAAAAAGGGACCAAAAAGACCCGTTTAGTGCCTCGCATGAGGGTTAATTTTTTTATAAAAATATACCCGCATTGTTGTCAGTAATATTGCCAATGACAGTTTATACCTAAAATGCAAGGATTCCAAGGAATCTGATATCGAATATTTCAAAACCTGTAGAAATGGGCGGAGCTAGCCACGTCTATTTAGGTTACTTCCCGACGTTAACTTTCAAAACGCCGATACACGTGTCTGCTTTTTTCGGTCCTCTTTCATAATCTGGCCGAATTATCTTACAATTATTTATTGTGTTGTACAGTGTAATAATCATAAAATATCATTCAAATATGAAAGAGAAAACGAAACCTATTCATTAACGTAAAAAAGAAGTTAACATTGCATTAAATACAATGTTGTCTTGTCATTGGAGTTAACAGATGTCTGTTCACCGACAAATTAACATAACATATCCATCCAACACATATAAGATTTAACATAAGAAATTATCATATCTAACAAACACCAACACAGATATCTTATTATACGTAAAATTAATCAGCAACTCCATTCAACTGCTCCTACGCCGCAATTTGTATCCACTTTTCTTGCCAATTTTTTTTTTTATTTTATGAAACACAGTTCTTACACTTCATATGAACTCTTAAGCAAATGGGCACTACAGCACTAGAGATTATATAACCACTTTGTTTCCAAGAATCACTGATAATTGCGTCTTCCGAGATCGAAAATAGACAAAATTATCAAACTGTAGGATGCTGTCACAACTGGCCAACACCCGAAACAACTGAATATGGACAACGTTGGAGTTGATTCTTAGGCACAGCCACTTGAAAACATTAAGGACAGCAATATAACAAGGCGGGGAAAAGGAAAATCCTAAAAACTATAGAAGAAAAAAAAACCAGAGGACTTGTAGTTTTAAGGCAAATTAGCGACCTCCGTAAAAGCTTTTCTTACCAAGAGGAAAATTACCACATACATGGTATTGCCAGGAAATAAAAACAGCGCTCCCAGGAAACAAATAAAGTTTAGACAGCTCCAAGCGAAACTATTTTATAACGGCCAAGGAAACAGTGGATTTTAATGCGAAAGTATTCCTTAAGAACGACAAATAAAATCCAACCCTTGACGCAGCTCCTGATCCTCAATAGTAAGTTGATAACAGATTCTTCCTTCAGAAAACAGCAGATGACAAACTCGATCAAATATTTATCACTCTTTAAACAATAATTTTGATAGATGGGTATCATTCTGTGAAAAACCAATAATCTGATTTTTTTTTCCTTTTTTAGACCTAGAGAATACGCACAGTTTCGCAGTTAGAACAAAATGACCCACATGTCTCCTCAGTTACCACCTTTTGTAACTTCGGCTAAGATACAGGGAATACTGCTGTATACTTAACTGACATCAAATTTCCAAAATCTATCATGGCCACTTTCTACTACTCGGGTCCCCCGATCCATAGCCTGAGACAACCCCTAAGCCGCCGAAGGTCTTGGTTCCAGATCAGCTAAGTGGGAAGCACATCCGCTAACGACCATTAAAACCGATATGATTTGAAAACTCGTTACAGTATTACAAAATTAAAACAACCAAAATGCCAAAAATAAAAATCTATAAATAGACCTATATTAATTGCGCCAAAAAACTCTCACGAATAAAAACAAAATCAAAAAGGAACTTTGAACATAAGTACTGGCATGTAACAACATAGCAATGTTATTCAAACGATGAAAATTAATATAACATTGTAAAATCTCGCACGGATGTCCAATAACGTGGAATGTGCGAGCGTGCCAAAGTAAATTCAGAAATCAATCAAGCTAAATCGCCACTACTAGATTTGCACCAAAACCGTGTACCATATATTTATGCAAAACATCGCACGACATGGAAAAGGAATTATTAGCTATGTCTTCTTACGTGATAATTAGTAATAATTATTACTTATGTTGCAGATTTTGACAGTTGTATAAAGGAAAATTGCTAAAAAAATGTTTCAGCAACATTTAGTAAGTAAAAATACACCCCTATTGTTGACGTCTAAAGCAGAGTAGAAATAAGTTTCGGATTATAGGCGCAAATGTTACGAAAAATCATATGCAGTTGATTGTTAAGTTTTATATTTCAAATTGTGCATTCTACATATTGTTAGATAAGTACGCCAAATCGAAAGGGGAAATAGAAATTGTATGTGAAAGCATGGGGTAATTGATGGTTTCACATTCTGTGTGCGTTCACACTACGTGGGCGATAAATTGACTAACGATAGAAATGCAGTCTTCTATATTGTTTGATTGGTCATAAATAGTAATAAATGTCACGCACTCAATATGTAGTCAATGTAAATGCATATCTAGTGATACATATACAGTTAAGTCATGCTAAACATGCTATATATATATATATATATATATATATATATATATATATATATATATATATATATATATATATATATTATAAGATTAATAATAAAAAGACAATCCAAGATAGAATAATATATTTTTCCAATTTGTCATATTATTATAATTGCTAAGCCTTCCATTCAGAAGACGTATGTTTTATATGTTCCTATAAACACAGTGCTTACAACTCGGCTACGCTCTCTTGCACACGTCCTCGTGGGCATCTTCAATTCCAGCTTCAATTAGACAGTAACTATAATTTAACAACCGTCATCTGCACTGGATTGTTATTGTAGCCTACATCCTTTAAATGTCTATAAATATGAAATGAAGTATACATTTAAGCAATAAGTTTAAGAGCAAGTATTCTTTCCAATATTCTGTTATGTATGTTGTCATTATCAATTTAAATAACGTTATATTCACATGCAAATAAAGACTAGTGAATATATTTTTAACTGTTATTCATTCCTGACTTCGGAATCGTATATGATTATGTAGTTTATGTATTTTTTAATATTTATGATTATTGAAATATATCCCCTCTTTTCCTATTAACCCGAAGGGATAAGACAAATCTTCGCAAAAGTTACTAATTAAATTATATGTAAAACCAACATTATTAACTATTATTTGTTCCGGCAAACATTGCCTGCAAAAATGTATACACTTGAATACTAATAAATTTTGACAGCTATTTCGAAAAAACCTACATTCTCTAGAAGAATTATATTCGTATAGAATCTGCCGAAAATTAAAATGTGAGCAGCAGTTCTCGTTTAAATATCTTGGTATAATTGTTTCGCTATTGAATGCATTGAACTGAACACTTGAATTTTCTACTGAGAACTATGAATTACCCTGCTCTCATCATTGTTTATGAATCACTGACTCCTTCCTATTTTCCCCCGGTTCTAAAAAATGCATGTTTATTAGTGGATCCAACGTGATTAATAATGTTTTAATACAAGACACGCTCGTAATAAATCTTTCATTTGCATGAACTATTTAATCATCTTCTTGAAACCCTATTAAAACAGTTACATTTTTAAAAATTGTGATGACCATCGAGATTCTGTCTTATAGCATTATGTTTACGGCTGCATCATTAGTATTCACTTGCGCAACTGGACCAGTGAAAATTTTGGCACCTTTATATCTATCAATACCATCTCCCCATCTCGGCGTTGGAACAGCTTTCCTATTCAGATATCTGAAATCTATGCCATTCTGTATTCGCAATTCTTCTTTTAAACCAAAAGACTATGGCTCGAATACGAAGATGATGAGTCCTGATAAGGTACATAGGTCAACATTCCTTAATTTTTCAACCACTTCCTGTATTCACTTGCTCATCTGGACTAGTCAGAATCATTCAAACTTATAATTTCTCACCGAAAAATTGGTATTTTACCATTATCAGAACAATATGTCTACTATTCTCTTTTATGTTCGGATTGTTTATACTTAGTATTTCGGTAAAGACATCCACTTCTAACTGAATCAGGTGAAACATATATAAATACAATTCTATTAGGAAAGTAGTCATGATCTATCGAAATTTGATATCATTCACCTGCGCAGCTGGACCAGTGAATGGCGGCATTGGAAGAAGTTGTCATTCTCTAAAAGTTGATAATATTCACTTGCGCAGCTGGACCAGTGAACATCTTTAGCCTTTTGTATCTATCAATTTCATCTCCCAATCTCGGCATTGGAATATCTTTCCTTTTCAGATCTCTGAAATCTATGCATTCTGCATTCGCCATCCTTCTTTTAACTAAAAGATTGTGGCTAGAATGCGAGGATGATGAGTCTTGAATAAGGCCATCATTCTTAAACTCTTTTACCATTCTGCGAACAACTTTTCTTCCCTCTAAATACATTTTACATAGCTTTAAAAACTCTGCTACCTCAAAATGAACATTTTGATTTGCTAATCCCTAAATGTGGGCTATCATTAGCAAATCTATATTTGGGTACTGGTATCAATTACATTATCGTGTAAAAACCAGAAGTTATCAATATATTCGTGTTCATGCAAATATAAATACACAACCCTTCTTTTCAAAAATAAGTAACAAAACGCAGTGCATGTCATCAAAATCTTAAATAATTTTCAACACAATAATTTAAGGACATGCCATTATTTACAAAAATAGATTTCATCGTTTGATTGTTCATCAAACACTCTGGTTTAGACAACAACATTGTAATCATGGAAGCTCAAGCATATTTTGAGTACATCTGCACTCAATTCTACATCTAATTTATACAGCTAATAACAGCTGCAACTGACCTTCCACTTTCTGCACATAGCACAACTAACACGTCCAATGAACACAACATGTAGAACATCATGACTTTGCGATGTTATACCACGAGACAATGATCGTAAATTTAAAGTTTCCCACTAAATTAAATTTTTGTGAAGTACATGCCTATTGATCCTTCCATTGAGTTATAGAACTTATTCTTGCGTTTATAGAATCCAATTTTCTTTTCTCAATTACCTGCCCTTCGGTCATTCATTTAACTTCCTTTGATCTTTCTTCACTTGAGTTGATATCCAATTCACAACCAGCATGATTTTAATTTATCGCTATGAGATTCCAATGCAAAATTGAACTTCCGGTAAGATATTCTGTTCTTTTCACATAGCATTTGTTTTTAGTTATTTTCCAAACGTTTATTCGAATCAGCGTTATATCAAATCTTTCAACCGTCCATTCTTTGAAGCAATTCGCCAATTGTTTTAAATATACATATGTATGTACATATATCATTACTAATCCAAATTAGCCTCAGCCCAAATTTTCCTTTTTGGCAGCTGATATTTGTTTCAGGATCACAAATAGAACGAGACTCCAAATCTAAGTTGTTGCTTCTTGATATTCAGTATCTGTTCTATGCGTATATTGTTTTTTGCGCATCCCATCGCTGCTTTATAAGATTAATAATAAAAAGACTTCTTTATGTTTCAACAATCCAAGATAGAATAATATATTTTTCCAATTTGTCATATTATTATAATTGCTAAGCCTTCCTTCCAGAAGACGTATATTTTATATGTTTCTATAAACACAGTGCTTACAATATATATATATATATATATATATATATATATATCGCCCGACCAACTTTCTACTGTTTCGAATGACATCTTCAGATTCCTGTACGGTTGCAAAATCGACAACGACCCTCATCTTCTCGTTCCTTTCGAATATTTTCCGGGCCGATTTTAAATTTGTTGGGAGCTCCAGTTTATTAAGTAGCATGTTCTTGACTTCCTGTAATGGTTCGTTAGAACATCTCAGCCCTCTGACGAAAATTTTACAACTTTATATTTGCTCTTGCATCCATATTAAATCCATTTGGTTTTCTTCACATTCTCGGCGTAAATTTTTCAGCTCTTGTTTCAATTCTTGGTTTTCTGTTCTCAATTGTTCATTTCGGAGCTCATTGAAGACATTTCTATTTTAACCTCTTCTATGTCTTTCTTCGTCGATAATGTTTTCAACTTCTCGTCGAGATTTGAATTGATAGTGCTGGTTATGAGATGTATTAATTCCACTTGTTGAAGGGGTTTCTATGTCGGGAGATATTTCATTTCTGTTCCGTTTTGAGGATTGAATATTAATTGTTTTCTGGCCAGCAGCTGAATGCGTTGGTGGTGTACGTTGCATGGTTACAATTCAAAACCAGAAAATTTTAACGGAAATAGTTCCTAGTTGGCAACACTAATTGATTTGAAATCGATAATCTTCGGAATGTTATCGCTTTTTATGAGTATATTGTCAGCCCTATGTTTGAACGACAAGGTCGGCGGATGTTATTGTTTTGATTTTGTAGTGTTAGTGCGAAAAAGGATTTTCCAGTGTAAATATAAAAGAAAGATTTGAGATTTTTGGGAAGAAATGGTGAATTTACTGACTTACGAAGCAAGCAGTAATGTCAGTTTCAACTTCGGAAGTGGTACTTGGCCTGCACTTCTGTACGGATTTATATTCAAAGTGCTGTGACGTCTCTTTCCACAGGTATTAATTGATTCCGTCGGAGCGGTTTCTCAGGAAGTCTATACGGTAAGACTGTAAACTAATCAAAATCAGGTATATAAGATACATTATATAAAGGTGGAAGGACGACACAGTCGGTACGCCTCAAGTCATCAGTTATTTGGCGGTATGTTAAAACTGCATATCGACACCAACATTTCTGAAGATTTGTATACCCTCCACCAAAATATGGAGGGTATAATTAAATTTGTCATTCCGTTTGTAACACATCCTAAAAAGTATATATATTCTCGATAAGGGTAAAATTCTATGTCGGTATAACCATGTCCGTCTGTTGAAATCAAGATACAGCTCGCAATTTTTAAGATAGAGCTTTGTGATTTGGTATAGAAGTTTCTAATACTCCTCGGATGTTTGGTATTGAAAAGGGCGTATATCAGTCTACGTTTTGACATAGTCCCATAGAACGGTTTTTTGTTTTATTATCCCATTAAAATGGCTGAAATTTGGTATTTAGTCTTCGTTGGGAGTATACAACTTTCCCCTAGAATTTTGTCTGTATATGTCCACGCCTTCCACAATGCGGACCGGGTCGGCTAATGTTTAGTATAAAACATGATTATTATAATTGATATATCCTTATTCCTTTAAGACACTTTGTACTTACGACCTTTTCTTTGTATCATAGGACGTGTTTTAACTTGTACTATCATTCTGTAACAAAAAACGCGATTTCCATAAAAGTAGACTTACGACCTTTTCCGACGGACGTATACCCAGAGCGTGTGTGGTGAAAAGAGAACACATGTATTCTTATGAGAACTACCGAAAAACGTCGAGCGTATACTTTTTGTAAGTTGAAAAAGTTTAACTTTGACAGAACGTTATTGTTTGTATGTGTGTGTTTTGTATTTTAAAAACAAAAGCCCAACAAAACATGAAATACAATTCATTGCAGAGGAAAATTATTTGTTTTACGAATAAAAACATTTAAGTAAGTTTCGGTCGCGGATTTTGTGTTTCAAATGTGATTTGGGACTCAACGTATTTGGGTAATACGGACGCTCAGAGAGCGTTGTTTTGGTTGGTTGGTGAAATGTTTGTGTACGTCCCGTCGTTATTTTGGGTTAGCAGTAAATAAAAAGAAAAGAAAGGAGAAATAAAAAGACAGTTTTTTCGTGTTGTAATTTGTATTTGATTAGAAGTCAAATCTTTTATTGAATAAATAAAAGGTTTTGGTAACGATATTACCTGATAGTTTGCAACGTTTTGCAGGGAAAATCTTACTATAAAGCGCGCGTTTCAACGATCCAAACGAAAGTAAAAGTAGATGATGAGAGTTGGGGAAATTTCAAATAACTCAACGAAAGAATTATCGTTAAAATCTGCAATGAAAATGTTACAAGGATGTAACAATAAGTAGGTTGCAGATTTTAACGATAATCTAGGCCACAACAGATTGGCCGTTGATAAGCGAACATAACATCAAAAATTAACTATTTAACTTGAACAGTCAGGGTAAATCTCTGTCACAAAGCCGACTGATGCTTGTTTTAATTAAAAACTCTAAACGCATGGAAAAGCGGACAAACTTGTATAAACATATGTATTGTATTGAACATACCTATTGTACTCTTTTTACTTTTATGCGTCAGGAGATGCACAAATGTATCCCTGATGTGATTTAACCGTCGCGAGATGTTGTTTGTTGCGTGATTTTATGGAGACTCAGTTTATTGAATAAAAAGGACTTAACTGTAGACCTTAATTGTATATGTATCACTAGACATGCATTTACATTGACTACATATTGAGTGCGTGACATTTATTACTATTTATGGTCAATCAAACAATGTAGACTGCATTTCTATCGTTAGTCAATTTATCGCCCACGTAGTGTGAACGCAC
Organism: Musca autumnalis; assembly: GCF_047663935.1. Taxonomy (NCBI): domain Eukaryota; kingdom Metazoa; phylum Arthropoda; class Insecta; order Diptera; family Muscidae; genus Musca; species Musca autumnalis. The sequence continues at coordinate 123,764,191 of NW_027412088.1, read as the reverse complement.
ACAGAAGGTGAAACCATCAATTACCCCATGCTTTCACATACAATTTCTATTTCCCCTTTCGATTTGACCTACTTATCTAACAATATGTAGAATGCACAATTTGAAATATAAAACTTAACAATCAACTGCATATGATTTTTCGTAACATTTGCGCCTATAATCCGAAACTTATTTCCACTCTGCTTTAGACGTCAACAATAGGGGTGTATTTTTACTTACTAAATGTTGCTGAAACATTTTTTTAGCAACTTTTCCTTTATACAGCTGTCAAAATCTGCAACATAAGTAATAATTATTACTAATTATCACGTAAGAAGACATAGCTAATAATTCCTTTTCCATGTCGTGCGATGTTTTGCATAAATATACGGTACACGGTTTTGGTGCAAATCTAGTAGTGGCGATTTAGCTTGATTGATTTCTGAATTTACTTTGGCACGCTCGCACATTCCACGTTATTGGACATCCCTGCGAGATTTTACAATGTAATTTTAATTTTCATCGTTTGAATAACATTGCTATGTTGTTACATGCCAGTACTTATGTTCAAAGTTCCTTTTTGATTTTGTTTTTATTCGTGAGAGTTTTTTGGCGCAATTATAATAGGTCTATTTATAGATTTTTATTTTTGGCATTTTGGTTGTTTTAATTTTGTAATACTGTAACGAGTTTTCAAAATCATAACGGTTTTAATGGTCGTTAGCAAATGTGCTTCCCACTTAGCTGATCTGGAACCAAGACTTTCGGTGGCTTAGGGGTTGTCTCAGGCTATGGATCGGGGGACCCGAGTAGTAGAAAGTGGCCATGATAGATTTTGGAAATTTGATGTCAGTTAAGTATACAGCAGTATTCCCTGTATCTTAGCCGAAGTTACAAAAGGTGGTAACTGAGGAGACATGTGGGTCATTTTGTTCTAACTGCGAAACTGTGCGTATTTTTAGGTCTAAAAAAGGAAAAACATCAGATTATTGGTTTTTCACAGAATCATACCCATCTATCAAAATGATTGTTTAAAGAGTGATAAATATTTGATCGAGTTTGTCATCTGCTGTTTTCTGAAGGAAGAATCTGTTATCAACTTACTATTGAGGATCAGGAGTTGCGTCAAGGGTTGGATTTTATTTGTCGTTCTTAAGGACTACTTTCGCATTAAAATCCACTGTTTCCTTGGCCGTTATAAAATAGTTTCGCTTGGAGCTGTCTAAACTTTATTTGTTTCCTGGGAGCGCTGTTGTTATTTCCTGGCAATACCATGTATGTGGTAATTTTCCTTTTGGTAAGAAAAGCTTTTACGGAGGTCGCTAATTTGCCTTAAAACTACAAGTCCGCAGGTGTTTTTATGTTTTTTATATTGCTGCCCTTAATGTTTTCAAGTGGCTGTGCCTAAGAATCAACTCCAACGTTGTGCCATATTCAGTTGTTTCGGGTGTTGGCCAGTTGTGACAGCATCCTACAGTTTGATAATTTTGTCTATTTTCGATCTCGGAAGACGCAATTATCAGTGATTCTTGGAAACAAAGTGGTTATATAATCTCTAGTGCTGTAGTGCCCATTTGCTTAAGAGTTCATATCGACGCCTCCAAACAATAGTATGCTAAGTCGACTTAGCATGTTTTCAAGTTCTTTACATTTTTATATTTAACGTCCTTTAACTTAAATTCAGTCAAATTTTGGTAATAATAGGACGATCCGAACAGAAGTTATAAACAAATATTTACTTAGCATAGTACTGAAGGTCAAAGAAATTTCCAAACTTTTAGAGCTTGTCCTGCAAAACTCGCTTTTCAGAATTAGCATACTATTATTTGGAGGTGTCGAACGTCCTTTAACTTAAATTCTTTCTAATTTTGGTAATGATCGGTCAATCCGAACAGAAGTTATAAGCAAATATTGACTTAGCATAGTACTGAAGTTCAAAAAAATTTCCAAACTTTGAGAGCTTCTCCTGCAAAACTCACTTTTTAGACTTAACTATTATTTGGAGGTGTCGATATGAAGTATAAGAACTGTGTTTCATAAAAATAAATTGGCAAGAAAAGTGCATACAAATTGCGGCGTAGTAGCAGTTGAATGGAGTTGCTGATTAATTTTACGTATAATAAGATATCTGTGTTGGTGTTTGTTAGATATGATAATTTCTTATGTTAGATCTTATATGTATGTGTTGGATGCATATGTTATGTTAATTTGTCGGTGAACAGACATCTGTTAACTCCAATGACAAGACAACATTGTATTTAATGCACTGTTAACTTCTTTTTTACGTTAATGAATAGGTTTCGTTTTCTCTTTCATATTTGAATGATATTCTATGATTATTACACTGTACAACACAAAAAATAATTGTAAGATAATTCGGCCAGATTATCAAAGAGGACCGAAAAAAGTAGACACGTGTATCGGCGTTTTGAAAGCTTACGTCGGGAAGTAACCTAAATAGGCGTGGCAATTTCCGCCCATTTCTACAGGTTTTGAAATATTCGATATCAGATTCCTTGGAATCCTTGCATTTTAGGTATAAACTGTCATTGGCAATATTACTGACAACAATGCGGGGTATATTTTTATAAAAAATTAACCCTCATGCGAGGCACTAAACGGGTCGTTTTGGTCCCTTTTTTCAAAAACTTTTAAAAACTCCTTTAAAATGTGATCGTATCAAATCAAAATTTTCTACAAAATTATTTGTCAGAAAATTGTACTATAGTTCCCCGAATACACAAAAACTCTAAATAGTACGTAAACGCCAGGAATCTGCCAAAAGTAAAATCACGTTTTATGGTTAATCTTTATCTGCGTTTATTATTTTTTGTCCCACAAAACTCCATTCTAGATAGAAGACGTCTGTACAATTTTGGAAGAGATAGCCGTTTAGCGGACTGTAGCGTGTAGAGAAAAGAAGCGGTGGCAGACTCCTTCAGAAATTGCAAACAGTAGAAGCAAATGAAAAGCGGTAGACATCGATTTATTTTGTTGCAGACAAAATAAGGTTTTATTTTACTGTAAATATTTCGTCTTGATGACGAGGCGGTATTTATTCAAGTGAGATGAAAAAATGCAGCCATTTGCACACATTTTTGGTTACAATTCAGCAAACGAAAAATGACAGCAAAGATATGAAATGGTAGCCTCTCAGAATTGAGAAAAAGCTTTATTATTTGAGGCTACCAGATCGTTTAGGACAAGTTTCATGTGTAATTCAAAAAATAGTTCATTTATGATAATTCAAATTCTTAATGCTAGTGGTTGAAGTCGCTTCAACATGGCGGCCTCCCTTGCGTTGATGCAACTTAGTAATCGCAGGCTCCGGATATAACCCAACCGAAGACCGTGCTTTGTGCGATTGGGGTACTAGACGACGTTTGAATTAATCCTGCCCTGAGGATCTTAGGAATGAAGTCGTTAGCCAGGAGGAGTTCAATATTTTTTGGGTTGTAAAAATGCGGATCTGCTAGATCCGTCAAGTGGTTGTAGATGGATTGTAATGTCTTCTCAGTGGTTGGTTCTGCCAAGATGGGTGAGAGTTGTTTCTTTACTTCTCCCGTGATTTGAATTTTCACCGTGTGATCATGAAAGGACTGAAGGTTGAGCGTGGCAAAAGTTTTTCCTCCTCTCTGGGTGACAGGTAACTCGATCCTTTCTACTAAGTTCATGGAGATGAGTGTTTGGGTTGCTCCTGAGTTTAGTAACTGCCGTACTTTATCACATCCTTCTGTGGTTATTACCTTTGCCAGGTCAGTTGGTAAGAAGATGTGTCTTTTTGCACGGCAGCTCAGTCTTTCGCTCACGTTGGATCACGTCGTTGCGCAACTGCGGAGGAAGATGGCTTCGACTTGTTAGCGGGAGTTCTGGTTTGACGCTTGTTGGACTGATTCTGTCTCGCTTTAGTGCTGGTGTGATCGGGGCTACGATTTGGTGATGGTGAACGACGAGATACGAAGGGCTTAGAAGAGGTTGTGTGATTTTTTGCGTCCATATGAAGCATTGTATGGTGGTTCTTGTCACACACCACACAGGTTTTGCGACTCGGGCACCACTACAATGTAATTTTAATTTTCATCGTTTGAATAACATTGCTATGTTGTTACATGCCAGTACTTATGTTCAAAGTTCCTTTTTGATTTTGTTTTTATTCGTGAGAGTTTTTTGGCGCAATTATAATAGGTCTATTTATAGATTTTTATTTTTGGCATTTTGGTTGTTTTAATTTTGTAATACTGTAACGAGTTTTCAAAATCATAACGGTTTTAATGGTCGTTAGCAAATGTGCTTCCCACTTAGCTGATCTGGAACCAAGACTTTCGGTGGCTTAGGGGTTGTCTCAGGCTATGGATCGGGGGACCCGAGTAGTAGAAAGTGGCCATGATAGATTTTGGAAATTTGATGTCAGTTAAGTATACAGCAGTATTCCCTGTATCTTAGCCGAAGTTACAAAAGGTGGTAACTGAGGAGACATGTGGGTCATTTTGTTCTAACTGCGAAACTGTGCGTATTTTTAGGTCTAAAAAAGGAAAAACATCAGATTATTGGTTTTTCACAGAATCATACCCATCTATCAAAATGATTGTTTAAAGAGTGATAAATATTTGATCGAGTTTGTCATCTGCTGTTTTCTGAAGGAAGAATCTGTTATCAACTTACTATTGAGGATCAGGAGTTGCGTCAAGGGTTGGATTTTATTTGTCGTTCTTAAGGACTACTTTCGCATTAAAATCCACTGTTTCCTTGGCCGTTATAAAATAGTTTCGCTTGGAGCTGTCTAAACTTTATTTGTTTCCTGGGAGCGCTGTTGTTATTTCCTGGCAATACCATGTATGTGGTAATTTTCCTTTTGGTAAGAAAAGCTTTTACGGAGGTCGCTAATTTGCCTTAAAACTACAAGTCCGCAGGTGTTTTTATGTTTTTTATATTGCTGCCCTTAATGTTTTCAAGTGGCTGTGCCTAAGAATCAACTCCAACGTTGTGCCATATTCAGTTGTTTCGGGTGTTGGCCAGTTGTGACAGCATCCTACAGTTTGATAATTTTGTCTATTTTCGATCTCGGAAGACGCAATTATCAGTGATTCTTGGAAACAAAGTGGTTATATAATCTCTAGTGCTGTAGTGCCCATTTGCTTAAGAGTTCATATCGACGCCTCCAAACAATAGTATGCTAAGTCGACTTAGCATGTTTTCAAGTTCTTTACATTTTTATATTTAACGTCCTTTAACTTAAATTCAGTCAAATTTTGGTAATAATAGGACGATCCGAACAGAAGTTATAAACAAATATTTACTTAGCATAGTACTGAAGGTCAAAGAAATTTCCAAACTTTTAGAGCTTGTCCTGCAAAACTCGCTTTTCAGAATTAGCATACTATTATTTGGAGGTGTCGAACGTCCTTTAACTTAAATTCTTTCTAATTTTGGTAATGATCGGTCAATCCGAACAGAAGTTATAAGCAAATATTGACTTAGCATAGTACTGAAGTTCAAAAAAATTTCCAAACTTTGAGAGCTTCTCCTGCAAAACTCACTTTTTAGACTTAACTATTATTTGGAGGTGTCGATATGAAGTATAAGAACTGTGTTTCATAAAAATAAATTGGCAAGAAAAGTGCATACAAATTGCGGCGTAGTAGCAGTTGAATGGAGTTGCTGATTAATTTTACGTATAATAAGATATCTGTGTTGGTGTTTGTTAGATATGATAATTTCTTATGTTAGATCTTATATGTATGTGTTGGATGCATATGTTATGTTAATTTGTCGGTGAACAGACATCTGTTAACTCCAATGACAAGACAACATTGTATTTAATGCACTGTTAACTTCTTTTTTACGTTAATGAATAGGTTTCGTTTTCTCTTTCATATTTGAATGATATTCTATGATTATTACACTGTACAACACAAAAAATAATTGTAAGATAATTCGGCCAGATTATCAAAGAGGACCGAAAAAAGTAGACACGTGTATCGGCGTTTTGAAAGCTTACGTCGGGAAGTAACCTAAATAGGCGTGGCAATTTCCGCCCATTTCTACAGGTTTTGAAATATTCGATATCAGATTCCTTGGAATCCTTGCATTTTAGGTATAAACTGTCATTGGCAATATTACTGACAACAATGCGGGGTATATTTTTATAAAAAATTAACCCTCATGCGAGGCACTAAACGGGTCGTTTTGGTCCCTTTTTTCAAAAACTTTTAAAAACTCCTTTAAAATGTGATCGTATCAAATCAAAATTTTCTACAAAATTATTTGTCAGAAAATTGTACTATAGTTCCCCGAATACACAAAAACTCTAAATAGTACGTAAACGCCAGGAATCTGCCAAAAGTAAAATCACGTTTTATGGTTAATCTTTATCTGCGTTTATTATTTTTTGTCCCACAAAACTCCATTCTAGATAGAACACGTCTGTACAATTTTGGAAGAGATAGCCGTTTAGCGGACTGTAGCGTGTAGAGAAAAGAAGCGGTGGCAGACTCCTTCAGAAATTGCAAACAGTAGAAGCAAATGAAAAGCGGTAGACATCGATTTATTTTGTTGCAGACAAAATAAGGTTTTATTTTACTGTAAATATTTCGTCTTGATGACGAGGCGGTATTTATTCAAGTGAGATGAAAAAATGCAGCCATTTGCACACATTTTTGGTTACAATTCAGCAAACGAAAAATGACAGCAAAGATATGAAATGGTAGCCTCTCAGAATTGAGAAAAAGCTTTATTATTTGAGGCTACCAGATCGTTTAGGACAAGTTTCATGTGTAATTCAAAAAATAGTTCATTTATGATAATTCAAATTCTTAATGCTAGTGGTTGAAGTCGCTTCAACATGGCGGCCTCCCTTGCGTTGATGCAACTTAGTAATCGCAGGCTCCGGATATAACCCAACCGAAGACCGTGCTTTGTGCGATTGGGGTACTAGACGACGTTTGAATTAATCCTGCCCTGAGGATCTTAGGAATGAAGTCGTTAGCCAGGAGGAGTTCAATATTTTTTGGGTTGTAAAAATGCGGATCTGCTAGATCCGTCAAGTGGTTGTAGATGGATTGTAATGTCTTCTCAGTGGTTGGTTCTGCCAAGATGGGTGAGAGTTGTTTCTTTACTTCTCCCGTGATTTGAATTTTCACCGTGTGATCATGAAAGGACTGAAGGTTGAGCGTGGCAAAAGTTTTTCCTCCTCTCTGGGTGACAGGTAACTCGATCCTTTCTACTAAGTTCATGGAGATGAGTGTTTGGGTTGCTCCTGAGTTTAGTAACTGCCGTACTTTATCACATCCTTCTGTGGTTATTACCTTTGCCAGGTCAGTTGGTAAGAAGATGTGTCTTTTTGCACGGCAGCTCAGTCTTTCGCTCACGTTGGATCACGTCGTTGCGCAACTGCGGAGGAAGATGGCTTCGACTTGTTAGCGGGAGTTCTGGTTTGACGCTTGTTGGACTGATTCTGTCTCGCTTTAGTGCTGGTGTGATCGGGGCTACGATTTGGTGATGGTGAACGACGAGATACGAAGGGCTTAGAAGAGGTTGTGTGATTTTTTGCGTCCATATGAAGCATTGTATGGTGGTTCTTGTCACACACCACACAGGTTTTGCGACTCGGGCACCACTCCCGAGTGTGGGCGGTACATAGACAGTTGAAGCAGAATCCTTTCTGCTGGGCCTCTGATCGTCTTTTCTGGACCGTCATTTTTGAAAAGGTAGGACAGTATTTTATAAGGTGCCGTTCTTGACATATGCGGCACTTTGGTACGCTAGAAGGATTGTGAAACGTAAGATTATATAAAATGTGAGCATAACGGTTAAAACTAACAGTTGGGGAGGATATAGAGTTTTACTAGAGGGCGAACAATTATTCCGTTTTGCGTGCGAGTTTCTGCCACACGAACTTTGGAATCTTTTCCCTTGAACACTTTTATTACTCGTCCAAGTCGCCACTCAGTAGGAGGAAGATTATCACCTTTGATAACAACAAAATCATCTGGAGCTAAATCTCGTTGAACTCGTTTCCATTTATATCTGCGTTGTAATTCGGAAACATATTCGCTTTTGCAACGTCTGGCAAAATTAAGCTGTATTGTTTTTAAGCGTTTCCACAAATTGTCGGAGGACGGCTCAGGTATAGCTACAAGAGGTGCACCGCGTAACAGGTGACCAGAAGTTAGAGGTACGAGCTCATTTGGTTCATCCGTTAGAGGAGAGAGAGGTCTGGAATTTAAAATGCTTTTGATTCTAACTAGCAATGTCGAAAACTCTTCATAGGTGCATTTATTGTTTCCAGCAGTCTTCAGCAAATGGGCTTTCATGCTCTCAAAGTCCACCCATATGTGGGGCATGGGGCGGAATGAAATGCCAGGTGAAGCCGTGTATGTTGTATTTGGTGACAAGGTTTTGTTCAGCTGACTTCAAGAACTTTATGTACTCTTGGGACAATATGCGACTGGCTCCGACAAAATTGGTACCGTTGTCAGAAAAGAGTTGATTTGGAAGGCCTCTTCGTCCAACAAATCGACTAAATGTTGCGAGAAATGCTTCAGAGGTCAGTTCTGAGCAAACCTCCAAATGAACTGCTCGAGTAGAGAAACAGACAAATATTGCTGTGTAACCTTTTTGCAGCTTAGCGTTGCGAAGATTGGAAGTTTTGAGGTCAAAAGGGCCAGCGAAATCAAGACCGGTGTTCGTAAAGGGCAGTGAAAAGGTGCATCGTTCCGGCGGTAGTTCGGCCATGATTTGATGTGATGTGCGGTGTTTGTAAATGGTGCATTTATGACATTTGCGGATACAATGGCGAACTGCACTTTTTAGTCGGATTACGAAAAATTCTTGGCGGATAGCCCTTAGCATTATTTGATGTTCTGAATGTAATAGAAGTTGATGTATAAATTCTATGAACAATTTACAGAATATCGATTTTTCTGGTAGAATTATTTTCTGGTCGGCCATTCACGCGAAGTATTTTATGCTTGTCTAAGAATGGATTCAAGGTAAGTAATCGGCTCCTTTTGGGAATCGGTTGGTTTGACACCAGGGCCTCGTATTCCCAGGCGTAGTGAGACATCTGTGCTAGTCTTATGAATCTGTATTTGACAAATGAAATTTCAGGGGCTAATGATCGGTCAATCCGAACAGAAGTTATAAGCAAATATTGACTTAGCATAGTACTGAAGTTCAAAAAAATTTCCAAACTTTGAGAGCTTCTCCTGCAAAACTCACTTTTTAGACTTAACTATTATTTGGAGGTGTCGATATGAAGTATAAGAACTGTGTTTCATAAAAATAAATTGGCAAGAAAAGTGCATACAAATTGCGGCGTAGTAGCAGTTGAATGGAGTTGCTGATTAATTTTACGTATAATAAGATATCTGTGTTGGTGTTTGTTAGATATGATAATTTCTTATGTTAGATCTTATATGTATGTGTTGGATGCATATGTTATGTTAATTTGTCGGTGAACAGACATCTGTTAACTCCAATGACAAGACAACATTGTATTTAATGCACTGTTAACTTCTTTTTTACGTTAATGAATAGGTTTCGTTTTCTCTTTCATATTTGAATGATATTCTATGATTATTACACTGTACAACACAAAAAATAATTGTAAGATAATTCGGCCAGATTATCAAAGAGGACCGAAAAAAGTAGACACGTGTATCGGCGTTTTGAAAGCTTACGTCGGGAAGTAACCTAAATAGGCGTGGCAATTTCCGCCCATTTCTACAGGTTTTGAAATATTCGATATCAGATTCCTTGGAATCCTTGCATTTTAGGTATAAACTGTCATTGGCAATATTACTGACAACAATGCGGGGTATATTTTTATAAAAAATTAACCCTCATGCGAGGCACTAAACGGGTCGTTTTGGTCCCTTTTTTCAAAAACTTTTAAAAACTCCTTTAAAATGTGATCGTATCAAATCAAAATTTTCTACAAAATTATTTGTCAGAAAATTGTACTATAGTTCCCCGAATACACAAAAACTCTAAATAGTACGTAAACGCCAGGAATCTGCCAAAAGTAAAATCACGTTTTATGGTTAATCTTTATCTGCGTTTATTATTTTTTGTCCCACAAAACTCCATTCTAGATAGAAGACGTCTGTACAATTTTGGAAGAGATAGCCGTTTAGCGGACTGTAGCGTGTAGAGAAAAGAAGCGGTGGCGGACTCCTTCAGAAATTGCAAACAGTAGAAGCAAATGAAAAGCGGTAGACATCGATTTATTTTGTTGCAGACAAAATAAGGTTTTATTTTACTGTAAATATTTCGTCTTGATGACGAGGCGGTATTTATTCAAGTGAGATGAAAAAATGCAGCCATTTGCACACATTTTTGGTTACAATTCAGCAAACGAAAAATGACAGCAAAGATATGAAATGGTAGCCTCTCAGAATTGAGAAAAAGCTTTATTATTTGAGGCTACCAGATCGTTTAGGACAAGTTTCATGTGTAATTCAAAAAATAGTTCATTTATGATAATTCAAATTCTTAATGCTAGTGGTTGAAGTCGCTTCAACATGGCGGCCTCCCTTGCGTTGATGCAACTTAGTAATCGCAGGCTCCGGATATAACCCAACCGAAGACCGTGCTTTGTGCGATTGGGGTACTAGACGACGTTTGAATTAATCCTGCCCTGAGGATCTTAGGAATGAAGTCGTTAGCCAGGAGGAGTTCAATATTTTTTGGGTTGTAAAAATGCGGATCTGCTAGATCCGTCAAGTGGTTGTAGATGGATTGTAATGTCTTCTCAGTGGTTGGTTCTGCCAAGATGGGTGAGAGTTGTTTCTTTACTTCTCCCGTGATTTTAATTTTCACCGTGTGATCATGAAAGGACTGAAGGTTGAGCGTGGCAAAAGTTTTTCCTCCTCTCTGGGTGACAGGTAACTCGATCCTTTCTACTAAGTTCATGGAGATGAGTGTTTGGGTTGCTCCTGAGTTTAGTAACAGCCGTACTTTATCACATCCTTCTGTGGTTATTACCTTTGCCAGGTCAGTTGGTAAGAAGATGTGTCTTTTTGCACGGCAGCTCAGTCTTTCGCTCACGTTGGATCACGTCGTTGCGCAACTGCGGAGGAAGATGGCTTCGACTTGTTAGCGGGAGTTCTGGTTTGACGCTTGTTGGACTGATTCTGTCTCGCTTTAGTGCTGGTGTGATCGGGGCTACGATTTGGTGATGGTGAACGACGAGATACGAAGGGCTTAGAAGAGGTTGTGTGATTTTTTGCGTCCATATGAAGCATTGTATGGTGGTTCTTGTCACACACCATACAGGTTTTGCGACTCGGGCACCACTCCCGAGTGTGGGCGGTACATAGACAGTTGAAGCAGAATCCTTTCTGCTGGGCCTCTGATCGTCTTTTCTGGACCGTCATTTTTGAAAAGGTAGGATTGGAAGTTTTGAGGTCAAAAGGGCCAGCGAAATCAAGACCGGTGTTCGTAAAGGGCAGTGAAAAGGTGCATCGTTCAGGCGGTAGTTCGGCCATGATTTGATGTGATGTGCGGTGTTTGTAAATGGTGCATTTATGACATTTGCGGATACAATGGCGAACTGCACTTTTTAGTCGGATTACGAAAAATTCTTGGCGGATAGCCCTTAGCATTATTTGATGTTCTGAATGTAATTGAAGTTGATGTATAAATTCTATGAACAATTTACAGAATATCGATTTTTCTGGTAGAATTATTTTCTGGTCGGCCATTCACGCGAAGTATTTTATGCTTGTCTAAGAATGGATTCAAGGTAAGTAATCGGCTCCTTTTGGGAATCGGTTGGTTTGACCCCAGGGCCTCGTATTCCCAGGCGTAGTGAGACATCTGTGCTAGTCTTATGAATCTGTATTTGACAAATGAAATTTCAGGGGCTAATAAAACGCTTTTTCGCAGACCACCAGCTTGAATCCTTTTGCATCCGTGTATAAATCGGAACACATATGCAAACACCCGTAATGTTCTATCCCAGGAAGAAAAACGTTCGAGTAGTGAGCCTCCACTAACTTGGGTATGGAGTGCAATTACCTTTTGCTCATGGACAACTTCTTGAAATTTGCATTGTTTTGGCCAATGTTGGGGGTCCTCGGATAACCATTTTGGTCCATGCCACCACAAATTGCTGGATTTTAATTCGGTGGCAGTACATCCACGAGTACCAAGGTCAGCTGGATTATCGACGGTTGAAATATGTCTCCAATTAGCATTGCCGACATTATCTAGAATTTCCGAAACTTTGTTGGCTACAAATGTTTTCCAATGGTAAGGGGGTTTACTGATCCATGCCAGTGTAATAGTGGAATCAGTCCATAAATGGACTTCATGATTCGCAACATTTAGATTTTCTATGACATTTTTTACCAACTTTGACAACATTGCTGCTCCACACAGCTCAAGTCTGGGCAGGCTTACAGTTTTGAGTGGTGCTACTTTACTTTTTGAAACAAGTAGATTAGTGTATGTAACGTTTTGTGCAGAAGTGGATCGGATGTATATACATGAGTAGTATGCTTTCTCTGAAGCATCACAGAAGCCGTGTATTTGAGTTTTGTTTTCAGGAGAGTAGTAAATCCAACGAGGAACTTTTATGTTCTGTATACCGGAAAAGTTCGAAATAAAGGAATTCCATCTTTCAAAGGAATGTGACTTAATCTCCTCATCCCAATTGGTTTCATCGATCCATAATTGTTGCATCAAGACTTTCGCAAGCACTATAATTGGAGTTAACCACCCTGCCGGGTCGAATAACTTTGCTACTATAGACAAAACATTTCGTTTTGTAATCGAAACAGTTGGTAACTCTATATGCGACACTTTGTAAAAGAAATAGTCCTTTAGTGCATTCCATTGAATGCCTAATGTTTTCGTTTCGCCGACATCCTCTATTTGTAGAAATTCTTCGCTAAGAAGATCCTCGGGGGGGAGATTTTGTAGAATCTGTGGATGATTTAAAGTTATCTTCTTTAGTGGAAAGCCGCCCGAATTAAGTAATTCTATTACCTCATGAAGATGAGATCTTGCTTCGGTTAACGAATGGGCTCCGGAAAGAATGTCATCCACGTAAATATGACTTTTTAGAATGTAAGATGCAGTTGGATGTGACACTTCACTATCTTCACTGAGTTGTAGCAGAGTTCGAATAGCCAAGTATGGGGCACAGTTTACTCCAAATGTAACAGTTTGCAAGCAATAGTCATGAATTTTCTCCTCTGGAGAGTTTCGAAACAGAATCCTTTGGAATTGTTGGTCATCTTTATGCACAAGAATTTGGCGGTTTTTTTTTTTTTTTTGTATGTCGCCATTAAATGCGTATTTGAAAAGTCTCCATTTTAAACGACGTTCATTAAGTCATTTTGTAAGGTGGGGCCCGTGTAAAGGATGTCATTTAGCGAGGGACCGTTTTCAGTTCTCTTGGATGCGTTAAAAACGACTCTGACCTTTGTTGACATTCTTTCAGGCTTAACTACGGCATGGTGTGGCAGGTAATAGCATAAGAAGTGTTCGTTGTCAACTATTTCTACACTCGAAGTTTGCTTCATGTGACCAAGCGATACATATTCGGAAAGAACCTTATTGTATTCGGCGGCTAGCTCGGGATTTCGCTCAAGGGTTTTTTCCATCCTTAGAAATTGACCCAGAGCGGCACGTCTTGAGGATCCGAGATACATATCAGGGGTTATGTGTTGTTTAAACGGAAGCTTTACTATGTATCTACCATCAGATCTACGGTTCACAGTCTTTTTGTAGAAATGCTCACACCACACGTCTTCAGCCGACATGGGTTTCTCACTGGGAACATCCTCTATTTCCCAAAACTTTTGTATTTGACTATTAAGTGGATCAATAGTTGCAGTCCAAGAGGCAAATGAAACGACAGATTGTGATACGGGCTTGGCACTAAGGATCCACCCAAATTCCGTATTTTGGGCCAACAAATTTCCAGAAACATTCTTTTCAAGTCCAGGTTTCATAATTGTTGGTAGTAAATCGCCACCGATGAGGAAGTCAATAGGAGCGGGTTTAAAGAAGTTAGGATCAGCTAACTCCAGAGATTTCATGTAAGCAAAGTCTTGAATTGAGGTTGGGGAAGCGGGCATTAAGTGATTCATGTTTGTGATCACGATAGCGGAAACGGTCACCTTGAAATCTGATTTCCTAGACTTTAACTTTACTTCGCATGTCTTTGAAGAATTTTCTAAAAGCGTTCCACCCAGACCTGAAATCATCGTATGTGATTTCGTTGTCGGAATCTTGAAACGATTTATAATGCGGCTAGCAACAAAGGACTCTTGTGATCCCTGGTCGATGAAGACTCTAATAGTGAAACTAATACCTGGATGTTCTACATCCACCAAGGCTGTTGGTAAAACAGTTTTTTGACCAGATTGTGGGAAATTATTTTGAACATTAAATGTATTGGAGTAAGCAGCCGCGGATGTGTAGGCAATTCATCGTAGAAAGCCTCAATGTGATAAGACGCGGATGCTGATCTTGGAACTTGCGAATTTGGTTGGAAATGATTGTCTCCACCATAATGTAACAGTGTGTGATGCGGTTTCTTGCAGATTTGGCACAAGTATTTACTTTTACATTTCTTAGAAGTGTGTCCATATGACAAACAGTTCTCGCAGATTTGGTTTTCAGAAACAAATGTTCTTTTTTGTAAATATGACCAGGCACGAAACTTGGAGCAAGATCTTAAAGAATGATCTTGGTGACATGCTTTGCTTGCCTTATGAGATGTGTCAGTAGATGCATTGTACGTATTGAATTTGTGGGAACTGTGGTTGTTGTTGGATGGTTTCCTCATGTCATATATGGACTCGATCATATCTAATCTCTTGGAAATAAAATCATCTAATTGATCCCATGATGGCATTTCCTTATGCATACGGTCGGCAATACCAGGGTACATGGTGGTACCACCAAACAAGACAGTGTTGGCGTACAAGTCCTTACGGATATCAACATCGCACTTCATGATGGAGTTGTAAGTGGTTTCGTGGATACCGCAGGCTTCCATACCCAAGAAGGAAGGTTGGAACAATGCTTCTGGGAAACGGAAACATTCATTGCCAATGGTGATGACATGACCATCGGGCAATTCGTAGCTCTTTTCCAAGCTGGAGCTGGTGGCAGCGGTGGCCATTTCTTGTTCAAAGTCCAAAGCAACATAGCACAATTTTTCCTTGATGTCACGAACGATTTCACGTTCAGCGGTGGTGGTGAAAGAGTAACCACGTTCAGTCAAGATCTTCATCAAGTAGTCGGTCAAATCGCGACCAGCCAAATTTAAACGCAAGATAGCGTGAGGCAAGGCTGTAACGAACACTTGACGGTGTTTGCAAATACTTCCTTTAGAAGTATCATGTTCACAGAAACATACATTTCGGCATAAACAAACACTAGTAACAGGACTACGGGAGTTTTTAATTTGCTAGCAATAGCAGTCGGCTGGGGGGTTCGCGTCCTGTACTAATATTTATCTGTTCGAACGTTGCAATAATAATACTTAACTCCCTTTTTAACATAAGAAATTTGTATTTGGCCAATAATTACCTAGGTCCCCTGAAACTAATTGACCCCTGTAGACCTACTAATCTGTCATGAAAAAATTAAGAAATAAGAAATGGTATTGATTTAGGTTGTTTTTCCTTGGGCGACTCCTCGGTGGTTTTTGGAGCGCTAGCCTCATTACCCACCCTACCTATGGTTCTACTCGGCGAATACATTGTTATAGAACCCCTTAACTAATGAAAGAAACTAGATTTTTATTTCGTTTGCAACATCTACTTTAGGGAAACTCCACAAGTTTAAAATTTAGAGATCCATATTATATATCCAATTTATTCAACTTATTGCATGCATGTAAATAATAAAAAATCTTAAATATAATATCGCCAATAATAATTCAGTATAGTTTGACATTTGTTTTCATTTTGTAACTTAGTGCTATTGAGGGAAACAGAATTAATTACTATACTTTATAGAATGTAAATAGAAATTACAAGAACGTAGGATTTGATAAACCGACAACTTTATAATCTAGATGTAGGGTGCTTTTTCGAAAGCAAAACAAAACTAATAAAAGTAGAAAAAAGATAAAAGTAGAAAAAAGAGATAAACCACAAAAGTGAAAAGATGGATTATTCGTTGATTATTCTTTGTTACGGATAAGTGTGAAGTAAAATGGGGTGTTTAATAAAGCAAAAACAACATTCACTTACCATACAAACAGCTGATATCCATTGAAGAGGCCTCCCAATTGATGTCGTTCGATGTATGGTTATTATGCTGGAACAAATCTATACGCTTAAGGTTTTGAATATTTCATTAAGTTAATCACTGATTTCAACGTTGTGGCATATCCCTGTTTAGATTAATTTATGCACTATAACTAGGTTTCTTTGTAGGTTTAATTTTAATAATAACATTATACTTTTCCTGACACTTTCTATGAAATTTTTATGCATTACTTTATGTGTATTGTATTACATGCAAATTTTAACAATCAATTACAATTATTATATTTTAATTCACTTTTCAATATCCACTGATGTATTTTTAACTCTTCAAACCGTTCAATTCAACGCGTCACACAAAACTAGATTTTTGTGAAGAATGCAAGAAGAAATTAGTTGAAGGTCATAATTTGTTGTTGTTTTACAACAGCAATTAGAGACAGAAGAAGAGGAAAAATGATCAATGAATATGGAACAGCTATTTTGGTTGTCGTCAAATCAAAGAGAATGCAAAAGAGTCAGGAAAGTTTTATATGAAGTTTTTGTTGTTATCAATACTTAAGGTTTGTTTCTTTCTTCTAAGAGGATCACAATTGAATTCTCTCTGTAACCAGGTTGGTTCCAGATGAAGTTCCAATGGATATTAGGGAGGTCCAATAATATTAAAATACTGTTCAGAGGTGCCGCTACTGTGAAATCGCTGGTCGAGAAGATTTGAAAATTGCTCCAAAAATAAAAACGACCAAAACTCCAATACTTAGTTTGATTACCAAATCATGAATCCAAGGGAAATTTGGTGAATTCAAATGATGTTCGAGACTGCACTTCTGTATGATGGTTCTATACTTTTCAACCATCTGAAATCCACGTTTGTAGAATGCTTGGGGTACTGATGACACTTTCCTGTGAAAATAATGAGTTCACCCACTGTTCAACTGTTCTTGACTCCGGATATAATGTTATGACCCGTCTATTTGGACATGTGACAATTGATGGCTTGGAGAAGACACGCCATGTACAGTTGCGTTGAAAGTGCAAATTTCACCTTAAAACTTCTTATTGATTTTGGTATTGGACAGGTTTGTTGGATATTCGTCTGCAGATAAGGAAAAAAATCGTTTTCCTTGGATAGATATAAACGAAACCTCCACCATTTATGTCGGGTCGCTCCAAAATCTGGAGCTAACCTTACAATTTCCAAGTAAGGAGTAAGTTTTCCTAAATATTTCAAAAATTACCACTTTTGTTCAAATATATTTGAGTAATAAAGTTTACCTTTTGATATTTTAATTGAATTTTCGAATAATTATAATAATATCCGTATATAGGAAAATTATGACACTTTATTTTTTTATGAGGTTAAATTTTTTTTTAACTTAAGGATCAGAAGATAATTTGAAGTGTACTCTATGCGGATTTACAGCGAAAAGAATGTACTTAGGAAAAAACGTGTTTCAAGAAACCTCTAGTTAATCGATTTTTAAGGGGTTAAAGCGTAATGCCAAAATTGGTAGAAGGTGATAAATGTTGCCAGATTGCGACATACCAAAAGGAATTGAAGATAATCAGATCGATAACTCTTGGAATATTGGAATCGGTAGATATTACGACCGTTAAATTTATTTCCTTTATATTTAAAAATAAAACAATCAAAAATCGCAATTTCTTAATGAAAGTTCACTACAAAACCGCATAATTCGGGCTCATTGAGCAACAGAATTAGGAGGAGAAAGAACTTTCAAGGCCTGATATCCTTACCATGAAAAGTTCCTACCAGTTTTCCATCCATATCTTCCAATATGTAGTAATGGCTTCCAAGTTTTTCGCGAACTTTCGCCTTAATAAAAACTGGAGCCAATTTGGAGTTAAATTTCTTCTCTAAATTGCTCTGGGCAAAATTTCTCCTAAAGACTTCTTGTCCCACATTAAAGGTAGTTAATCTTGTTCTAAGATTATACTGATCTTTATTTTTTTCATAGGCATCTTTTATATGTTTCCTGATATCATTGCGAATAATCTGGAGATGATCTTCCCTTGCTAATGTTACCTGAGGTTCTTCTAAGACTTCTAAGTTTTTTAATAGTTTATATGATGACCCGTGGGTTATCATATTCAGCCCGAAGAGAGCACGATATGGTGTCATGTTTATAGCCTGATGATGAGAGTTTCGTAGTGCACAGCATATGGAACTTAAATGTTTGTCCCAAAGTTGGTGATCTGTTTTTATATATGCTCTGATTCCGGCTATCAACGATCGATTTACGCGCTCGGACGCATTTGACTGCGGCGAGTAATACGCAGTATACGAATGGGTTATTCCATAAGAAGTGAGAAAGGCATTGAAGTCGTGAGCCTTGAACTGCGTTCCATTGTCACTCACAATGGTTTCTGGCACACCGAACATGTGGAAAATATGTTTTTCAAGAAATTCTTGAATGTTGGAAGACGTAAATTTTCGGAGTGGACATACCCAGTGGTATTTCGTGAGGTGATCCAAGACTATTAGTAGACCTAGTAGACCAGACTTACTACGTGGATAGGGTCCCAGAATATCTATATAAAGTCTTTGAAAGGGTCTGAAAGTTGCAATTTGTTTTCCCATTGGGGGTTTCATTATAAAATTTGGCGGCTTTGTCGCTTTGCAAACTTCGCAAGACTTTATATAGCTTCGGACGTCCCGTACCATCCCTGGCCAGTAAAAATTTCTTCTGAGAATTTCTAAAGTCTTAACAGTCCCACCGTGAGACGCTATGGGGGAATCATGAGCCCTACTCAAAACAGATTTCCTCAGATTTTCTGGAATCCAGAGTTTCCAGGCAGAGTTCTGTTGATCAGGGTCCCCCGAATAATGTTCCGCTCTCAGGTATACATATTCATCGACTATTTTAATGTCAGGATATTTTTCTGAATTCTCAGACACCTTCTTTTTAAGTTCCTCATAGTCTTGATCTTTAAAGTGGAGAGAATTCAAATCCACTTCGGGTTCAACCATGTCCAGACTATCGACAGATGCTTCCGGTATTCGAGAAAGAGCATCCGGTACAATATTGTCTTTTCCCTTTCGATGGCTCACAGTAAAACGAAAGGATTGAAGTTGAAAAACCCACCTTGCCAATCTCCCACTCAAGTTTGGCTGCTTCATCAGCCACACCAAACTAGAGTGGTCAGTGATAACTTCGAAGTCCTGCATTTCGAGATAGCATCTGAAGCGTTTTATCGCTTCTAGAGCAGCCAAGCACTCGCGCTCGGTAACGCTATAATTGCGTTGTGCCGAATTAAGCTTTCTGCTCATAAATGCTATAGGACGTTCTCGGTTATCACTGTCCAGTTGGATAAGCACAGCACCAATTCCATAGTCGCTGGCGTCACAATGCACGAAAAATTTCTTCGAAAAATCCGGGTTTATAAGGACAGGTGCAGAAGTTAAAAGTGTTTTAATTCTTTCAAATGCACTCTGTGCCTCGGGTGTCCACACGAACTTCTTTTTGGTTGATACCACTTCGGTTATCGGGAAGACTTCGGTTGAGAAGTTCTCAATAAACCGACGGTACCAACCCGCAAGTCCGAGGAACCCTCGAACCTGCTTCAGGTTCTTTGGAATAGGCCAGTTTATGATCGAGCTGATCTTATCGGGATCGGTGGTTATCCCGCCATTTCCAATAACATACCCTAAATAATTCACACGTGTAACGCAGAATTTACTTTTCCCTATATTTAGGGTCAAATTTGCCTTTTTAAATTGTGAAGCAATACGAACCAAAACCTCTATATGATCCTCAAAGCTTTCGGAAACAACCACTAAGTCATCCAGGTAGCCAAATACGCAATGTCGGAGATCTGCTGGTATGATCTCATCCACAAGACGGCACATAGTCTGTGGAGCATTACAAAGCCCAAAGGGCATCACGACGAATTGGTATAAAGGTCTACCTGGGATAGTGAAGGCTGTTAGAGGTTTGGAAGCTTCATCTAAAGCTACTTGCCAATAAGCATCCTTAAGGTCTAACTTAGTTATTAGATTGGCTTTAGGAAGCCTAGCAAAGATGCCTTCTATCGACGGAAGAGGGTATGCGTCTTTTTTGGTAACGCTATTCAATTTGCGTGCGTCTAAGCACAATCTAATTTTGCCTGGTTTTAAAACAAGCCTCATCGGCGAACTCCAGGCTGATGTTGAAGGTTCGATTACTCCCAAAGCAAGCATTCTGTCGATTTCTTTGAAAATCACCTTTTCGACAGCCGGTGATACCGGATAAAATCTTTGTTTGATTGGAAGTGCGTTGCCTACGTCGATAGAATGTTTAATTAAAGGCGTTCGACCTAAGCCTTGAATTTCAAAGTTAGGGAATAGTTTTATCACACAAGCGAGTTGTTGTTTTTGGACAGTGGAAAGAGGGTATGAAATATCTTGGTTTGGATCATCTGTACCATTCGGTAAGTCAGTATTAGGTTCTTGTAACTCTGATATATCTTCAGGATGATTAAGTGATATCATGTCAACAGAGCCGAGAAAATTTTCGAACAGATTAAATGCTTTGAAAAAATCAATACCCAAGATTATCCTTTGGGATATCGAAGGAATTAAGAATAGCTTAATGGGGTGTGTTTGGTTTTTAAAGGTTATTTCAACATCTAACCAACCAACAACTTTTTGAGGACTTCCATCAGCAGTTTTTACATACGCTTTAGTTTTTGTAAAATTGTCGTATTTTTCAAAATCAGTGGTTGCCAGATCAGCGCCTAGACAACTTATATTGGCTCCTGTGTCCAGGAGACCAAATTCTTTAAAGTCCAAAAAAGAAACTTGAGCGTAGAAACGCTTATCCTTGAGATCGTTGACTATGGCGGATACTAAAAACCTTCTACTTAGCTTCCTTAATGTCCAATATTTTCGAAGCCTTACAGTAGATCTTTTGGGTTTTGAAAAACAAGTTGTGGTTAGAGTGTCTACATTGAAAATTTTATTTCTTTTTTCTATGTAATTCTCCCATCGTACATGGTAAGGAAGAATCGGATATAACATGTTGGAAACATTATTACTGAATTTTGAATTATTCTCAGGTTTAGAGAGAATCTGTTTTATTTGGCTTGAAATTTCTGGTTGAGTAGAAAGTCCGGTTTGAGTAACGAAATCTGTTTGAGTAATGGCATTTTTTGAAGAAGTTTGTTTATGTACTATGGTTCCACTCTGGGAACTGGAGGTCTTACGTTTTTTGAAGGCAAAGCTTTTTTTGCCAGACAAATTTTGCAATTAGGTTTGTAAACCTCTTTTGCCCCGCAACCATAGCAAAATATCTTCCTGTCTTTAAGACAATCTTCCCAGTGATGTCCGACTTCTTCACAATTCCAACACTGAATCTTGTTCGGATATGTTTTGATGGCATCAACTGAGGCGTCAACTAAGGCAGAGTTAACAGACTCAGAAGTGTTTTCTTCTATGTCCAACTCGGATATTTGTCTTCTAGGTTGAGGTAGGTTGACATTTCTAGTTAGTAAATTCCTTCTGACATGTTCGTCACTCAAAAAATTTTCTCTTTTCTGCACAAGTTTACGCAAATGAGAAATTGAGTCTATTTGTAGGTATAACAAATCTTGCCTTATTTCAGGTCGAAGATTTCTTGTGATGATTTCCACAAGTTCTGATTCTGACATTGGGGAACTAAGCCTGTCAACAATGGAAGATATAGCTTCATAGAATATGTCGAAGCTTTCAGCAGGTTTCTGCTTCCTATTCCTCAGTTCTTCCCTAATATCAAAGCAAGTCTTAAAGTCACGATATTGTGATCTCAATGCTAAACAAAAATGATTCCATTCTACATTGAGCACTTGCTTTCGGTACCGCCAGTACCAGTTTTTGGCTTTACCGGTTAATAGAATATTAAGATGTTTACAAATCAAGGAAAAGTCACCGTTAAAATTATCGTTGGTAAGGGATTGCAATCGGTATATAAATTCCTCGACATTTAACCCATTTGGGGACCCGTCAAATTGCAAATGCCAACTATGAATTATCGAGCTGATTTTATCCGCGGAAAAGTTAAATGACGACAGACTAGAACTATTTCCGGAATCATTTGAGGATGCAGTATTAAGATTTGGATTTAAAGAAGTATCTCTTTGTAATGCATTGTCATTAGATGAGTTAGAACAATCATTATGTTGTTGAATTGGTAAAGGGTTGTTTGAAGATCTAGGAAGTATGTTTAGATTACCTAAAAGTCTAGTTATGTTTTGTTCTATTAAGCGATTTAGCTCATTCATATCTACTACAGATTGAGTATTATTATTCTGAAAAGATGTTTGAGGTCTATGTCTTGGTGGAGTATTCATATGTTCAGGATTTATAGAAGAAGTATTTGAATCCGGATTACTTTGAGTGTAACTTCGAGTGTTATAGTGAAAAGCTTTGGCTCCTCTCGGTTTACCTTTTTTATTGCCTTTACTACCTGAAGGATACGACTGAGTAGGGTTTTTAGGTAGTGGAAGAGGAATTTCTACCTCTGAATCAGTTATAAATGTATACTTTCGAAGGTCTGCCAGATTGCAAGATTTCTTGCAGATCGGACATTCTGCTGAAGTTGCCAAAAATGTCTCTATGCAACTTCTATGAAAAATGTGAGAACATTCTTTTATTATCAAGCATTCTTCACTTTCTGAAATCGGCTCTTCACAAATGAAGCAGTCCAAAATAGTGTCAGCGTTTGTAGCTGTATCCGAAGGTGGTATATTAGATGTTGGAGGAGGAGTTCGACTAAGCGACATGTTTATAGTATTAAGTTTGTAATGGTTCAGAAAAAGATTATAAATTAGAGGAAATGTAAGTCCGGAAAATCAGAATTTGTAAACACAAAAGCATTTAACTGAATACGTATCAGATAGTACTAATATGTTTTTTTTTTTTTAATTTAAAAACAATAAAAATGTATGTATGTATAAAGGAGTTTCCAAAAAGATTACGATGTGAAACGAAATAAAACGACAACTAACAAAAATCAATACAGGAATGCAAATATTGTCTATTAAGGTTTATGGTAACGTAAAGATCAGTGATATCAACAAACCAATTTGAATCCAATTACTACGAGACCTGAAGGATTCCTCCAAAATAATCTGGACAAAGATCTGCAGACAGCAACATCTTTGTAATCCTGAGATATATTTAGAGGTAATTGATATCTAGTTTATATTCACTGATGCAAATAAGATAACATAAATCCATTACTTGGTTTCATTCTCAATATTTTTGCTTTCATAAATCTAGAAGAAATATACAACTACTAAACGGTTAGTCTGCTCGAAACTTTGAAACCTCAAACAACCAAAAATATCCAGAGAAGTGATGTATATTTTTCCACATAAATGTCTACAATCACATTGAAAAATCGCAAAGCAACTTAAAGTTTGAACTCTAAAATGTAATAAAATTTGAGCCGAAAGGAAGATGGAGCTCCTTCGGCCCCACGTGCTGGGCGCCAATTATTGTAACGAACACTTGACGGTGTTTGCAAATACTTCCTTTAGAAGTATCATGTTCACAGAAACATACATTTCGGCATAAACAAACACTAGTAACAGGACTACGGGAGTTTTTAATTTGCTAGCAATAGCAGTCGGCTGGGGGGTTCGCGTCCTGTACTAATATTTATCTGTTCGAACGTTGCAATAATAATACTTAACTCCCTTTTTAACATAAGAAATTTGTATTTGGCCAATAATTACCTAGGTCCCCTGAAACTAATTGACCCCTGTAGACCTACTAATCTGTCATGAAAAAATTAAGAAATAAGAAATGGTATTGATTTAGGTTGTTTTTCCTTGGGCGACTCCTCGGTGGTTTTTGGAGCGCTAGCCTCATTACCCACCCTACCTATGGTTCTACTCGGCGAATACATTGTTATAGAACCCCTTAACTAATGAAAGAAACTAGATTTTTATTTCGTTTGCAACATCTACTTTAGGGAAACTCCACAAGTTTAAAATTTAGAGATCCATATTATATATCCAATTTATTCAACTTATTGCATGCATGTAAATAATAAAAAATCTTAAATATAATATCGCCAATAATAATTCAGTATAGTTTGACATTTGTTTTCATTTTGTAACTTAGTGCTATTGAGGGAAACAGAATTAATTACTATACTTTATAGAATGTAAATAGAAATTACAAGAACGTAGGATTTGATAAACCGACAACTTTATAATCTAGATGTAGGGTGCTTTTTCGAAAGCAAAACAAAACTAATAAAAGTAGAAAAAAGATAAAAGTAGAAAAAAGAGATAAACCACAAAAGTGAAAAGATGGATTATTCGTTGATTATTCTTTGTTACGGATAAGTGTGAAGTAAAATGGGGTGTTTAATAAAGCAAAAACAACATTCACTTACCATACAAACAGCTGATATCCATTGAAGAGGCCTCCCAATTGATGTCGTTCGATGTATGGTTATTATGCTGGAACAAATCTATACGCTTAAGGTTTTGAATATTTCATTAAGTTAATCACTGATTTCAACGTTGTGGCATATCCCTGTTTAGATTAATTTATGCACTATAACTAGGTTTCTTTGTAGGTTTAATTTTAATAATAACATTATACTTTTCCTGACACTTTCTATGAAATTTTTATGCATTACTTTATGTGTATTGTATTACATGCAAATTTTAACAATCAATTACAATTATTATATTTTAATTCACTTTTCAATATCCACTGATGTATTTTTAACTCTTCAAACCGTTCAATTCAACGCGTCACACAAAACTAGATTTTTGTGAAGAATGCAAGAAGAAATTAGTTGAAGGTCATAATTTGTTGTTGTTTTACAACAGCAATTAGAGACAGAAGAAGAGGAAAAATGATCAATGAATATGGAACAGCTATTTTGGTTGTCGTCAAATCAAAGAGAATGCAAAAGAGTCAGGAAAGTTTTATATGAAGTTTTTGTTGTTATCAATACTTAAGGTTTGTTTCTTTCTTCTAAGAGGATCACAATTGAATTCTCTCTGTAACCAGGTTGGTTCCAGATGAAGTTCCAATGGATATTAGGGAGGTCCAATAATATTAAAATACTGTTCAGAGGTGCCGCTACTGTGAAATCGCTGGTCGAGAAGATTTGAAAATTGCTCCAAAAATAAAAACGACCAAAACTCCAATACTTAGTTTGATTACCAAATCATGAATCCAAGGGAAATTTGGTGAATTCAAATGATGTTCGAGACTGCACTTCTGTATGATGGTTCTATACTTTTCAACCATCTGAAATCCACGTTTGTAGAATGCTTGGGGTACTGATGACACTTTCCTGTGAAAATAATGAGTTCACCCACTGTTCAACTGTTCTTGACTCCGGATATAATGTTATGACCCGTCTATTTGGACATGTGACAATTGATGGCTTGGAGAAGACACGCCATGTACAGTTGCGTTGAAAGTGCAAATTTCACCTTAAAACTTCTTATTGATTTTGGTATTGGACAGGTTTGTTGGATATTCGTCTGCAGATAAGGAAAAAAATCGTTTTCCTTGGATAGATATAAACGAAACCTCCACCATTTATGTCGGGTCGCTCCAAAATCTGGAGCTAACCTTACAATTTCCAAGTAAGGAGTAAGTTTTCCTAAATATTTCAAAAATTACCACTGTTGTTCAAATATATTTGAGTAATAAAGTTTACCTTTTGATATTTTAATTGAATTTTCGAATAATTATAATAATATCCGTATATAGGAAAATTATGACACTTTATTTTTTTATGAGGTTAAATTTTTTTTTAACTTAAGGATCAGAAGATAATTTGAAGTGTACTCTATGCGGATTTACAGCGAAAAGAATGTACTTAGGAAAAAACGTGTTTCAAGAAACCTCTAGTTAATCGATTTTTAAGGGGTTAAAGCGTAATGCCAAAATTGGTAGAAGGTGATAAATGTTGCCAGATTGCGACATACCAAAAGGAATTGAAGATAATCAGATCGATAACTCTTGGAATATTGGAATCGGTAGATATTACGACCGTTAAATTTATTTCCTTTATATTTAAAAATAAAACAATCAAAAATCGCAATTTCTTAATGAAAGTTCACTACAAGGCATAACCTTCATAGATGGGTACAGTGTGGGAGACACCATCACCAGAATCCAACACAATACCAGTGGTACGACCAGAAGCGTACAATGACAATACAGCCTGGATGGCTACATACATAGCGGGTGTGTTGAAGGTTTCGAACATGATTTGTGTCATCTTCTCGCGATTAGCCTTGGGGTTCAAGGGAGCTTCAGTCAACAAGACGGGATGTTCTTCGGGGGCGACACGCAATTCATTGTAGAAAGTGTGATGCCAGATCTTTTCCATATCGTCCCAGTTGGTGACAATACCGTGTTCAATGGGGTATTTCAATGTGAGGATACCACGTTTGCTTTGGGCTTCATCACCGACATATGAGTCTTTTTGGCCCATACCGACCATGACACCTTGATGGCGAGGACGGCCGACAATTGAGGGGAAGACAGCACGGGGAGCATCATCACCAGCGAAACCGGCTTTGCACATACCGGAACCGTTATCAACAACTAAGGCAGCAACTTCTTCGTCACACATTTTGTTTGCGTGTTTTACTGTATTGATGAACTGAAGAACAAACGAACCACAAAGCTTGACAGCTGAACTACGAACAACCTGTCCTCTTTCGCTCCCCACCTATGTATGTCCTAAAAAAGAGATAGTGAAAAAGAAAAAACACACACATCACATATAAACCAAGTCTGGTTAACAGAAATACAAAAGACGACACAATTCAAACAATGCGCGACTTTTGACAACATACTTCGATCTCTGTCAGCCAACTCTACTCTCACTGCACGTCAGCAGTCGTCAACACCACCGGCTGTTAGGCGCTGCACACTGATCTCTTTACAATGTAAAGTTTACATATGGTCTGTTCCTTCACTTTTGAAAATGGTAAAACCGGCAAAAGTAGTAAAACTTGTAAACTGCTCACAAATGAATTGTATGGTGTCAGAAGTAAAGGAACGCTTTTCGAGTAAAAAGGGGTTGGAGATTATTGCACGTAAAGGAACAGAGCTAAAAGTTCATTCATACGTACCGCATACTGAGCATTTTCAACATTACCTCCGCTTGCGCCAACAGCGCTGTTAGAAGTCAGCCAACTCTTTTTGTTTGTACGTATAGTTGTGTGTGCATAACATACCCTACCCAACTTCAACCGCCGCAACCGAACTACATTCATTTCCTACTCAGAACACCAAGAACAAGTGAGTGTGGTCAACTCTCTTTTAATAGTTAAAGTCGAACATACCAACACACGAAGTACAACAACAACAAACCAGACTCATGCAAATGACGCACATTTGAACTGGATATTACGCGGATGTGTGCAGAAATAATTAATTTGTTTATAATTATAAACTGGCATAATAATGACAAAAAGTTATTACATTACAAACCATAATTGCACAATAAAAAAATAATAAGGAAATAATCAAGAATGTATGTGTACATTAACAACAAAAGGAATTCCAACATAATTTGACAAAACTTAAAAAAAAATCCTCTAGAAGAAAACGAAAGCAAGAGAAGTAACAAAGGAGAAATACAACAATTCCACCAGTAACGGCAGCAAAAGTCAAAAAACCAAAAAAGGTATTTGAATTGAATTACAACAAATAAGACAACTAACGTATTTACAAAGTTTACAGTAGTTGTCTTTCTACGTGATAATTTATTGCAAAATTTTACTGAATATTGTCTTTTATTCAAAATTTGCCGATTGAGAAATTTCTGCAGATTCCGGAGGAAATAGTGTTCAGTACATTTAAGAAGAAAAAAGACAACAATTGTTGTGATGATAAAAAGCAACAATGAAGAAAATTTAGTGTCATTCTTAAAATGAAGGAATGAGTATAAACCTGTTGAATGTGTTTTAAAGATGCATTATAATAATCGAGTAGTTAATTTGTTAATATTGCATTGTTTCAAAATAGATCCAAGGCTAAACAACCATTGAATGTAAACGTTTGTTGGAAATTAATGAAATGCTCTGAAGCAAATTGTCTGCAAAACAGCTTGTAACATTCATAAAAATTGTTACAAAATAGTATCGAAAGAGATTAACTCCATTCGAACACAATTGGCATTGAATTATAGTACGTTTATATATAGATGGATTTAATAAATCTATTGGATCTCAAAGGTCAATTACTCTGCGTGTCGATAATCGGGAAAAGAAGTCGGCGGAAGATATCGACATGAATGCCCTAAAAATCGATTAATAACTAATCGATAATTTTTATGATCACTTTTGAATAAAAAGTAAAAGGATTAAGTGGTGAAGTGATCGACTGATCAAAATTTATATATTTTTTTTCTTTGAATTGTTTTTGTTTTGAAATAAATTGTTGACCGCCAGCGTCAAAGTGTTGAATTGAAATAAATTCTCTTTTTCTTGAATAACAATAAACAACACGTAAGTATCTCCAGTATACTTGTGTTGTGTGTGTACTTGTGCTTTGTACCTAGAATTTCAATTTGTTGTTTGTCGCGCCGTACAACAACAAGTCAATCTTGGTTCCTGAAATATCTTTATTTTTCTGGAACCTTATAAGTCCTTTCGCCTGGAACGGAACTTATACATAGTCCTTCGAGCCAAGAAAGCGAAAACCCCTAAGAAATTAGTATAATTGCAATTTCTGAAAAGAAATTTTTACTAATTTTTTGTATTGGAAAGAAGAAGCATTTCTAGTTATTTTGTTGTTGTAGTTGTTTGAATTGTGCTGAAAAGTACTTGAACGCTTCACGTAAATATAAATTAATAATTGAAACACTGTCACTGATCATAAAATATATAACATCATTTTATACGTTTAATGTTTTTGTCAAAGGTCATAAACATAACAAAAAACGATAATTGAAAAAAACACCCTCTCACTTAAATTGTTGTTGTTTACATTACATTTGTAATTTCTATTATATTAGTGCGCTACATTCAATAACTACTCGATTACTTGTTGTGGGTACTCATTTACCAACATCACATAAATTGAAGTTTAATTAGTGACGCAGTAACGTAAAATCCGTAACGTAATCGTAAAGTAACGCAATACCCGTAGAGAAAACTGCAAATTGCGTTACACATAATTTCATTTCATTTGCAGAATTAAAAGAATACTAAAATAAAAATATTAATAAACGATTTCGTATAAGTTTTTTAAATAAACTGTAGCATACAATCTGAGAGGCTTGATTTATGAGTTCATGAAAGAACACTGAAATACTCCTGCTGTAAACAAATGGGTATGGCATGCTTTTGTACCACGGCCTTATAACTCGCCGGAGGTGTGGGTTCTTTCCATAGTTTACCGGAGATTAGCTACATTACCAAATTTTATATGTTGTAACAAGCATGCACGATATAATTTTGAAGATGCAAATACAAAAAGAGTGTAAAGAAAAGAAGTTTAGGATTCCCTTGAGATTATATACGGGAAGCGCCGATGGTTTGCACAAATCCCTTTTGCCCACCCTACCATGTTACTCAGCATCCACTGCCAAATTCGAGTAACCCATAATCAGTATCCCCCACTAACTACTGGTGCCTATCTTAGTCAAACTCAAATGAAGATTCAATTCATGGTTAATTCAACCAAAGTTTTAATAACAATTTCAAAAACCATATTCTAAGAAAACTTAAACAGACTATATTATAATCTAAGTTGCTTAAGACATTGGCAGCAATGACAAAAACATAATTCAAAAGCAGAATAAAGATCTATTTGGTAATACATTATATTTTGTTTCAGCTAAAAATTCGATATTGGTTTGTGTGTATGTTCGAGGTATGAAGAAAGAGGACTTTAAAACTGTAACAGCTAGTTTAGAAGCCGAGTTAAATGACCTTCTGTTTAGGAATGGTGGTTTTATTTCGGTAAAGGGCTGTTTACACCATCTATCAATGCCATATGAGCTGCCATTTCTTTCACCCATTCGACATTCTCTATGTTTGTCAAAATTGACGTCATCCATACAACTTTCAATTTGTGCGTTCATACCTACAAGTGTTATTTTCGTATGACATAACCTATAAATATAAAAACAGCTGTTTTTGTCATTGTTTACATTTATTGTTGAGTTGCAAATTTGCGCAAATTTTAATTTTGGTTGAAGGAAAATGAATATCTAGCATGTTTGTTGTGGTAGAATAGGTTTTTGGGGTTATAGAGGCATTTATGTTTTTGCCACAAAGCAATCATTTCCAAGACTGCTTCTTTCGACCAATCGATCTGAAAATTACATTATAAACACCCTTTGTTTACTTTTCTAAATATTTAAATATACATAACTTTCCATTTTCTTTTTTAAAAGATTTTGTTTTTCTTTTTTGAGACAGAAAACAGCTGATAAATTTATGTTTACATACAAGAATGCCGTATCAAATAGAGCGCTCCCTAAATGAAAAATTTACATATGAGTTGCCAAATCATTTTGATAGATGAAAATTTTCATAGTGGTCACACTATGTGTACAACATTCGCAGGTAGAAAATTTGACATCTCATACCACATTGATAGATGGTGTAAACAACCCTTTACAATTATTACGAGAAAGCAGAGGCAAAATTACAAAAAAATAGAATATCTAAGCATAGAGAGCACAAATGGAAACAGTTATAGCTAAATTATTATGATCTCTATTAAATGAGATTTTAAACGGGGTATATGTTGCTCTCTATGTTGCCTAGGCAAAATACTCAGATGAATCAGTGACTTTTAAACTGTACTGAGCAATTGTAAGCTGGTAATACTGACGTTTAAGCAGTATTCCTAGACCATAAAATATGTTTCATTTCCGGGAAAAGGAATATGAAAATGGAAACTTAACCTAATATTTAGGTATGTTCTTCAATGTCTAATATATAAAAGGCAATGTGTGTATGTTAGTATGTTTGTTTGTTTGTATGTTTGTATGTTCCGAATAGACTCAAAAACGGCTGAATAGATTTTCTTGAAAATTTCAGATAATGTACTGGTAACATCGGTGATGAAAATAGGCTATATAATTTTTTGAATGGTCGTCGCGGAAGTGAAATATCACGGTCATCCCAAATTATTCAAAAATGTATTATTTCAGATAATATACCTTATTTTAGTAAGCGTGACTACAAAACCGCTATAACACTGGCTTCAATATGTGGGATAACGCGGTCAACTCCATAGTTTGGAATACAGTAAAATCCCGATAACATGAGATGTCACTATATAGAAATTCCGAAAAATCGATTGGGAAATCTTATGAAATTTTGTATGTGGTGTTTTTAGGTCTGAGAATAGGTCGTAATCTTTTTTTTTTATCAAGCTATGTGTAGTGACCGGTGGTCCTCCCCACAAATTGTTTAAGAAAACCGCGAAATTCAAGATACTTTTTAATATATTGTTCACAAATTGTTTGCATTGCTATGATAATTACTGTCTTGACTCTGAATGATCATTGCGGAAGTGAAATATCGCGTTCATCCCAAAATTTTCAAAAATGTATTATTTCAGTTAATTAGAACGGTCGTAAGCTGTTTTTTACTGCTAAGAATAGCGACTGGTGGTCCTCCCTACAATGTTTTTAAGAAAATCAGAAATCTTTGATATTTTTGAACGTATTGTTTACAGATTGTTTTCCCTGAATGATCGCGGTCATCACAAAGTTTTCAAAAATGTGTTATTTCAATTAATATACATAATTTTAGTAAGCGTGACACAAAAATGATGTGAACACTAGCTTGAACAAGTGGGATAGCGCGGTCGTGAGCTATTTTAATATTAGTAATTACCGTCTTGACACTGAATGGTCTTCGCGGAAGTGAAATATCGCGGTCATCACAAAATGTTCAAACATTTATTATTTCAGATAATATACATCATTTTGCGTGCCTAAAAAATGCTATAAACCCTGAACACTAAACAATAAGTGGGAAAGCGCGATCAACTCCACATTTTGGAATACAGTAAAATCCTGATAACTTGAGATGTCACTATCCAGAGGTTAAATCCACCAAAAATAGCGAAAATCAGGCGCCACCCTTCTATGGGAGCTATATCAAAACGAGGACGTATACTGAAAATTCTCTGCAAGACTGTTTACGACCCCCAAAAGTGACTATATCTCCAAACTATCGAAAATCGGGAGGTACTGCTTTATGGGAGCTATATCAAAACGTGAACCTATAACTGTTCCGTTCCGTTCTATGGGAGCTATATCAAAACGTGGACCTATACTGACAATTCTCTGCAGTAATAATTACGACCCGAGACCAACAATCCAATATATAGCAATGTTAATTGACGTGCACCGATCATTATATGTGGGTCACAAAGTGCTTTAAACTGTCAATTTATGGTGAAGGGTATAATAAAAGAGATTTTATATCTTAAATTTGGGGGTACCATTACATAGAATTTATGTCAAAACATTGACTTATATTATGAAGTTTCTAGAGGGATGCCTAATTATGGCTGTATCAATGCTGGATAGATAACTAAAGTTTACACGGAGAACCCAAACAACGGGCCAGCAACGCGGACCGGGTCAGCTAGTTTACAATATTTTTCACCAAATTTTAATAAATAAAATTTGGAACAATCAATCTTGCCCTGAGAGTAACGGTACTTGATTATCAACAAAAAAGAGAATCAATTTTATAACAATTTAAACATAAGAGAAGGGCTTGAAATTGATTGGTCCAAAACAGGCTCAATTAATAAGAGATGTTAACACTTACATACATACTGTTGGGTTCCATCGATGAAAGGCCTTTCATAACTGGGTGCCCGAAGTTAATGAGGTATTTTAATGTTGATGATGTTGACTGCGATTTCATGCACATCGTATTTATGTAAAATGTGTGTTTTTCTATATGATGATGATTAGGTGTTAAATATGTAAATGAAGAACAATAACCAATTATTTGCCAATTGCTTTTGCACAATAAAATTTGATCAACTTTTCCCCAAATTTACGATTGCCGGTAATTTTGTTTCTCCTTCTTCTCACTGCTTCATACACACAGACACACTAGGTAATTTAACTTCTTAAATATTAATACTTAGTATATAAAAGCTCCTTCATTAAATTATTCAGGTTATTTCCATATGCCACAACACCTTAATTGCTCCGGACTTCTTTAAATAGCGACTTCAAAGTAAATATATTTTCCACAGATTCGCAAATTCAATTCACAGACCACGAATGTAGAATATTTAGAGAGCACCGGCAGCTAGGCAAAACACACTGTAACTGGTGCATATCATAAACTGCGTAGAAAAAAGGGTAGCTTGTCATGCGGACAGACGAATAGCGGAATGGATCGATAAATCTGGTACAATAAAAACAGAGGGAATAAGAGACAATTTCTACAAGAGAATTATTACAGTATTCACCTTGATCAATTGGAGTCTGCAAAGAAGGGCATCTAACGTCCCCTCTGCCACGGAGGCGTTGACGAAAAAAAGCAAATTTGAAATAAGGTTATCTCAGCTGCAGACTTTGCCCTTAGCAAAATTATAACCGTATGTCTCAATCTTAGCTACTTTGACAACACTTTCACAATTAACCAGGAATATTTTCGACCAACCTTTGGAAAATAGCAAGCTGACGTCATAATAGAACCAATAAAACATTTGGTTTACTTACACTCGCTTGTTGATTGAATTTATGTTAGGTCATTCAGACCAAAAGCTTGTATATTATAATGCAATCAAAAACACTCAGTAAAAAAAACTGAAATTTTTCCACAAATCAAAACTTCAAAACAGCATAGAGTGATCTGTGCTGGCGAATAGTTGAAACCAAATGAACAAGATGGGGATCACGAACCTACTTTTCTAGCCTCGCCTATTTTCCAATCAAGTAAAATAATTTCCTTACAACCACATTGCACAATCAATATGGCTTCGACAGAAAAGAACAGATCTATGATCACGAAACATAAGTAAATTTTTGGCTCAATTCTAAATCAAATCCATACAGGCAATTTTAACCTTTTGAAAGCATACTTTGAGGAGGAACGTGATACATCCTTAACTGCATTACCTGCCAATCTTTGTATATGTATTGGGGAGAAAACTAAATACATCTACATACCGGAAATTCATCACAAGCGCCACTACATATACCCCCCAACCAAAATCAGATTTCGGGGCTGAAAGGCATGAAATCTGATACCGCTTGTGATGATCTATTGGCGAATATCCTTTGCATGATAGTTTCCTATATATTTTCCACGTAGGTCCTCTAATTCATAATATGAATTTCCTAGCTTCTTCCGAATCCTAGCCTTAACAAATGTAGGAGCCAGTTTTGCATTAAATCCAGTTTCGAAATTGCTTTGTTGGAAATTCCGGCGAAAAACCTCTTGGCCGACGTCATAGGACACAACCCGCGAACGGAGATTATACGCCCTCTCATTTCTTTCGAGCTTTTTTCTCATAATATCATTGGCTTTATGACGAATGATGTCGAAAGAATCAGATCTGTCAAACTGTATCGACCTGTCATCTAGCATCCCCAAATTCCTCAGCAGCCTATACGTGGAGCCATTGGTCACTATATGCTGGCCGAAAGCCATGAAATATGGCGATGTACCAATGGATGAGTGAACGGTCGATCGAAGGGCACAAGAAATTTTACTGAGGTTCTCATCCCAGTCTTTTTGGTCAGATCGTATGTAAGCTTTGATCGCTGATATAACCGACCGATTCACTCTCTCCGAAGCGTTCGCTTGGGGAGAGTGAACAGCGGTAAATGTATGAGAAACTCCATAACTACGTAGCAAGTCGTTAAACTTGTTCGCTTTAAATTGGGTCCCGTTGTCCGAGACTACAACCTCCGGAACTCCGTAGGTGTGAAACAACGACTCCTCCAAATACTGAACCACAATATCTGCCGTAAATTTTTTTACTGGGTGAAGGAAACAAAATTTGGAGAAGTGGTCTAGGACTACAAAAATCCCTATTGATCCTGACCTAGACCTCGGATACGGACCTAAGAAGTCTACAAATATCTTTTGGAAAAACCTATGCGTCTCTCCGGTATTTCCCATTGGAGGTCTCATGACAAAATTAGGGTGTTTTGTAGCTTTACAAATTTCACACGAGTTTATGTAATCCTTAACGTCGTTTACCATATTTGGCCAGAAATAGTACCGTCTCAGACGTTCCAGTGTCTTGTTTATGCCTGAATGAGAGGAAAGGGGGTCGTCATGGTGTCTTTTTAGTAATTCCGGTACAGCCTCAGCTGGAACCCATAGTTTCCAGGCCATATCATCGGTTGTTTGATCCCCTGTTGCGTGTTCCATCCTTCTATACACGAAACCATCAATGACCTTCAAGTCAGGAGTATGGTCTATATTATTTTGAACTCTTCTAAGCAATTCTTTGTAACCTTCAGATTGAAAATGGGACGAACTGAGATCAATAAATACTCCTCTACAGTTTTCAATTTCACAAATACCTCCCAGTTCTGGGAAATGTTCAGAGTTGGCGCGGGAAAGAGTATCAGGAACCACGACATAAGCTCGGAATTTCTTAATGCTTAGCATTGCTGCCAAACATTCTTGTTCGGTGACACTATAGTGCGTTGGGCTTGATTTAGCTTCTTAGACATAAATGCTATCGGAAGCTCATCACCCTCCGCATTCTTTTGCACCAATACAGCTCCTATACCTGTCTTGCTTGCATCACAGTGAATGAAAAATGTCTGTGAAAAGTCTGGACTATGCAAGACAGGAGCTGAGCACAAAATGGACTTTAAATCTTCAAAAGCTTTCTGAGCATCTTCATTCCAAGAGAATCTCCGATTAGGTTTTACTAAATCACTTAATGGTGCAGAAGGGGCAGCGTAATTCCTGATAAATTTCCTATACCAACCTGACATTCCCAAAAACCGACGAACTTGTTTCACTGATCGCGGTGTTGGAAATTCAGATATAGCCGAAACTTTATCGGGATCAGTTCGGATAACTCCGTTCCCTAGTACATGTCCGAGATACCGAACTTCACTCACGCAAAATTTACTCTTCTCGACGTTAATAGTCAAGCCGGCCTGACGTAAACATCTTGCCACCTCACCTAAGACCTCCACATGACGCTCAAAAGTTGGAGATACCACAAGAAGGTCATCCAGGTAGACGAACACTTCGGTCCTGAGAGACGCTGGAATCACCCGGTCCATGAGCCTGCACGTGGTCTGCGGCGCATTGCAGAGACCAAAGGGCATGACCTTGAAATGATATAGCGGCCTCCCTGGAACCGTGAATGCCGTCTTACCTTTCGACGACTCCTCAAGTGGTATCTGCCAAAAGGCATCCTTGAGGTCAAGGCTACTAATAAATTCGGCCTTAGGGATACGACTAAGAATGCCGTCAATATGCGGAAGCGGGTATGCGTCACCTACTGTAAGCGAGTTCAACTTCCTGCTATCTAGGCAAAGTCGGTTTTTACCAGGTTTACGGTGTAATACCACTGGCGATGACCAAGCACTAGAAGACTCCTCTATCACCCCCATGGATAGCATACGGTCTAGCTCTTCATATATTAGCTTCTTTATCGCAGTGAGACAGGAAAGTGCCTCTGTTTCACAGGCTTGGCATTTCCCGTGTCAATTACATGACATAATACATTCGTTTTGCCTAAGCCTTCCTTAGCGAATGAGGGAAACAAACCTATGACTCTCTGCATATCCGACTGTTGAGGTGGGGAAAGTAGCTTATCACCCAAAATCTCATTGAGGTCAATAAAAGGATACATCCGGTCAACACTAGGCAGAATAGAACTGGGAAGCAAGTCAAACAACCGCCAAAAATCAATACCCAAAAT
The DNA here is from genome assembly GCF_047663935.1 of Musca autumnalis. Lineage (NCBI taxonomy): Eukaryota > Metazoa > Arthropoda > Insecta > Diptera > Muscidae > Musca > Musca autumnalis. Next base: position 123,727,102 of record NW_027412088.1, on the reverse strand, counting down.
AAGATTTTGAGATATACTGGGGACAATAAAAATCCTTATGTTTCGCTTGATCCCGCGGAAAACAATGTCGGTGTGTAGAACGCCAACAACATTCTGCGACTTCCCGTCGGCTGTCTTCACGGATGTATTTAAAATTTTGTAAGGTACATTGGATGCCAGAAACTCCGAAGCTGTATTGGACCCTAAACAAGTAACGGAAGCTCCCGTGTCGAGTAAGCCTATCATACATCTGCCTAGTAATTCAACTTCCGCATAGGGTCTAACATCCCTCTTCCGATCAAGAACTGACACGGAAAAACATTTTCTTACAGACTTGACATTCTGCCAAAAATCCCTCATACGCCGACTTGATCTGTTAGAACTCCTCTCCTCACCAAAGATTCTATTACGAACCACATAATAATTCTTCAACCGTTCGTGGAATGGTATCAAAGGACAAGGCCCGTTCCTAAATTTTGCACAAGGTTCAACCTCACGACTTAATATGGTATACTTCTCAGGTCTATTTCCTGACTTAGAGTTGTCATCAAATTTATTTTCGGTAAAATCAGAGTCATGTCCGGGTTCATTAAGTGTGTCATTATCAAGTAAGCAATATTTATCTGTGGACTTTACTTCATTTCCGAATGTTTTTGACTGTTGGTTGTATTCGGTGCACCCTTGGGTGCTGCTTGATAGTTTTTTGGATTTGCGGTGCATTTTCGACAGTTTGGCTTGTAGGTTTGTGGAGCCCCATAACCGTAACAAAATACGGATCGCTCCTCTACACACTCTTGGTAACGATGTCCTAACGCCCTACAATTCCAGCATATTAAAACCACTTCTGAAACTTCATCACCTGGCTTAAGCAACTCCGGCGGTTCGGATTCGACAACAATTTCAGATAACCTTTTCTGTAAATGGCCAACTCTGTTACCTCCTACCGCATGTCTCCTATTTAAGTCCTGGATAAAAAATGCCCGTCGGCGGCATATATCCCGCAGTTGTGCAATTGAGACTATTGTCATATTGAGGATCTCATGTTGGATCTCGGGTAAGAGGTTTCGCCGCAAAATTTCCACTAAGGTCCCTTCATCAAGGGGCTGACATAACCTATCCGCTAGTTCAGTAACTGATTCATAAAATGAATCGAAAGACTCGTGTTGTTTTTGTCGCCGATCTCGGATCATATCTTTATAATCAACGTCTGTCCTTGAATCTTTATACTGGCGTCTTAATGCTAAACACAGTACTGGCCACTTTACGGCATCGACTGATTTGTGAAATCGCCAAAACCAGTCGTTGGCCTTTCCCGCAAATAGTGTAGAAGCATTACCACACATTATGTCGAAATTTCCGTTCAAGGTCTGATTAGTCAAAGCCTCAACTCTATAAATAAAGTTATCGACCGGTAGAGAATTCGAGCTCCTACTAAATCTAACCTTCCAATTAAACATTATTTGGCTAACCTTATCCGGCCTAAGCAGTAAGTCCTGAACATTGGAATTGGTATTAGACGCGAAACGATTAGGTAAAGGTCTGTCTGAAGAAATATTATGGGGCTCCGAACTGGTATTCCTGGCAGCAGAAGATATACCCAACATCTGTTCGAGAGTCCTTTGCTCAACATCCGGTAACGTTTGCATTACAGGGGGCCTATTCAACGTAGGATATGACGTACTTGGATTCTGATTAGGATTCCAACTCAGTCGAGACATAGTATCCTGTATACTCTTTTCTACCATCTGGGTAATCTGACTCTCCAAATTGGTCACAAACTGTGATTGATAGGAGGCTACGGATCTAGATACTAGCCCTTCAATGTTATCTAATGTAATATTCGACATAGCTGATGTCAACCCCGTGGCAGAATTTGTTGATTGAGAAGGAGATGGACCATCTGATTGTTGAGTTAAAGTTGACATAGTATTATCAGCTGTCCTATTCGAATCAAATGTCTTTGCCTTTGATGCTGACCTAGTTGTCATAGGTGATGTCGACCTACCTTTAGACGCTTGAGATGTGGACGCAGATGCATCTTTCGTAATCCTGCTATTACAAATGGGACAGGTCGAATTGTTTCTAATATAGTTGGAAATGCAAATCCTATGGAACAGATGTCTACAGACCGACTCAGCCAAAGTTGACTTATCCGTGATACCAGAGCGACAGATTCCGCAATTCGGAACATTTTTCTCCGCTGCTAGAGAAGCAGAGATATTCTCGTCACTCGGAACTAAAGCCATTCTCCAGGTAATAAATTCAAAACCCACCAAACGACAAAATAACCGTGCGATCCGTTTGATAAAATGCAGATACTAGCCCAAAAATAAAAAATACCTAAAACAATACGTAACAAAATAACAAGGAAATATAACAAATTTCACATTCAAGATAAGAATGTTTGCTAGTTTGACTATAAACGGCAACCAAAAGCTAATAGGGGGTTTTCTTGCTAAATCTCAGAGGGAAACCAATACATCCTTAGGAAAGAAAAAGGATAGAAAAGAATCAGAACAACACAGCTTTACCTTGGATACAAACGTCATCGATAACATTTGCATATTCCAACAATAAAAATAGATTGTAAATCAATCTAAAAGAGTTCGTGTAAAGGTCAGCTTTAGACATGAAGTCCATAACAACCGCATTCCTTTACCCAGAAACCCACCAGACCAATTCTCAAAATAGATTAGGGGATAACAATATATATCTGGTTACATTCAACAGCTTATCGCCTTTAATGAACAGTAATTTCCAAGGATAATATGTTAAGCAATAATAAGGAAAAAATTTGGAGCATAGAATGAAAGCAGGAAGAATAAAATTGGACCTGAGTGATGACACAAAATATACGAGATATTTGACTGCTGACTATGTAAAATGTATTTCACTCGGGCCCCACGTTCTGGGCGCCAAAAATTTATTTCTGTAGCATACAACCTGAGAGGCTTGATTTATGAGTTCATGAAAGAACACTGAAATACTCCTGCTGTAAACAAATGGGTATGGCATGCTTTTGTACCACGGCCTTATAACTCGCCGGAGGTGTGGGTTCTTTCCATAGTTTACCGGAGATTAGCTACATTACCAAATTTTATATGTTGTAACAAGCATGCACGATATAATTTTGAAGATGCAAATACAAAAAGAGTGTAAAGAAAAGAAGTTTAGGATTCCCTTGAGATTATATACGGGAAGCGCCGATGGTTTGCACAAATCCTTTTTGCCCACCCTACCATGTTACTCAGCATCCACTGCCAAATTCGAGTAACCCATAATCAGTATCCCCCACTAACTACTGGTGCCTATCTTAGTCAAACTCAAATGAAGATTCAATTCATGGTTAATTCAACCAAAGTTTTAATAACAATTTCAAAAACCATATTCTAAGAAAACTTAAACAGACTATATTATAATCTAAGTTGCTTAAGACATTGGCAGCAATGACAAAAACATAATTCAAAAGCAGAATAAAGATCTATTTGGTAATACATTATATTTTGTTTCAGCTAAAAATTCGATATTGGTTTGTGTGTATGTTCGAGGTATGAAGAAAGAGGACTTTAAAACTGTAACAGCTGGTTTAGAAGCCGAGTTCAGTGACCTTCTGTTTAGGAATGGTGGTTTTATTTCGGTAACAATTATTACGAGAAAGCAGAGGCAAAATTACAAAAAATAGAATATCTAAGCATAGAGAGCACAAATGGAAACAGTTATAGCTAAATTATTATGATCTCAATTAAATGAGATGTTAATCGGGGTATATGTTGCTCTCTATGTTGCCTAGGCAAAATACTCAGATGAATCGGTGACTTTTAAACTGTACTGAGCAATTGTAAGCTGGTAATACTGACGTTTAAGCAGTATTCCTAGACCATAAAATATGTTTCATTTCCGGGAAAAGGAATATGAAAATGGAAACTTAACCTAATATTTAGGTATGTTCTTCAATGTTTACAATATTTTTCACCAAATTTTAATAAATAAAATTTGGAACAATCAATCTTGCCCTGAGAGTAACGGTACTTGATTATCAACAAAAAAGAGAATCAATTTTATAACAATTTAAACATAAGAGAAGGGCTTGAAATTGATTGGTCCAAAACAGGCTCAATTAATAAGAGATGTTAACACTTACATACATACTGTTGGGTTCCATCGATGAAAGGCCTTTCATAACTGGGTGCCCGAAGTTTATGAGGTATTTTAATGTTGATGATGTTGACTGCGATTTCATGCACATCGTATTTATGTAAAATGTGTGTTTTTCTATATGATGATGATTAGGTGTTAAATATGTAAATGAAGAACAATAACCAATTATTTGCCAATTGCTTTTGCACAATAAAATTTGATCAACTTTTCTCCAAATTTACGATTGCCGGTAATTTTGTTTCTCCTTCTTCTCACTGCTTCATACACACAGACACACTAGGTAATTTAACTTCTTAAATATTAATACTTAGTATATAAAAGCTCCTTCATTAAATTATTCAGGGTATTTCCATATGCCACAACACCTTAATTGCTCCGGACTTCTTTAAATAGCGACTTCAAAGTAAATATATTTTCCACAGATTCGCAAATTTAATTTACAGACCACGAATGTAGAATATTTAGAGAGCACCGGCAGCTAGGCAAAACACAATGTAACTGGTGCATATCATAAACTGCGTAGAAAAAGGGTAGCTTGTCATGCGGACAGACGAATAGCGGAATGGATCGATAAATCTGGTACAATAAAAACAGAGGGAATAAGAGACAATTTCTACAAGAGAATTATTACAGTATTCACCTTGATCAATTGGAGTCTGCAAAGAAGGGCATCTAACGTCCCCTCTGCCACGGAGGCGTTGACGAAAAAAAGCAAATTTGAAATAAGGTTATTTCAGCTGCAGACTTTGCCCTTAGCAAAATTATAACCGTATGTCCCAATCTTAGCTACTTTGACAACACTTTCACAATTAACCAGGAATATTTTCGACCAACCTTTGGAAAAAAGCAAGCTGACGTCATAATAGAACCAATAAAACATTTGGTTTACTTACACTCGCTTGTTGATTGAATTTATGTTAGGTCATTCAGACCAAAAGCTTGTATATTATAATGCAATCAAAAACAATCAGTAAAAAAAACTGAAATTTTTCCACAAATCAAAACTTCAAAACAGCATAGAGTGATCTGTGCTGGCGAATAGTTGAAACCAAATGAACAAGATGGGGATCACGAACCTACTTTTCTAGCCTCGCCTATTTTCCAATCAAGTAAAATAATTTCCTTACAACCACATTGCACAATCAATATGGCTTCGACAGAAAAGAACAGATCTATGATCACGAAACATAAGTAAATTTTTGGCTCAATTCTAAATCAAATCCATACAGGCAATTTTAACCTTTTGAAAGCATACTTTGAGGAGGAACGTGATACATCCTTAACTGCATTACCTGCCAATCTTTGTATATGTATTGGGGAGAAAACTAAATACATCTACATACCGGAAATTCATCACAAGCGCCACTACCCCTCCAAGCATTTGGAAGTTAAATATATCTTCTCTCAGTAAATGCGTCTCCGAAAAGTGCCTGCATTCAGTTAAAAATGCGAATGTTGTCTTTTTACAGGAACAAATATGTTGTTATCGCTTTTTTATCCGTATGTGGTCACAACTGCGCAACTTGCAGTATTATAAAAAGCGACACTTTATGTTGTACAAAAACAAATGCTTAAAGTCTGGAATATTGATACTACTCTCTATTATAGAGTAATGTTTTCAAAACAATAGTGGCAGCATTACAAAAACAATTCATTAAGCGAATTGTAATGAAAGCAAATAAGTAGAAAAAAACGTGAGTTGATTGACGTGATTTCTTCAGTTCTTGTGACGTTCTGTTAGCAATCGGTACAAACTTGATACAAAAATTTAAATGAAAATAAGACTGTTTAGATTCTTTATTGTATACCTATTAACAACTTTTATAAAAAAGTAAATCAAACGTATTATTCATTTGAATTCAATGTTAATGCGGTTATAAAAGGTGCATTGCATTATATTTTTTTTTTTCCTTTTTGATAAATTTTATAATAAAATGCGTCTTTTATAACCGCATTAACATTAAATTCAAATGAATAATAATAATATGATTTAATAAACAATAAAGAAACTAAATAGCCTTTTGCAAATACTGTCGGTTCCGTTACTACTAAAAGTTTCGTAAACGGTACCTGCATGAGTACCTAATGCACACTTAAAGTGCCCCGCTTCCGACGCTCCAACTGAATCGCATAAGAAACATACAACAGTGTCGGAAGCGATAATAGAGTTTGGACCGCATAAGTGGAACAGTTTCTTTAGTCATGTTTGTCTTTTCGGAAACAAATGCGACTGTCGCAGTAGACACAACAATCCGTTTTCAGTGACTTTTGCGTCAAGCAAGCGATAGAAAATGTTTGGAGGGTACAAAACTTATATTGAAACAAAGAATAAAGTAAAAATATATATATATATATATATATATATATATATATATATATATAAACATAATTATAAATAAAAATACATTAAATAAAACAAAAATATTTTTTACTAACTCCACTTTATTTTACAATAAATAAATCTTCGAAGTTATTGCGAGTAATAAATATTAAACATAAATAAATAATTAATTAAATAAAAAGGAAATATGGGTTCTGCAATTTGTACTAGATTTGAATACGAAAATGACAACATGTGTCAAAAAATTTTGAATACTGCCGAGACAGATTTTTCTGATTCATTAATTGAAACAAAAATAGAAGCTTTAGACGAAGATTGGGTTAGTGTAAAAAATTCGTTTGAAAGTGTCTACTTTGCTGAAGACAAATTGGTAGATACAGTTTTTAAGAAAACGGCTAAAGAGAAGTTGGGATAACAAGGGAAAATATCAAACAACAAAAGCGAATCTCATGGAAATTTTAAAGAAGCGCAAAGCTTCGTCTTCTAACAATACAGCTGGGGATTTTACAAATCCATCACTTTTTCATAGTTCAGCAATGTACCCTCACAATACTACTTTTGACATGTCAGAAATTTGCATAAAAGTGCCTCCGTGTGATACACCCGACTTCTATGGAAGTTATGAAGAATGGCCAGCGTTTCGGGACTTATTCACAGCAATTTATGGTAGTCATCGTCAATTAACATCGGCACAAAAGTTGTACCACCTGAGAAACAAAACAAAAGGTGAAGCAGCAAAAATAGTAGAAAGGTATCCACATTCTGATCAAAACTTTTCACTAGCCTGGGAAGCCTTAAAGATGAGGTATGAAAATAAAAGGGTCCTCGTAGACAATCAATTGAAAATTCTGTTTAATATATCTACCGCAAAAACAGAGAACATTCAAGACATCAAAAGAATTCAATCAACAGTTACCGATTGTTTGGCTATTCTAAAAGCACATGGGGTAAAGATAGAGCAATGGGATCCAATCATAATATATTTGTGTTCCACAAAACTACCAGTAGAAACTCTAACATTATGAGAACAATCGTTAGAGTCTCAATCAGATTTGCCTTTTTGGTCCCAAATGGAAGATTTTTTGATAAACAGACACCAAGTTCTTGAAAGAATAGATAGTCTTAGAGGAAAAATGCTTCTACAAAACGTAAATTCTGATTATTCAGGACAACATAGTTTAAATTACACACATACGAATAGATGCGTTTTATGTGGAAAAAACCACATTTTAAAAAACTGTCAAAGATTTAACAATTTTTCTGTCAGTCAAAGAATGGAAATAGTCCGTGAGAAACATTTGTGTAATAACTGCCTAGCAAGTGGACACATATCACTAGAATGTACCAGTATGCATAGATGTCTATACTGCAAGAGAAAACACCACACAAAATTGCACATATCGAATATGACATCGCAATCAGGATCGGTACCAAAGGACTTGCATTATTCACCTTCTAGTACGGAACATCAGACTAGTACACATATAACGAATGATGATATACCTGGTTCATCAAATGTGTTAGATCAACATTCCAATGTAGACACTCATGTATCTCTGAGTCAAGATGATGTTATGTTGCCAACTGCACTTGTACAACTTAAACATGCGGGGGAAATCTTTACGATCAGAGCACTTATAGATTCGGCTTCAAAAAGAACGTTTTTGACGCACAGAATAGTGAAGCGTATTAATATACAAACTGAAAGCGCAAATTTCAAAGTGAGTGGGCTAGGTGGAACAGTGGTGGCTAACGCAGATAAAGTATGTAGAATTGGGTTATGTAATAATAAAAGAAATTTTGAACTGAAAACGCAAGTAATAGTAGTAAAGCATTTAACAAGCCTTTTACCCTCCGAAACCGCTATGTTGTCAGATTTAACAGATATTCAAAATCTAAAACTAGCAGATCCAGGGTTCTTAATTTCTGCTCAGGTTGATATGCTGATAGGGAGTGACGTAATACCATACATTATATTAGATGATGTAAAAAGGAATATTTTAGGAAATATGGTGGCCCAGAACTCTGTTTACGGTTGGTACATTTATGGTCCAATTATACGCCAAGAACATTCCTTAGCAACAATAGAAATATCAGAGGAGTCAGAAAATATTATAGAACTGCTTAAGAAATTCTGGGAACAGGAGGAAATACATTCACCCCAAATATTATCAGAAGCTGACGAATATTGCGAGAGATATTATACTCGAACAACTTATCGTAGGCAGGACGGTAGATATGTTGTTAGGTTGCCCTTTAAAGAAGAATTCCCTAACGCAATATTTTTGGATTCATCCAGATTCATAGCAAAGCGTCAGTATGAAAATATGGAGAAAAAATTACAAAAGAATAGTGATTTGAAAATTACATACAATGAGGTTTTAAATGAATATTTATCACTCGGCCATATGGACAGAGTTAGTTCGAAAGAATTTAAGAATGATGGAAAGTATTATTCTTATTACTTACCTCACCATGCAGTTTTTAAACCTGATAGTGTTAGCACAAAAGTGAGAGTTGTGTTCAACGGTTCGCGGAAAACAAGAAGCTCATATTCCTTAAATGATGTGTTACATACAGGCCCAATTTTACAAAATGATCTAACGTCCGTACTTTTAAATTGGCGTATGTATCAATATGTATTTAACGGAGACACTGAAAAAATGTACCGTCAAATAATACTACATAAATCTGACATTTCAAAGAATATTATTCAGAGACAGTGTTCCGAATGAAATAGAAGATTATGAATTGAACAGAGTAACATTTGGGATAAATTGTGCACCCTATCTAGCGATAAGAACATTATTGCAGCTAGCTTCTGAAGAAGAAGTTGATAAACCCCTTGCAGCACAAATACTTAGAAATGAAACTTATGTTGATGATATCTTGACTGGCGGTCATACCCTTGAGTCTGAATTGGACGCGCGAAATCAGCTTTTATTGACATTAAAGACAGCTGGATTTCCGCAAAAAAAAATTACAGCGAATAATAAAGTTCTTTATCTCAAATACCTGAGGAAAATTTATTAAATTCTGATTTTTTAAAAATAGAAGATATGAGTTGCGCAAAAACGTTAGGCATTCAGTGGAATGCAGCTACAGATACGTTTTCATACAATATTGATAAATTTGAGCTGGCAAATTCTATAACGAAAAGAAAAAAACTATCTGCAGTATCAAAATTATTCGATCCTGCAGGTTGGTTATCACCTCTAATTATACAGGCGAACATTCTTTTACAAGATTTATGGCTGGACGGAATAAAATGGGACGAAGAAGTATCGCCTTCCATTTTTTGGAAGTGGAGAACTTTCGTAAAAGAATTCGAAGATATACACTTAATAAAGATACAAAGATGGGTATGTTTTAGTCCAGAAAACAACGTTCAGATACACGGTTTCTGCGACGCGTCTGAGAAAGCATACTGTGCTACATTATACATACGTTCAGAAAATAAGCAACGATGTAATGTGCATTTGTTAGTGGCTAAGAGTAAAGTGGCACCATTAAAAAAGATAAGTGTGCCAAGGTTAGAGTTATGTGGGGCTGTATTACTTTCTTCTTTAATAAAGAGTGTAATGTTAAACGGAAAATTCAATGTAAATTCCATATATTTATGGACAGATTCAACCATAGTATTAGCATGGTTAAAAAAGCACCCATCCTCCTGGAATACATATGTTGCAAATAGAACAACAATGATATTTCAGAATGTTGAAAATGCAAAATGGAAGCACGTTTCATCAAAATGTAATCCTGCTGACCTTGGTACTAGAGGCAGTAGTGCAAAGGATTTAGTAAACAATTCGCTATGGTGGAATGGTCCAGTATGGTTATTAAGTCCTGAAGATAAGTGGCCAGAATCTAATTTAACTTTACCAGAGCCACCGGAAAAGAAAAACGCTACGGTGTTTAATACTACGATTGTTGAAAGTGAACTAGTATCGAGGTATTCTTCTTATAACAAGGCGCTGTGGGTGGCTGGTTATATAAGTCGATTTTTAAATAGATCTTTAAAAAACAAATCGTCCATTTGTATAGACAGACAACCAAATTTACAATTACAGAAATAAAATGACAAGTTATATACAAAAGAAGAATGGGATAAAATTAAAAAAATGCTTTCCCACGAAGAGCTAAACCAAGGAAACATGCTTCTTGTTCGATTGACACAGAGGTCTTACTTTTCACAAAAATATGATGATTTAATTAATTCTAGAAATGTTTCAAAACATAGCACGTTAAGATCTCTAAACCCATTTTTAGATAAGAACAAAGTAATTAGAGTGAATGGTCGGCTGGCTAACACAGAGATGACATACGATGAACGATTTCCAATAATAATTCCAAATTCATCACATTTCTGTAATATTTTTCTCGATTTTGTTCATAAAACACTATTACACGAAGACATATCACTCATGATGGCAACCGTAAGAACACAGTTTTATATTCCAAGATTAAAACGAACTATAAAAAAGTATGTTCATAACTGTGTAGTATGTGCCCGATACAAACTAAATTTACAATCACAGATTATGTCGGCGTTGCCAGTTGAAAGATCTTCATTAACATTGCCATTTACTTATGTAGGGGTAGATTTTGCTGGTCCATTCCAGATAAAAAGTGGAACTTTGCGAAATTCACCATATCAGAAAGCATATACTTCTGTATTTGTTTGTTTTTCAACAAAAGCAATCCACTTAGAAGCCTGCTCCAATTTATCATCAGATGCATTTTTGGCGGCTTTTATACGATTTGTAGGAAGACGAGGCTTACCAAAAAAATTATGTCAGACAACGGTACTAATTTTGTAGGCGCTAATCGTCAATTGAAGTCTGAATATATTCATTTTTTAAAGAGTTCGTCCGAAGAAATCTGTAGAAATACTCAGCGCATGGTTTTGAATGGAAATTTATACCACCAGGAGCTCCACATATGGGTGGCTTATGGGAGGCAGGTGTTAAAAGTTTTAAATTGCATTTTAAAAAGGTTATTGGGGAACATAAGTTCAACTTTGAGGAATTTAGTACACTTCTAGTTAGAATTGAAAGTGTTTTAAATTCAAGACCCATAACACCACTATCTGAAGATCCTGATGATTTGGAAGCTTTGACGCCTGGACATTTTCTTCGCGGTGGATCCTTAATATTTGCACCGGAATTCCCAGACGATAATTTATCAATAATAAATAGATGGGAAAAGTTAAAGATTCTTCATCAAAACTTTAGCAGGAGATGGAAAACCGATTACCTTCATGAATTACATAAAAGATACAAGTGGCAAAATCCAAAAGGTGATGTAAAAGAAGGCGATTTCGTACTAATAAAAGAAGATCAACTACCACCAAATGAATGGAGAATGGGAAGAGTCATCGACGTTAATAGAGGAAATGATTGTCATGTAAGAGTGGTAAAAATAAAGACATCTACAGGTAATATATATCGACCTATAGTTAAGCCTTGTGTGCTTCCTGTCAGTAGTAGTTCTTAATTGATACACGTGTATGAGAGTAATATAAATTATATTTATTATAATACACCCGCGAATGTGGGCTGTTCTCTCCTCTTTCTTTTTCTATTTTCATGTCGACTTAAGAAGTACGCAATATGAATGCTGGATCAGTAGAACTTTGCATGCTATGTTTTAATAATCATCCATTACGAATGTGTCCAACGTTTAAACAAATGACCCCCGTTCAGAGAGAATACGTAGTTAGAGTGCATAAGTATTGCATAAATTGCTTGGGGAAATCACACTTCGTACGCTCGTGTTCTTCTCAAAGAAATTGTGAAATTTGTGGAATGCGCCATCACACTATGCTGCATCCAACGCCAACACCAAGGATTGCTGTAAGTAACACCGTAGGAATGTATGGCAATAACAGACCAAGGGCTGATTTATACACGAGGGTGAAACAACAGCATGAACTTCAGTATCAGAATCAAATGCGAATTTGTATCCAACTAATCCTACGAGACTCAACTCGAAAGCACGAAGGGCAATAAAAAGGCAACAACTACAACAACCTCTACCGCAGTATCCATTACAGCCGCAAACACTGCACGTCTTGAGGATCCGAGATACATATCAGGGGTTATGTGTTGTTTAAACGGAAGCTTTACTATGTATCTACCATCAGATCTACGGTTCACAGTCTTTTTGTAGAAATCCTCACACCACACGTCTTCAGCCGACATGGGTTTCTCGCTGGGAACATTCTCTATTTCCCAACACTTTTGTATTTGACTATTAAGTGGATCAATAGTTGCAGTCCAAGAGGCAAATGAAACGACAGATTGCGATACGGGCTTGCCACTAAGGATCCACCCAAATTCCGTATTTTGGGCCAACAAATTTCCAGAAACATTATTTTCAAGTCCAGGTTTCATAATTGTTGGTAGTAAATCGCTACCGATGAGGAAGTCAATAGGAGCGGGTTTAAAGAAGTTAGGATCAGCTAACTCCAGAGATTTCAGGTGAGCAAAGTCTTGCGGTTGGGGAAGCGGGCATTAAGTGATACATGTTTGTGATCACGATAGCGGAAACGGTCACCTTGAAATCTGATTTCCTAGACATTAACGTTACTTCGCATGTCTTTGAAGAATTTTCTAAAAGCGTTCCACCCAGACCTGAAATCATCGTATGTGATTTCGTTGTCGGAAACTTGAAACGATTTATAATGCGGCTAGCAACAAAGGACTCTTGTGATCCCTGGTCGATGAAGACTCTAATAGTGAAACTAATACCTTGATGTTCTACATCCACCAAGGCTGTTGGTAAAACAGTTTTTTGACCAGATTGTGGGAAATTATTTTGAACATTAAATGTATTGGAGTAAGCCGCCGCAGATGTGGTAGGCAATTCATTGTCGAAAGCCTCAATGTGATAAGACGCGGATGCTGATCTTGGAACTTGCGAATTTGGTTGGAAATGATTGTCTCCACCAGAATGTAACAGTGTGTGATGCGGTTTCTTGCAGATTTGGCACAAGTATTTACTTTTACATTTCTTAGAAGTGTGTCCATATGACAAACAGTTCTCGCAGATTTTGTTTTCAGAAACAAATGTTCTTTTTTGTAAATATGACCAGGCACGAAACTTGGAGCAAGATCTTAAAGAATGATCCTGGTGACATGCTTTGCATGCCTTATGAGATGTGTCAGTAGATGCATTGTACGTATTGACTTTGTGGGAACTGTGGTTGTTGTTGGATGGTTTCCTCATGTCATATATGGACTCGATCATATCTAATCTCTTGGAAATAAAATCATCTAATTGATCCCATGATGGCATTTCCTTATGCATACGGTCGGCAATACCAGGGTACATGGTGGTACCACCAGACAAGACAGTGTTGGCGTACAAGTCCTTACGGATATCAACATCGCACTTCATGATGGAGTTGTAAGTGGTTTCGTGGATACCGCATACCTTCCATACCCAAGAAGGAAAGTTGGAACAATGCTTCTGGGAAAAGGAAACGTTCATTGCCAATGGTGATGACTTGACCATCGGGCAATTCGTAGCTCTTTTCCAAGCTGGAGCTGGAGGCAGCGGTGGCCATTTCTTGTTCAAAGTCCAAAGCAACATAGCAAAATTTTTCCTTGATGTCACGAACGATTTCACGTTCAGCGGTGGTGGTAAAAGAGTAACCACGTTCAGTCAAGATCTTCATCAAGTAGTCGGTCAAATCGCGACCAGCCAAATCCAAACGCAAGATAGCGTGAGGCAAGGCATAACCTTCATAGGTGGGTACAGTGTGTGAGACACCATCACCAGAATCCAACACAATACCAGTGGTACGACCGGAGGCGTACAATGACAATACAGCCTGGATGGCTACATACATAGCGGGTGTGTTGAAGGTTTCGAACATGATTTGTGTCATCTTCTCGCGATTAGCCTTGGGGTTCAAGGGAGCTTCAGTCAACAAGATGGGATGTTCTTCGGGGGCGACACGCAATTCATTGTAGAAAGTGTGATGCCAGATCTTTTCCATATCGTCCCAGTTGGTGACAATACCGTGTTCAATGGGGTATTTCATTGTGAGGATACCACGTTTGCTTTGGGCTTCATCTCCGACGTATGAGTCTTTTTGGCCCATACCGACCATGACACCTTGATGGCGAGGACGGCCGACAATTGAGGGGAAGACAGCACGGGGAGCATCATCACCAGCGAAACCGGCTTTGCACATACCGGAACCGTTATCAACAACTAAGGCAGCAACTTCTTCGTCACACATTTTGTTTGCGTGGTTTACTGTATTGATGAACTGAAGAACAAACGAACCACAAAGCTTGACAGCTGAACTACGAACAACCTGTCCTCTTTCGCTCCCCACCTATGTATGTCCTAAAAAAGAGATATTGAAAAAGAAAAAACACACACATCACATATAAACCAAGTCTGGTTAACAGAAATACAAAAGACGACACAATTCAAACAATGCGCGACTTTTGACAACGAACTTCGATCTCTGTAAGCCAACTCAACTCACACTGCACGTCAGCAGTCGTCAACACCACCGGTTGTTAGGCGCTGCACACTGATCTCTTTACAATGAAAAGTTTACATATGGTCTGTTCCTTCACTTTTGTAAATGGTAAAACCGGCAAAAGTAGTAAAACTTGTAAACTGCTCACAAATGAATTGTATGGTGTCAGAAGTAAAGGAACGCTTTTCGAGTAAAAAGTGGCAAAACTTGAAGATTATTGCACGTAATGGAACAGAGCTAAAAGTTCATTCATACGTACCGCATACTGAGCATTTTCTACATTACCTCCGCTTGCGCCAACAGCGCTGTTAGAAGTCAGCCAACTCTTTTTGTTTGTACGTATAGTTGTGTGTGCATAACATACCCTACCCAACTTCAACCGCCGCAACCGAACTACATTCATTTCCTACTCAGAACACCAAGAACAAGTGAGTGTGGTCAACTCTCTTTTAATAGTTAAAGTCGAACATACCAACACACGAAGTACAACAACAACAAAACAGACTCATGCAAATGACAGCTTTGGTTCGTTACTGTAGCTGACAAAGATCTTCATTTTTCTATGGCCGCCAAGAACCGCACACTTGAACTGGATATTACGCGGATGTATGCAGAAATAATTAATTTGTTTATAATTATAAACTGGCATAATAATGACAAAAAGTTATTACATTACAAAACATAATTGCACAATAAAAAAATAATAAGGAAATACAGTCGAAATCGTTTATAACGTCGGTCAAGGGACCGACGGAATTTGTCGCTATAACCGATATGTCGTTATAAGCGATAGGACTATAAAGGGCCCCAGAGATTTGGGACTTTTGGATATGGTCGTTATAACCGATATGACGTTATAAACGACGACGTTATAAGCGATTTCGACTGTAATCAAGAATGTATGTGTACATTAACAACAAAAGGAATTCCAACATAATTTGACAAAACTTAAAAAAAAATCCACTAGAAGAAAACGAAAGCAAGAGAAGTAACAAAGGAGAAATACAACAATTCCACCAGTAACGGCAGCAAAAGTAAAAAAACCAAAAAAGGTATTTGAATTGAATTACAACAAATAAGACAACTAACGTATTTACAAAGTCTACAGTAGTTGTCTTTCTACGTGATAATTTATTGCAAAATGTTACTGAATATTGTCTTTTATTCAAAATTTGCCGATTGAGAAATTTCTGCAGATTCCGGAGGAAATAGTGTTCAGTACATTTAAGAAGAAAAAAGGCAACAATTGTTGTGATGATAAAAAGCAACAATGAAGACAATTTAGTGTCATTCTTAAAATTAAGGAATGAGTATAAACCTGTGGAATATGTTTCAAAGATGCATTATAATAATCGAGTAGTTAATTTGTTAATATTGCATTGTTTCAAAATAGATCCAAGGCTAAACAACCATTGAATGTAAACGTTTGTTGGAAATTAATGAAATGCTCTGAAGCAAATTGCCTGCAAAACAGCTTGTAACATTCATAAAAATTGTTACAACATAGTATCGAAAGAGATTAACTCCATTCGAACACAATTGGCATTGAACTATAGTACGTTTATATATAGATGGGTTTAATAAATCTATTGGATCTCAAAGGTCAATTACTCTGCGTATACTTCCAATAAATATTCAAAAAGAAGATATACAAAAAAAACCAAAAAGTAAATTTGACATTCTGTTTTATTGGTTTACATATGTACATCTTTCATGTAATTTCAAATTATCCCAACAAACCATTCGGTCTGAAGTAACGAGAAACTAAAAATATATATTTACATATGTATCAGCATCAACTCACAATAAGCCGACAGATTTCATGGAGAAAAACGTTTTGATAATTATACAACTATACTATACAGGCAAGCATTTCCAATAATATTCTTTGAAGTTACTTTGGTACATTGAGTCTCATTCCTTGTGGAATGTACCACACATGTATTCAACAATTCTAAATAAAAGCACTCTTCGTTGAATTGTGTGTGTAATACTCCGTTTGCAATCAACCGGATTTAATGAACCCACTGGGTTTCAAATGTCGATTCCATAGCCCAACCGTTAAATAAATCCCCAAAAAAAGGTTAACAGGCAAAAAGCTCTAAATCAAACGCCGTTTAAGAAAATTAAACCACAACTTCACAATGCTACGGATGAAAGTTCTGATTATATATCTTTACCACCAGATCATCAAGCAATCTTATAAAGAACTTTTTCAATATCAAGATATCACTTTCGGAAAAATAGTTTAACTTACATGCCAATCCGAAATTTTCTTCAATGAAGCCAAGATAACCATCTGTATTGTTTTATTCCTAACTATTCCTAACCTTATGTTCACACATATAATAAGTTCTTACGTCATGCACTGAATCGATACTACTACTTTTAATCAAATCCTGCCCATTCCCGGCCATCAGTTAGATGATACATGGAGACTACAAATACTAAGTTGCGTTACCGCAAGAGGGCCCGGCATGTTGAAGCGAGTTCAACAACTTTTCATAATACAATACATTTTTATGTCAATTAGGTTTAAATTTAAAGTTAAAGTCGACAATCAACTGATATTTATTTCAATAATATGGCAACCTTATATCCAAATGAGCTTTCACTCACTGGAGCAAAGGCTGTCTGTCATTTCTTCTCTATTCC
Source organism: Musca autumnalis (assembly GCF_047663935.1). Classification (NCBI taxonomy): domain Eukaryota; kingdom Metazoa; phylum Arthropoda; class Insecta; order Diptera; family Muscidae; genus Musca; species Musca autumnalis. Next base: position 123,709,466 of record NW_027412088.1, on the reverse strand, counting down.
AAACGTTTCTGTATTTACACAAAATGTCTAACAAATAAAACAAATTTACTTGTCGTACAAAAGCTGAAGCAACAGGAACATCCAATAAACCTCACACCGCAAAGAAAAATACTGCCTTTTATTTTCCCAACAAAACGCTTAACAATTGAAGAGTTGCCACCGCAGACCCGCTAATTAAAACTTGGATAAAAGCTATCAGTAGCGTTTATGTGGTGAAACAAGCGTTTCATTCAATGTTTGAATACCAACAGCAAGAACCCTATATGCTCACACTTTAATAAGTCTTACATACCTCGTCTCCAACTTTCTTAAACAAGATTTCCTCCAAGAAATGACAAGATGATAGCGGTGGACGTGATCCAAAAAGATTCTTTTATCCCTCAGAGGCTCGATAGGACCATGAACAATTTTGGAAGAGTTAGCCGTTTAGCGGACTGTAGCGTGTAGAGAAAAGAAGCGGTGGCAAACAGTAGAAGCAAATGAAAAGCGGTAGATATCGATTTATTTTGTTGCAGACAAAATAAGGTTTTATTTTACTGTAAATATTTCGTCTTGATGACGAGGCGGTATTTATTCATGTGAGATGAAAAATGCAGCCATTTGCATACATTTTTTGGCTACAATTCAGCAAAAGAAAAATGACAGCAAAGATATGAAATGGTAGCCTCTCAGAATTGAGGAAAAGCTTTACTATTTGAGGCTACCAGATCGTTTAGGACAAAGGAGAAATACAACAATTCCACCAGTAACGGCAGCAAAAGTAAAAAAACCAAAAAAGGTATTTGAATTGAATTACAACAAATAAGACAACTAACGTATTTACAAAGTCTACAGTAGTTGTCTTTCTACGTGATAATTTATTGCAAAATGTTACTGAATATTGTCTTTTATTCAAAATTTGCCGATTGAGAAATTTCTGCAGATTCCGGAGGAAATAGTGTTCAGTACATTTAAGAAGAAAAAAGGCAACAATTGTTGTGATGATAAAAAGCAACAATGAAGACAATTTAGTGTCATTCTTAAAATTAAGGAATGAGTATAAACCTGTGGAATATGTTTCAAAGATGCATTATAATAATCGAGTAGTTAATTTGTTAATATTGCATTGTTTCAAAATAGATCTAAGGCCAAACAACCATTGAATGTAAACGTTTGTTGGAAATTAATGAAATGCTCTGAAGCAAATTGCCTGCAAAACAGCTTGTAACATTCATAAAAATTGTTACAACATAGTATCGAAAGAGATTAACTCCATTCGAACACAATTGGCATTGAATTATAGTACGTTTATATATAGATGGGTTTAATAAATCTATTGGATCTCAAAGGTCAATTACTCTGCGTATACTTCCAATAAATATTCAAAAAGAAGATATACAAAAAAAACCAAAAAGTAAATTTGACATTCTGTTTTATTGGTTTACATATGTACATCTTTCATGTAATTTCAAATTATCCCAACAAACCATTCGGTCTGAAGTAACGAGAAACTAAAAATATATATTTACATATGTATCAGCATCAACTCACAATAAGCCGACAGATTTCATGGAGAAAAACGTTTTGATAATTATACAACTATACTATACAGGCAAGCATTTCCAATAATATTCTTTGAAGTTACTTTGGTACATTGAGTCTCATTCCTTGTGGAATGTACCACACATGTATTCAACAATTCTAAATAAAAGCACTCTTCGTTGAATTGTGTGTGTAATACTCCGTTTGCAATCAACCGGATTTAATGAACCCACTGGGTTTCAAATGTCGATTCCATAGCCCAACCGTTAAATAAATCCCCAAAAAAAGGTTAACAGGCAAAAAGCTCTAAATCAAACGCCGTTTAAGAAAATTAAACCACAACTTCACAATGCTACGGATGAAAGTTCTGATTATATATCTTTACCACCAGATCATCAAGCAATCTTATAAAGAACTTTTTCAATATCAAGATATCACTTTCGGAAAAATAGTTTAACTTACATGCCAATCCGAAATTTTCTTCAATGAAGCCAAGATAACCATCTGTATTGTTTTATTCCTAACTATTCCTAACCTTATGTTCACACATATAATAAGTTCTTACGTCATGCACTGAATCGATACTACTACTTTTAATCAAATCCTGCCCATTCCCGGCCATCAGTTAGATGATACATGGAGACTACAAATACTAAGTTGCGTTACCGCAAGAGGGCCCGGCATGTTGAAGCGAGTTCAACAACTTTTCATAATACAATACATTTTTATGTCAATTAGGTTTAAATTTAAAGTTAAAGTCGACAATCAACTGATATTTATTTCAATAATATGGCAACCTTATATCCAAATGAGCTTTCACTCACTGGAGCAAAGGCTGTCTGTCATTTCTTCTCTATTCCAAACGTTTCGGTATTTACACAAAATGTCTAACAAATAAAACAAATTTACTTGTCGTACAAAAGCTGAAGCAACAGGAACATCCAATAAACCTCACACCGCAAAGAAAAATACTGCCTTTTATTTTCCCAACAAAACGCTTAACAATTGAAGAGTTGCCACCGCAGACCCGCTAATTAAAACTTGGATAAAAGCTATCAGTAGCGTTTATGTGGTGAAACAAGCGTTTCATTCAATGTTTGAATACCAACAGCAAGAACCCTATATGCTCACACTTTAATAAGTCTTACATACCTCGTCTCCAACTTTCTTAAACAAGATTTCCTCCAAGAAATGACAAGATGATAGCGGTGGACGTGATCCAAAAAGATTCTTTTATCCCTCAGAGGCTCGATAGGACCATGAACAATTTTGGAAGAGTTAGCCGTTTAGCGGACTGTAGCGTGTAGAGAAAAGAAGCGGTGGCAAACAGTAGAAGCAAATGAAAAGCGGTAGATATCGATTTATTTTGTTGCAGACAAAATAAGGTTTTATTTTACTGTAAATATTTCGTCTTGATGACGAGGCGGTATTTATTCATGTGAGATGAAAAATGCAGCCATTTGCATAAATTTTTTGGCTACAATTCAGCAAAAGAAAAATGACAGCAAAGATATGAAATGGTAGCCTCTCAGAATTGAGGAAAAGCTTTACTATTTGAGGCTACCAGATCGTTTAGGACAAGTTTCAGTTGTAATTCAAAAAATAGTTCATTTATGATAATTCAAATTCTTAATGCTAGTTGTTGAAGTCGCTTCAACAACGTCAAAGACAAAAATATTCCCTATTAAATTTCAATATATGTTGCCGAATAATATGTTTTTACAATATACATCAAGAAAATAATTACATCTACTTTGTCAACAAAACACACAAATATTTTTTGAATAAATTTGTCTTGTTCCTTTTTCGAGTTGATGCATAAAAGTAACCAGAAATTCAGTTCTACACAAAATTTCACTGTAAGTCTCAGAACAAACTTGATATCTAAGTAAAATACTTTGTTAAGAAAATGACGTTACAAAATTAGATATTTATAGGTAGAAATTATTTGTTAAACTTTTAGACTCTTAACTAAAATTTATTCAATACTGAGTCAAAATCTCCTAAAATACTTCACATATTGGGGATTGCATCAAAAGAAGAAATGTTCCAAATCAAATTTCATTACGAGTCTCTAAACAAAAGAAATTTGTAGCTATAATATGTAACATCTCCAGAAGCTTTCGCTTTTTATATATGATTTAGGACCATATTCTACCGTTGTTATTCACATTTTCGTTATCTGCGGTCGGAAAATATATTTTATTGATGTTTTTCATAATAAATTCTTTCAGAGGATTATGTGTGCTCGATGCAAACTGTGCTCGATGAAATATCTATTGTGAATATATATAGAGAAAATATTGATAACCCTGATCTGTGTTTGTAAAATAACGTATTTTAGCACTATAAACTAAAATAACGTCATCAGGATAAGTTATAGGTTCCTGATGTTGTATGTGAAAATGCGGGGATGGATTTTTTAAGACCTTTCGTGTAAAACTAAATTTCATGTTACTTTCATGCATCAACTTGAAAAAAGAACAATACAATTTATTCAAAAATATTTGGTTGTTTTGTTGGCAAAATTGATGTATATATTTTCTTGATATGAAATATCTCCCGACATAGAAACCCCTGCAACAAGTGGAATTAATACATCTCATAAGCAGCACTATCAATTCAAATGTCGATGAGAAGTTGAAAACATTATCGACGAAGAAAGACATAGAAGAGGTTAAAATAGAAATGTCTTCAATGAGCTCCGACATGAACAAGTTGAGAACAGAAAACCAAGAATTGAAACAAGAGCTGAAAAATTTACGCCGAGAATGTGAAGAAAACCAAATGGATTTAATATGGATGCAAGAGCAAATATAAAGTTGTAAGAGGGCTGAGATGTTCTAACGAACCATTACAGGAAGGCAAGAACATGCTACTTAATAAACTGGAGCTCCCAACAAATGTAAAATCGGCCCGGAAAATATTCGAAAGGAACGAAACGATGAGCGTCGTAGTCGATTTTGCAACCGTACAGGAATCTGAAGATGTCATTCGAAACAGTAGAAAGTTGGTCGGCTCATATATGTATATATATATATATATTGTTACGAATGTAACTAATAGGTTTAGGTTAATTAGTTTAATATCCGTTAATTTAATAATTTGAATTGTAACGTAAAGTTCTATTACACAGTTACTTTATTCAAGCAACAACAACTAAAATGTAGAATTCTCTTCATCATTCTAGTTCCATTTGTTTTGCCATAATCATTCAATTATCGCCTAGTTGCTATTTCTTGCATTTGTTTGTTGTTGTAATTACGTCATTAGTGTGCAATTGTATTTATCTTCCCCCATGTATGTGAGTACGGTTGTTCGCTTGGTGCGAGTGTGCGTCTGTGTGTTTGTTGTTAGTAGGCTTCTCGAGGTTGCCAGATGCATGCTGTAGATACTTCCAAACGATGAATGTGGGCATATAAATATCAGATGACGGGCAAACCGTGATCAGTTGTGAATTTTATCGCGAAATGTAAACGTCGACTAGTAAAGAAGTAAAGTAAAGCTGTGTACTTAGCTATAACAGTCAGTTCCTAATAAGTGTAATAAAGTAAAGAAAGCATTGTAATCTAACACGAACCCTGTTTATCGGGGAATAAAACAACGTCTAGACGGAGATTGGTTAAACCTAATGCCGTAACAATATATATATATATATATATATATATATAGAACGAGACTTAGCACCTTAAGACAACAACTGAAAAGGCTTACACTTTGTCTCAAAACAAAAATAATGACAATAAGTAAAGAATATAGAATTACTGTCAAAGAAGATAGAATGAGAATCAAGGACACATGGCTCTCCTGAAACAGAGACCGGAAACTAATAGCTGGAAAGAATAAGGAAGAGTTAAAGAATATCTATGGCGACATTATCACTGTCATAGATATAACTTACGAACATCTACCCTCCGAAACCCCATCAAAAAACTAATTAAAGCACCCAATGTTACCTTGCTAAATCTCACAATTCAGTCTTATAACATTAATGGAATGAAAAACAAATACCTACATCCTTCTTTTTTATTTTCATAAACAAGCACGATATTATAATACTACAGTAGTCCACGCATATAAGCACATCTTATATAAGAAAAAAAAAAAAACGTATGTAAGAAACTTTTTTTCAAAACACCATGCCTTTTACCACATTCGTCATTGTATAATCATTTTATATAAGAAAAAACGCCTGTAAGAAATACGTTTGAAACACCAAATCTGAAAATCACCGTTACAATAACTTTATATAAGAACATTGACAACACTTAAATTCGTGAATAATGGTCGCAAGTCGCACCAAACAAAAACTACATGTAACATGTGTATGAATATAGATGGGATTCTACCCGGTATTTACCCAGGTTTTGGGTAAATACCAAATAAATATCTTTCTTTGGTGTTTATTTGGGTAAATAAAATTTTATTAAATCAAAATTTTGTTTTTCTGTCAGACAGAAAATCAAAAAGAATACCAGAAAAGCGTTAAAACCACGCGGACTAAACTTTTTATACGTCAAATCGGTCGCTGGAGTTGCTTGTGCGAAACAGTTAGCGAAGAATGCAAAATTTATAGCTTTTTTTGAGGAGGACGCAAATCTCAAGATTATCCGCTGAAATCGTGGGTTAATCCATCTGATATATCATAAAGTTTAGATTTCGATCCAGCATTTATGATTTTCTGCAAAAATATATACAACAAACTGGTTTCAAAGCTGTCAAATACCGAAAATTTAATGTCACAATATTTGAGAGATTTATCAAAATATGGACCAAAATTTATCATATTTTAACTTGCTCCGTATCCAAAAACGGTAATTTTATTCATAGTCATTTAAAATTTGGTAAAACAATGCGTTGTCGCATCTAATTTCATGATTTTAGTTTCTGTAGTTTATACCCACAATTTGGGTAAATACCCGGGTATGTACCCATTTCTACCCAATTTACCCATTTTAATGGGTATTTACCATTTGAGTATTTACCCATTTCTCATCTCTATGTAGTATGAATGAGTTTGAAAATATTTTTAACGACAAGTTCTAATATTCAATCAAACACATAAGTATTGGTCATACATGTTCGTTCTACATAACAAGCTTCATTCTTTTTCTAGATTTATCTTCAGTCTATTGCTTTTTTGGTATTGTGAACACGCAAAAATGAATTCAAATAAGAAAAGAAATGTTTTGACAATGAAAGCAAAAATGAAAATTGTAAAAGAAATACAAAGTGGAAAATCAAGAAAAGTGGTGGCAAAAGAAAGCAATTTCAAAGAATAAATTTTGCCATCATTTTTGTTAAAATATAATTTAGAAGACATAATGCCGATGAAAGTGGACTTCTTTATAAGGCCCTGCCGAATGGGTCATATTGCTATAGGAATGAAAAAATTAGTGGGCTCAAGACACCAAAAGACAGGTTAACATTGTTATTTATAACAAATGCAACCAGGTCCGATAAATATGTTTATTCAATCGGATAATATAAACAACCAAGATGCTTTCGCGGAAAAATATTCCTAATCCCTACAAATTCAATAAGAAAGCTTGGATGTCCAGTGTTATATGGAGTGAAATCATTAAAGAATTGAGCGAGAATCTCAAGAAAAAAGTGGAAAAAAATTAACTACTCATTGAAAACGCGTCTTGCCATAAACTTGACTACACACCTGAGAATATTGAAATCATATTTCTACCTCCATGTACCACCAGATCGATTCAAACATTGGATCAAGGTAAATAGGAATAAAAGGATTATCAAAATGTATATTTACCGAAAATGAATCTTTCAGTTCCTTCATTTATTCGTAGGAATAATTAAATAATTTAAAACCCATTATAGAAAAAACCTAATACGTGAACAAATTTTGGCTATTGAATGTGGTTATATGGATCAATTTCTCAAAGATATAACCGTACTAAAATCGCTATACATAATAAAACGATCTTGGTGGCTTGTAACCCCAGACACCATAAAAAACTGCTTCAAGAAGGCTCGAATTTACAAAGATGATAATTCAGGTGACCTAGAGGTCGAAGAAGTCACTTTGGAAGATGAATATACTTAAATTCTAGGGTCAGTAAATGAATTTGAAAATCGATATTGTTTTGGTGGATTGGATGGATAATTAGTGAAGTACACGATCGTGAATCCGAAGACGAGTGTAATGAAATCGAAACAACATCAAGACCGACTAGAAAAGAAGCCATCAATGCTTTATTTATTCTTAAACAATATATGGATACGGATGATTTAAATATTATAAATATTTTATATCACCAAAGAGATAAGTCCCTTATCCAGAAAAAAAAAATGAACGAATATTTCTTTAAAGACTGAGCTACTAGCCTAAGTACAAAGTACATGAATTTCTATGTTAAACAATGAATTTTTGTTTTTTATGTTTGTTATTGTTCCTAAATGAAATCTTTTTTGCTTTATTTTTACTTTTCATTAAACTTAATTAAATACTTAACAAATAAACAATGTTTAACTTGTTTTTGGTCTACCTTTCTTCTAAATGCACGCATATAACAAACTAGTTTCGTATATAAAATAAATTGATGTAAGAAAAACACACATATAAGAACAAATTTGCCGAATTTTTCCGAGTTTCTTATATGCGTGGTCTACCTTAACTAAAACACATCTCATAGAAAATAAATTTGAAAATGTTAAAAAATACTTCCCTGGGTTTACATTATATAACATACTTGTAATAAAAGAGCACACATATGGGCGTGGGATCGGTGGCACAATATTCGGTATAAAGCAAACAGTTACAAATATGGGTTTAATGCATCGTATTATAACATATGAAAATATGCATACTTATCAATTTTTCACACACCCAGGATCGTTATTTACTGTCATACCCCAGTATTGGATACCCGCTCAATGGACAAACGACTTTAATAAGATGTGTAAACTGTTCGAAGAAAATGACGTTAGCAACCCGATTTTAATAGGTGACCTTAATTCAAGAATAGGGGAAATTACAAAAGATTTAAATGAAGTCTACCAGGAAAAAGAAAGCCTAACCCCCATTATTACAAGTCTTCTTTTGTTATATTTTGGATTTACCGAAGATTTAGAGCGTTCCGCTTAACTTAAAGTTAAAAGTGATGATTGAATTTCAATGAGGAGCTTCTTGGCATTAACTTTCAATGTAAAAATTATATTTTTAATGCCTCCAAATTGGTTTATTTTGCGTATTCCAATCCATAAGATAGTAAAAGAACACATATAAAAACAGCCCTAAGGATAAAACTATAAATTGAAAGGGATCCAACTAATAGAGCTTTGCACAAACAATAACCTCTTAATTTTGAATGGTAGGACAAAAGGAGACGAGGAAGGAAATCAGTAGGCGAATCTGTGAATGATATTTGTGCGGTGTCCCAGGAGATTTTAAATCTTGTTGAAGAATTTTTAGTGCAAGATGCAACGTGGTCAGATCACTTGCCAATAAGGTTGGGAAAAAAATACAAACAGAATATACCGACAACAAACGTCTAAATCTATTGCACAAGCTAGCGTGGAATGAAAACAAAGCAGGCAGTTATCGTACAAAATAATAGCCCTAAGGATAAAACTATAAATAGAAAGGGATCCAACTAATAGAGCTTTGCACAAACAATAACCTCTTAATTTTGAATGGTAGGACAAAATGAGACGAGGAAGGAAATCAGTAGGCGAATCTATGAATGATATTTGTGCGGTGTCCCAGGAGATTTTAAATCTTGTTGAAGAATTTTTAGTGGAAGATGCAACGTGGTCAGATCACTTGCCAATAAAGTTGGGAATAAAAATACCAACAGAATATACCGACAACAAACGTCTAAATCTATTGCACAAGCTAGCATGGAATGAAAACCAAGCAGGCAGTTGTCGTACAAAACTAAAACAAAAATCCTTAAGCAGATCCAACGACCTAACACTGGAGGAACTTGGAGCCAAAAATCCATGGTAGAATTATAAGTGTCATCATGCACGACAGAAAGTGTTTTCGCTACTGAAAAGCAACAATAAGAATATTACGCCTGAAACCAAGAGGAAATATTTAGACTCCGTAAAGAGATACAAAGAAATATGCAAAAACAATAAACAAGAACATAATATAAATCTAATAGATACAAAAAAACACGTCAGCGACTCAAAGCAGTGGTGGAAAGCAAATGAAGAATCAAAAGTTTCAAACAAGTTCAACCATATCTTCAGATACATTTAATAATTACTTCCAAGAACTCTTAAATCGCCCGAGGGTGTTTGTTAGTTCACCTACCAGGCGCGTCCCCACCGGCCACCGACGTAGCCCCGAAATGATTTTAGTTCCCATAGGATATTAGCTTATGTTACACATTTTTTTAATTTTTGAGTAAAATTTTAAACTATTTTAAATTGTTCAAGAAATATGTAAAGTAGTTGGAAGTATTGCAGAGAATTAGTTAACTACATTGGTATACTTATTGTCCAACATATTTGAAAATATAAAAATAATGAACAAGTTAGGCTTTTTGAGCAATTTTATGCATAGTTCTTGTTAAGTTTTAAGGTGTTGATTAAGCGTTTAATCGGAATTTTAGGCTGACTGTAGGTTTTACTGAGTTCAGAACAATTCGTTTATTTGTATTTATTGAACGTTTGTAACATGTTAGGTCCAATACTTTGGCTTATAAACAACATCCAGAAAAAACATTTTTGTGATATTTTGTTTTTGAAATTTTTATAAGAGCAATTCAACAATTAAATGTAAAAGGATTGCTTATTCTTTGTGGTTTTAAGTGTTTGTATATTTTCCCTAACACGTTTTTATAATGAACTATTTTGAAATTCATAACAATTACAAATTCTTTATTATGTTTGAAATTTGCAATAAAAAAACTATGTGTATCAACCATTTTTTATGATATAATCTCTGTTCCACCGCAGTGTCGTAAATGTCTATTGGACAAAAGGATTTTTCTGTCAAATTTTTATGTTTTGTTCGACCTTTCGAATGTTTATAAAATCAGGATTATTAAGCCCGGTGCGCTTCGCTACCACGAATAAGGTAAAATATATTTTGACAAATTTATTTGTAGGCCAATTTTCGTCACTCATTGCAACTTTTATTAAAATCGGGTATATAAAGCGTGTTTGGTGCATCAAATACATGAAATCGGACGAAAATATATATGGGAGCTATATCCAAATCTGAACCGATTCCAATATAATTTGAAAAATTTATTTCTAGACCCAATTCCGTCACACATTCCAAATTTCATTGAAATTGGACATACATAGCGTGTTAAATGCATAAAATACATGAAATCGGCCGAAATTATATATAGGCGCTATATACAAATCTGAACCGAATTCAGTTGTAGATCATTTTAGTCCGATTTATTTCTAGACCAAATTCCTGCACACATCCAAAATTTGGAGACATTATCTTTTACCATTCTATAGATATTTGCATAAAAAATCTAAATTTTTTGGAGGTACCTCCGATTCTGATGCTATATCTCCGGATCAACGCGGAATTTTAGAAGTTTGTATAGTCTATGTTACCTTCAGGCCATGTAGTGATATACTCTGAAAATTTCTGAAAATTTCAGGAAGATCGGTTCAGCGGTTTTTGAGTCCATAAACTTAAAACAAACAAACGTACAAAGATTTTTCTACTTTATATATATTGATTTATTACATATTATTTCCAATATTTCAAAATTACAATGAATTTCATCTTCAGAGATTTTTCTGTCGATTACTCTTTGGATAAAACCAGAAGAGAACGTCATAGAAACCCACAGCAATTGTATTTTGGGAAGTACTTTCAATGGATGCACATTTCTAGAAATGTTAATTTTTCCTGCTTCGGTAAAGGACCTTGTGACGACAAACGAAATCTAAAACCTGATCGGAAACAGGTTCTTCTTCGTCAAAATCTCAACAAGTACCTCTCGACTTTGCGGACAGGAATATATCCTGAGCCTGTGTGAATTAAAACTTCCATCTATAGACAGATCGAATTGCGGCTACACAGCCAAAATCCTTAAACCCAAAAACTATGCATTAGGAGATTTTCAGAAATTTGTAGCCATTTTCGGACGTATGAACTTGCAAACAAAATATGGATTTTTATCATTGATCACAAGTGTTGCGGAGGAGGTATGAAGAAATGGACGTGACCGACATAGTTCATTTTTAGAGTAGATCTTATTTTGGGAGTCGTTCCTTTTGAAAGATATTGCGCCACCGGTCATTTCAGTTCGCCACAGTATAACTTTCACCTTATAACTCTTATGTCAGGAAATATGGACTTGCCCACGAAAAACTTAATTCCGCTCTAAAGTGCACTTAAACAACTATTTTGAAGGTTTGTGAGAGAGGTACCCCAGTATGGCCCATTTTCGAGCAAAAACTAAGTTTGGAAACAATATTACTAAATCCCAAGTTTGGACCAAATCTGTTGCTCCGTTCAAGAAACTCGCGCATACCACTTTAGCTAAAATTCTTGAAAATTGGGGAGAAAATACCAGAAGAAGTAGACCGAAAAGCACCATCATCGAATTTTGTATATATAAGGCGCGCTGAAATATTGTGATAAACAAAGTTTGGACCAACGCAGTATCCGGTTCGAAAGTTGTCGTGCGCACTAGCCACTACACATTATTTCCGTAGGTGTTCTTTACAGCTTTCGGGGCATCTTATTTGGAAGTATAGACTTGCCAAATAACTTGTACGGTACTAATAGAAGCCCCGAGAACACTTGTTGCAAAAAAGCAAAGCGTTTCCAGAGAGTTTCTTTATTTATTAATTTATTTATTTTATTTCTTTTTTCTTATAACTGAATTATTAGCATAAAGGAAGTGAAGCCATGACCATTGAGGTCTTAAGCTTACACAGCTTATCCAGAGAGGTCTAAAACTGCACTTAGCTGAAATTTTTTGAAATACTCTGCGGAAGGTTTGCCGAAAGGTTGATCTGTTTGAGAATTATCGTGCTCCCCAGGCGGCTACCCAGGTGAACGGACATAGCTATGTCGACTCCAAGTTTTCTGAAACAGATTTCTTCCAAACACACTTTGGCCCCAAATCCATCATTTCGATGATGCACATTTTGGCTAAAGGCTGAGAGTATAAAAAATGAAGATTGGGAAAAATTGTGTTTATGGATTTTTGGTAAAATAATGTATACATGTATAGACCTTGGATTGGGCGACATAATTTCATTTTAAACGAAGTTAAGACTGGATTCCAGAGATTCCCTTGTTCCTGATAAATCTATGAGAAGATCCAGAATTTCTATAAGTGAAGTCCGACGATTGGACGCCTAAATTTGTCTATTGACAGAAGCACGATTGGGCGACAGAATTTGTCATTTACATAACTGCGATTAGGTGCTAGAATTTCTTGATGGATAGACTAACTATTGCTCAGCATTAGTTCTCGGCCTTCAGAAATTCTTTGCGATATGTAGACATCGGATTTTTGCATATTTTTGAAAATTATAATGTTAAGATATTTGAAAATTAAATGTTATGATATTTCTAAGGTTTTCCGTTGTATTCGCTTTCTTTTGGTCTTACCGAAGTGATATCACTGAATTGATACGCCCAAAAATATATAGGATTATTAAAATATTCATTGTTTTGACCATATATTAACTGTGACATATTGTCAAAAAAGTTCTAAAAACAAGATAAAATTGGCCAAGAAATCTTGCGCCATATAAACTAAAAAATAATATTGAAAATTATTTTATCAGTAGAATAAGTCTAAAATAAGGTTTACATCTTTGCTAAATAAGACATTTTCGTTAACATGAACTTTCAAATTTTGGTCAGGTGGCCCCCCCCCCCCCCCCCCCCCCCGAAATGAAATCCTGGCTACGTCCCTGCCACCGGCGGATAGGGGGTGGCGGATGATCGTACTACCATATAATGAACTATTTTGAAATTCATAACAATTACAAATTCTTTATTATGTTTGAAATTTGCAATAAAAAAACTATGTGTATCAACCATTTTTTATGATATAATCTCTGTTCCACCGCAGTGTCGTAAATGTCTATTGGACAAAAGGATTTTTCTGTCAAATTTTTATGTTTTGTTCGACCTTTCGAATGTTTATAAAATCAGGATTATTAAGCCCGGTGCGCTTCGCTACCACGAATAAGGTAAAATATATTTTGACAAATTTATTTGTAGGCCAATTTTCGTCACTCATTGCAACTTTTATTAAAATCGGGTATATAAAGCGTGTTTGGTGCATCAAATACATGAAATCGGACGAAAATATATATGGGAGCTATATCCAAATCTGAACCGATTCCAATATAATTTGAAAAATTTATTTCTAGACCCAATTCCGTCACACATTCCAAATTTCATTGAAATTGGACATACATAGCGTGTTAAATGCATAAAATACATGAAATCGGCCGAAATTATATATAGGCGCTATATACAAATCTGAACCGAATTCAGTTGTAGATCATTTTAGTCCGATTTATTTCTAGACCAAATTCCTGCACACATCCAAAATTTGGAGACATTATCTTTTACCATTCTATAGATATTTGCATAAAAAATCTAAATTTTTTGGAGGTACCTCCGATTCTGATGCTATATCTCCGGATCAACGCGGAATTTTAGAAGTTTGTATAGTCTATGTTACCTTCAGGCCATGTAGTGATATACTCTGAAAATTTCTGAAAATTTCAGGAAGATCGGTTCAGCGGTTTTTGAGTCCATAAACTTAAAACAAACAAACGTACAAAGATTTTTCTACTTTATATATATTGATTTATTACATATTATTTCCAATATTTCAAAATTACAATGAATTTCATCTTCAGAGATTTTTCTGTCGATTACTCTTTGGATAAAACCAGAAGAGAACGTCATAGAAACCCACAGCAATTGTATTTTGGGAAGTACTTTCAATGGATGCACATTTCTAGAAATGTTAATTTTTCCTGCTTCGGTAAAGGACCTTGTGACGACAAACGAAATCTAAAACCTGATCGGAAACAGGTTCTTCTTCGTCAAAATCTCAACAAGTACCTCTCGACTTTGCGGACAGGAATATATCCTGAGCCTGTGTGAATTAAAACTTCCATCTATAGACAGATCGAATTGCGGCTACACAGCCAAAATCCTTAAACCCAAAAACTATGCATTAGGAGATTTTCAGAAATTTGTAGCCATTTTCGGACGTATGAACTTGCAAACAAAATATGGATTTTTATCATTGATCACAAGTGTTGCGGAGGAGGTATGAAGAAATGGACGTGACCGACATAGTTCATTTTTAGAGTAGATCTTATTTTGGGAGTCGTTCCTTTTGAAAGATATTGCGCCACCGGTCATTTCAGTTCGCCACAGTATAACTTTCACCTTATAACTCTTATGTCAGGAAATATGGACTTGCCCACGAAAAACTTAATTCCGCTCTAAAGTGCACTTAAACAACTATTTTGAAGGTTTGTGAGAGAGGTACCCCAGTATGGCCCATTTTCGAGCAAAAACTAAGTTTGGAAACAATATTACTAAATCCCAAGTTTGGACCAAATCTGTTGCTCCGTTCAAGAAACTCGCGCATACCACTTTAGCTAAAATTCTTGAAAATTGGGGAGAAAATACCAGAAGAAGTAGACCGAAAAGCACCATCATCGAATTTTGTATATATAAGGCGCGCTGAAATATTGTGATAAACAAAGTTTGGACCAACGCAGTATCCGGTTCGAAAGTTGTCGTGCGCACTAGCCACTACACATTATTTCCGTAGGTGTTCTTTACAGCTTTCGGGGCATCTTATTTGGAAGTATAGACTTGCCAAATAACTTGTACGGTACTAATAGAAGCCCCGAGAACACTTGTTGCAAAAAAGCAAAGCGTTTCCAGAGAGTTTCTTTATTTATTAATTTATTTATTTTATTTCTTTTTTCTTATAACTGAATTATTAGCATAAAGGAAGTGAAGCCATGACCATTGAGGTCTTAAGCTTACACAGCTTATCCAGAGAGGTCTAAAACTGCACTTAGCTGAAATTTTTTGAAATACTCTGCGGAAGGTTTGCCGAAAGGTTGATCTGTTTGAGAATTATCGTGCTCCCCAGGCGGCTACCCAGGTGAACGGACATAGCTATGTCGACTCCAAGTTTTCTGAAACAGATTTCTTCCAAACACACTTTGGCCCCAAATCCATCATTTCGATGATGCACATTTTGGCTAAAGGCTGAGAGTATAAAAAATGAAGATTGGGAAAAATTGTGTTTATGGATTTTTGGTAAAATAATGTATACATGTATAGACCTTGGATTGGGCGACATAATTTCATTTTAAACGAAGTTAAGACTGGATTCCAGAGATTCCCTTGTTCCTGATAAATCTATGAGAAGATCCAGAATTTCTATAAGTGAAGTCCGACGATTGGACGCCTAAATTTGTCTATTGACAGAAGCACGATTGGGCGACAGAATTTGTCATTTACATAACTGCGATTAGGTGCTAGAATTTCTTGATGGATAGACTAACTATTGCTCAGCATTAGTTCTCGGCCTTCAGAAATTCTTTGCGATATGTAGACATCGGATTTTTGCATATTTTTGAAAATTATAATGTTAAGATATTTGAAAATTAAATGTTATGATATTTCTAAGGTTTTCCGTTGTATTCGCTTTCTTTTGGTCTTACCGAAGTGATATCACTGAATTGATACGCCCAAAAATATATAGGATTATTAAAATATTCATTGTTTTGACCATATATTAACTGTGACATATTGTCAAAAAAGTTCTAAAAACAAGATAAAATTGGCCAAGAAATCTTGCGCCATATAAACTAAAAAATAATATTGAAAATTATTTTATCAGTAGAATAAGTCTAAAATAAGGTTTACATCTTTGCTAAATAAGACATTTTCGTTAACATGAACTTTCAAATTTTGGTCAGGTGACCCCCCCCCCCCCCCCCCCCCCCCGAAATGAAATCCTGGCTACGTCCCTGCCACCGGCGGATAGGGGGTGGCGGATGATCGTACTACCATATAAGGAGGAGGTCCACAAGATGGTAGACGAAGTGAGCGACGGCATTGCTAAGCTCACAACACACAAGAAGCAGCTGTCTGGGGCTCAACGACGCAAGTTCAGGAAGCAACGGGCAAGCAAAAAGCCTATATCACACGATGCTCCCAAAGGGATCATGAACGCTCCCTCCACTTCTTCGGAAGTGGCGAAGAGGATCAGATCCCCCGAAGAGCAGAACGCTGTAAAGCCGACAAAGAAGAAAAAGAGCTCCACATCTCCAAACGTTTCGAGTGCACCGCGTCAATAACCACGCAAAGGAGACTGTTCCGAGAATCCTTTGACAGAGGGGGACAAAGTCAGCTCGAACGTGAAGAGGGTGTGCAAAGCCGCAAAATCGACTGCAGTGTCTGGGGATTCTGCGAAGAAATCCCGGACCCGGCAGAAGAGGAAGAGGGCTGCGGAGACTGGTAGAGAGCCCCCATCTTACGCCAAGGTAGCCAAGAAACGGTACAGGGACGAACTCTGCTATGCAGTGATCGATACCAATAGAGGTTCCGGAAAGCGTCCCACAGACCATCTTCCAGCAATTGAGGAAATGGTCAACAATAAAATATTGGATTACATAATGAATGGAGGTGATCCAATTCAAATTATCAGCAGCGGGGTCAAAGGGGACGTGATGGTGTTCCAATTTGCCCAGCATGCAAACGTTGCCGCCCTCAAGCCGCAAAATCGACTGCAGTGTTTGGGGATTCAGCAGCGGGGTCAAAGGGGACGTGATGTTGTTCCAATTTGCCCAGCATGCAAACGTTGCCGCCCTCAAGGATATTAGCAGCAGCCTAAAACCTCCATGGGAAAGCGGCAAACTAAAGTTGGAGAGGAAAGACCAAATTCCTCAACTAACAAAGACTTCGGTATTCGTCAGGGACTGGGGCAGCAAGTTCGAGACGGAGCGCATGCTCGAAGTCTTTGGTCGCCAAAACAAGGACTTGGACGTTAAGAGATGGGAGGTCTTCCACAGGGAGGAGCAGGAGGACGGAACTCTCCTTGTGGTCGGAATTGACTATCTCTCCATGGCCAGTCTAACAAAGACTGAGGGCAGGGCTTTCTACATCTACAACGCTGTCCGCTTCAAAGCTGAAAAGGCGGTACTCGGCGAAAACGAGGTTTTACCTCCCAGCAAAAATGAAAAGGGAGTCGATGCTGTAATCACCGACTCTCAAGAAGCCCGGACCAATGATTGAGGTCATCCAGATAATCCTCCATCGGAGCGTAAAATCTATATTGAATTGATCCAGGAACCTTGGACTATTCAGAAAAAGGTCTCTGGACTAAACCATATAAACTACCAACTGTTTAATGCAAATACAGGGTTTCGACTGAGAACCTGTATAATATGTCTCTCCAGAGTTGTCAACATCGGACACAACTGTGCTGAAGCTGGGGAATGGCAACATATACCTTGCGTCAGTATATTTACCTTTCCACTCGCCGACACTACCACATACGTCGGAACTGCAGCGGTTGGTGAGGAAAGCAAAACAAACAGGTAACGAAGTTTTAGTAGGTAGCGATACTAACTCACACCACATTGCGTGGGGTAGTGCTAATACTAACAAAAGGGGCCAAGCGCTTTTAGATTTCTTGAATACTAACGACCTAATAACCCTTAACATAGGAAATAAAGCCACCTTTGTTAACAAGATTAGGGAAGAGGTACTAGATATAACAATATGTTCCGAAAATCTTATAAACGATGTGCAGAATTGCAGGGTCTCGGCAGAGCACTCCTTCTCAGATCATCGGTATATAAGATTTGAACTAACACGACCACCGCCGAAACCTATAAGTTTCCGAAATAAATCCAAAACCAACTGGATAAAATTTGGAATACTAATAAGAGAAAGGCTAGGGCAAGATAGCTATGAATCCCTAAGCACGGAAGATATAGACAGAAATTTCAACATTATAACGGAGGTCTTAGGAAATCTGCCTACGAAAAACCCTAGATGACAGGTGAAATTCGAAACAAAGGCAAAGAGATACGAAGGCTTTACAATACAGCTCGACGTAAAAAATTAGCTGTATTCTGGGACAACTATCACACAAAACTTAAAGAATACAACAAAATGACTAGCGCAAAGCGCAATTCCTGGAAACTCTTCTGTGAACAGGTAGACAGCATAAATGATGTATCAAAAATAAAAAAGTTTTTATCGAAAAGCCATACACAAACCGAGATTATGGTGAAGGATATGGGAAATAAGATGGAAACAATCGATGACACGCTGGGGCTTTTGCTGAATACACATTTCCCGCCGAGCACTGCAGTGCACGCAGAGGTGCCGGTAGTTAGGGAACATGTTACAGAGGAAGCACCAACAATTGATGAAGCGATGGTAAAGGATGCCATCAAGAGTTTCAAACATTTCAAAGTAGCGGGACCGGAAGAAATATTTCCGGCCTTACTCCAGAAAGAGATGGACTACATTGCGTCCAAACTATCTGGAATTTTTAACACATGATGCTAAAAATTTGCGTATACCCCTAAAGCCTGGCAGGACGCGAGGGTAGTATTTATCCCCAAACCTGAGAAGCCAAGTTACGCAATTCCTAAGTCTTATCGTCCGATAAGCCTAACTTCTTTCCTGCTTAAAACCATGGAACGAAAAGTCGATACCATGATAAAGAGCAAGATTCCAAACGATATGCTTAAATACAAACAACATGCATACGTTAAAGGTAGATCAGTGGAAACCGCATTACATGAGGTTGTATACCACATCGAGAGAAACTTCGACAGGAAGATGTATACACTAGCGGTATGCACTGATATTGAGGGTGCTTTCAATAACGTCAGCACCGAAACCCTTATCCAATCCTAAGATAAATTTCAGGTGAAACGGGCCCTTCGATACTGGATAAGCCACATGCTAAGGAATAGATCGATAAGCTGCGGGCTGCTTGACGTAAAAGTAAAGGACAAAGTTGGTCAGGGTACGCCGCAGTGGGGGATTTTATCCCCACTCCTATGGGTCACTACCATAAATAGTATATTAAGGACTTTAACCGATGAGGGATTTGACCCAGTCTGCTATGCAGACCACGTTATAATACTACTGAGGGGTAAGAATCCAAACTTGCTGCGCAGAAGAGCTGAATCAGCCCTAAAACTAGCGTACAACTGGGCTAGACCAAGAGGTCTTAACGTAAACCCGGAAAAAAGGAAATATGTCTGTTCACTAGGAAAACAAAACTGGGACACTTTTAAGAACCAGTTTTCCTAAACAAGACAATAAATATTTCCAACAAAGTTAAATATCTGGGAGTAATCCTGGATGGGAGACTTAAATGGAAAGACTATATTCAAGAGAGAGCTAACAAAGCTTATAGGTGTTGGTCAACCTGTAGGAGGGTTATAGGCTCCAAGTGGGGTCTTAATCCTAGGATGACACACTGGCTATACAAAAGCGTAGTTAGACCTATTCTAACATACGCTTCAGTAGTTTGGCGGGCAGCTATGGATAAAAAGTGTAATATTAAAATATTACAGAAAGTCCAACGAATGTGCTTTTTAAGTGTAAGCGGCGCAATGAGGACAACATACATACACCCAATAGAAATCCAGATAAGGTATGAAGCGGCTGTCGCAGCTATCCGACTTAAAGCGATGGACGAGTGGATCAGTAAGGACCACGTAACATACCATCAAAACATTATACGGGTAACAACGGGAGAGTCAATGGACAACATTGTATCGGACCGTATACCTGAAACAATTGTATTCCAGACAGAGACTCGTGGATCGGTGGAACTCTAGCACAAATGCCGACTGGAAACTATTGTTAAGCATAGTACACACGGTCCAACAAAACTGACAGTCATCGAGGTCTATTTCGTTAAAATCAAAGTCTAGCTGAATAATTACTTTCCTAATCACTAAATTATACCTTAAGTGTTGTATTTCAATCATTTTTAGCTAACAACAAGTTTTTATTTGCCAGAAAATTGCCGTAGAAGTACGTTGACTGTCAGTTTTGTTGGACCGTGTGTATTATGCTTTATACAGACGGCTCCATGCTAGGTGGGAGAACGGGACTGGGTCTTTTTATTGAAGAACAAGAGACCGAAATATCTCTTGGTTTGCCGGATCATAATACGGTCCATCAAGCGGAGATCCGAGCGACTACAGAGTGTCTGAACTGGCTTAATGCGAACACGAGACCAACTACTGTAAACGTCCTTACGGACAGTAAAACTGCAATCAAAGAAATAACATCCAAGACAGTAAAATCACAAACAGTCTTGGACTGTATAAATTCGATTAACAGCTATTCTCAACATGGCTCGGTGCGTATAATATGGGTACCGGGACACGCGGGGAATAGAGGTAATGAGATAGCAAATTCTCTGGCAAAAAATGGAAGGGAATTAGCAACAGTAAACTTAGGGAATCCAAAGCCACTAAACGCGTCTCGGCTAGAGTTAAAAACTTGGGCAAAAAATGCCCACTTATGGAGAGGAATTAGGGAGAACCGCAGAAATCCTATGGGGAGACCCAAATGAGGAAAAAACTAAAAACCTATTACTGCTAGGTAAGGCAGAGTTGAGTAGACTTAAAGGTGTCCTTACAGGTCACCTGGGTTTACAAGCTCATCTGCACAAAATTAATTGTGCAGACAACAGCGTATGCAGGGCATGCGGAGAAGATGACGTCACATTGGAGCATTTTCTCTGCCAATGCCCCGCTTTCGCAAACATCAGATCCCAGTTTTTAGGGAACGACGCAATACCAGATCTTAATCAGATAATTGTAGACAAACTGAAACAATTACGGGATTTTGTTAAGGGAACAGAGTTCCTTAAATAAAATACAGTAGAGTCTCCTTCTTCAAGAACCTAGTCTAGAGCGCACAACAGGCCTACTTCACCCCTACTTCGCCCCTCTTTTCAACCTAACCTAACTCCTAAATCCTGAGCAGAAAGCAAAGCATATAAGCTACGCGTCATTTCATTATACAGATCAAATTCTAGACAGAGACATTCGCTTGGTAGAACTAAATACCATGTTGAAGAAATTGAAGTTGAACAAAGCACCAGGAGAGGATCGAATACCGTATCAGTATATTGTCTACGCTCCAGAGGATTTTCATAAACAACTCATAATCAGATACAACAAAATCTTAAATACCGGGATTATAGATAATACTTGTATTAAAGCCGGCGAAGGGAATTATCAATTGGCTTTTCAGCTTTTTGAAATTATGCCTTTTTTAGCGAAAAATCGAACTCTTTAAGTGTCTAGTATTCTCAAATAAATGAGAATCACACTCACTTTTCGGCTTTTCCAAAAAATACCTGAACAAAAATATTTGCAAACAACTATCAGCACGTATCAACTAAGAACTCATCGAGTTCTGTAAGTTGAGAAACATCATCACAGTTGCCTGTGAGTGATTGTTGTTGGAATTTATTACAAACTCCCTTGCACGTGCCAAATAAATGAGAATCACACTCACTTTTCGGCTGTTCCAAAAAACATCAGAACAAAAATATTTGCAAACAACTATCAGTACGTAGCACTTTGTAGTAGAGGGTAATAAATGAAGTTAAGCCATTGGGGAATACTCCAGCTTAACCAATCAAATGAGATTGAATCTTCAACAATGAACAAAACAAACAAAAAACAGCGAAAGGCACGCGAAAGGGAGTTTGTAATAAATTCCAACAACAATCACTCACAGGCAATGTGATGATGGTTTTCAACCTACAGAACTCGATGAGTTCTTAGTTGATACGTGCTGATAGTTGTTTGCAAATATTTTTGTTCTGATGTTTTTTGGAAAAGCCGAAAAGTGAGTGTGATTCTCATTTATTTGAGAATACTAGACACTTAAAGTTCGGTTTTCCGCTAAAAAAGTCATCATTTCAAAAAGCTGAAAAGCCAATTGATAATTCCCTTCGCCGGGATGAAATTATGATATTGTAGCGATCAGTACAATTTTGCAACACTGTCAGTTCGTTTTGAAAAACATTACTCTCTGCAGTAGAGGGTAATGAATGAAGTTAAGCCGAAAATCTTATAAACGATGTGCAGAATTGGAGTGTCTCGGAAGAGCACTCATTCTCAGATCATCGATATATAAGATTTGAACTAACACGACCACCGCCGAAACCTATAAGTTTCCGAAATAAATCCAAAACCAACTGCATACAATTTGGAAAACTAATAAAAGAAAGGCTAGGGCACGATAGCTATGAATGCCTAAGCACGGAAGATATAGACAGAAATTTCAAAATTATAACGGAGGTCTTAGTAAAGTCATTCGAAGAAAGTTGTCCCCTTCAAGAGAGGAAATCTGCCTACGAAAAACCCTGGATGACAGGTGAAATTCGAAACAAAGGCAAAGAGATAAGAGATAAAAATTAGCTGTATTCTGGGACAACTAACACACAAAACTTTTTTTTATTCTAAATTCTTTATTTTTTCAATATATTTTATTTTTCTTTATTTTTCAATATATAAAGTTGTCCCCTTCAAGAGAGGAAATCTGCCTACGAAAAACCCTGGATGACAGGTGAAATTCGGAACAAAGGCAAAGAGATACGAAGGCTTTACAACAGATCTCGAAGTAAAAAATTAGCTGTATTCTGGGACAACTAACACACAAAACTTTTTTTTATTCTAAATTCTTTATTTTTTCAATATATAAGGGCCTCAGCGCCATAAGGCATTTTAGAGGCACGTTGGCAATGTTATATAACAATTTTATGAATAAAAAAATACAAAATGTTCTTATAAATAAGTTTAGCAGTATAATTTACAATGATTATTATTTATAAAAGGAGCTCTTCAACGTTTTATAGTAAATGCAACTTTAAATTAGCCTTAAAGAGTGAAAAAGATGGAATATTCTTTATTCAAGCGGCAAATCGTTAAACATTTTTCTGCCAAAATGTTGACTGCGCTGTTTGGTCGTTTCAGTTCTGCAGAGTACAACATGTAATTGATCGTTATTTCGTGTGTTATGAAAATTATGATTACGTGTAAAAGTAGTAGTGTGATGACCCAAGTTATATAGGCATTTAAAAACATATAGCAAAACTTGTAACTTATGAATGCCATAAAGTGGTAAAACGGTTGGAAATACATGTTTATAAAGAAGTACTGTAGAGTATGTTAGAGGCAAATTCGCAACTGACTTTAAGCCTTTATTTTGCATTCGTTGTATTAATTTCAGATTTGTACAACGACCATATCCGTAAATAATTGCTAAGTAATTGCAATGACTTTGGACCAGGGACTGAAATAATAAAAATTTTGTTTGTCGATCAAATTTATTTCTGAATTTGTACAATAGACCTATTGCAGGAGGCACGTTTGGACTTTACACTCTCTATATGTCGGTCCCAAGCAAGATTGTTTTGGATATGAATTCCTAAGTACTTGACCTCTGGAACTTCTGGAACCACGTTCCCATCTACAATAAGACTAAATTCATTCTTATACGAACATGGGGTCTGAATCAAATTAACTTTGTTTGGTAGAATTCAGATATAACCTGTTTAATCGGGCATACTCAAAAATCAATGACACCGTCTTCATGTCTATACGGGTATATTAGACATATGTCATCAGCATAAACATAGAGTTTGCCAAAGAGCTGAAGTTGAGCCAGATCATTAATGTAAATTGTTAACAAAAGTGGACCTAAAACGCTACCTTGGGGCACGCCATAACTCACTGACCTGAGGCTACTCTTGCTACCATTAGTATCAGCAAATTGCCTTCTATTTTGAAGATAATCCTTTATCAGCAATAAATTATTTCCCAGTACGCCGTAACTATCAAGCTTATTTATTAAAATGCTGTGATCTACAAGATCAAAAGCTTTACTAAGGTCGTAAAAAATACCCGCCACACCAACGTAACCATTATCCAAACCACTGTAAATACCATTCAAAACACTAATTGTTGCCTCCTCCGTACCACAGCCTTTTCTGAAACCATACTGATGGTCATGTAATATATTATTATGCATGAAGAATGTATTTAGTTGCTCATGGATTAATCTTTCAAAGATATTATCAATAACTGATAAAATTGAAATAGGTCGAAATGATTCAGGTTTCCTAGAGTTCTTGTCTTTTGGTATTTATGGATCTTTAAGATGTCTGGATATACACCACCACGTATCAATGTATTAAATATACATATTTACCAAATGAGGTGCGATTAAATTTGCATAGGAACGTATTAATTTGAATGGAATAGCATCATGACCACAACTTTTACCTTGTGGCATTCCTGTTACCAAATCCCTAATCTCATCATAACTCACACACTGAAAAATAAAACTACTAGTGCAATACGACCCCTGCCAACATTTTTTCAATTTTTGAAAGATTGTTCGCTTAGATTAATCTTCTGTGATTCCCCACGGCGATCATTGGGTGATTGTTTACGTTGGGAATCACTCTTCTGGAAGAGCAACAGATGATTGTTACTAACATTTTTGATTTTGTTGCATATAATTCTCATATACACTTTCTACAGAACTTTGATATAAATGGCACGTATAATATTATGAGTATTGACAAACCACACATGTCCAGGTTTTGCCAAGTTTAACCAAAAGACAACATAGTGACTGAGGAAACAGTACTGAGTACAGTGCCTATAACAAATAACCACAACATAAAGGAATAAATAAAAACCATAACAAAGCAGAAAAGAAAAAGAAAACAAAAGCAGAAAACTAATCAACAAATAAAAGAAACAAAAAACAATTGTTCTATTCTTTTTTTAATTTTTCTTTACATGTTAATCTGCGATTCTTCCTCGCGATTCGCTTCCCGGACACAGTTACTTTATGTCGGCGATTCGCAGGTTATCATTAAGCGCGCTCTTCCGCGATTGAATTGATCTTCCCCGCGAATCGCAGATTATCTTTAAGCGATTAAAAATTTGAAAAAATGTTTGCAGGGATGGTTCTCATTGAATTAAAATTATCTGTGTTATATGTTATGATACCATTTTTCAATTGTTGAACTGAATTAAGAAAATAGTGGTTTAACTTTTCAGCAATGAGCGTTTCTTCCTTAACAATTTCACCGTCATTTTCTTCAAGCAGATATGTCTTACTTGTCTCTCTACCAACAGTGTGGTTTATAAACTGCCATGTTTTCTTAGGATCATTTTGCATTTTGGTTAGATTTGACGAGTAATAAGTATTCATAGATTTTCGGTAAGCTGTTTTAATTACATTGCTAATCCGTTTGAGACACTCTCTTATACTTTTATTGTTTGGCTTTTTTCTTCGAAGTTTTAATAGCTTGTCCTTGAAAGCAAACAGTTTATAAAAGTTGCCTGTTATCTAAGGAGCGATTTTTGTCTTTAAATTGTATTTTACACTCTTTTTAATTTTGCTATTTTTAATAGCAGCTTGAATACATGACAACAAGTTGCATGTATCCATTACAGGATCGTCAGTGTAAGACAAACGTGGCAATTGTTCTTGTAGAAAATGTTTGGCTTTATTAAAGTCGTAACGAATAATGTCATGAGAAAGAATATCAGACTGCTCAATACTCAAATCAATAAGACAAGAAACAATGTTATGGTCTGACAAATCATGCTTTATATGCTGTTTATACTATAGCATTTTGCAGGGTTAACCCTCATTATCAGGATTTGTTTGCCTAATCTCATCAAATTTATGAAGATTTACCATACAAAGTTAAATCTTTTCATGACCGGATTTGTTTGAGATCCTGCACAAAATCTGGATACTAATGTAATCCAACACTGTTTTTGTACTAAAAAATGCAACTCATTTCCCACTGTGCGGAAAGTTGCAAGCGTGTTCACAAACCATTTGTTTACATTTTGTACGTTGTCAGAGGTAAGTAAATAAATATTATAAATATTTATTTGATTTGAATAACAAAATAAAATAGCGCTTATATTTCTTCGCAGGAAAAGCAAGAAGGAAACGTTGATCGCAAATTTCAAAAGTCAATTTCGTAAATTGTTGTCCATAAACAATGTTCAACAACCAGTAGAAACAACAACGGTGTCGATCACGATGGACGATGGTGTCCCCTGACAACTAACCACCCAATATATTGGGTTTAACATTCTATAGCATGTTTCCGCGAAAGCCACAGATATTTGCGATGTGATCAGAAGAACAAGAAACCTTGTTGACCTCTTATGGGAGCTACGCTTAGCATTGTAGTATGCAAATATTTGTATACTAACCTGTCTAAATACCACTGTGAAGACAGCAACGTGGTTCCTCCTCATGACACCAGTTGACCATCTTCATGATGAGAAGTAATCGCCATTGGAATCCCTCCGGCACAATTTTATGGACAGGCTTCTTTCACCCAGGCACGTCAGGAGAGATCTTCCTGATTTATAGAGAGAGTTCCAAAGGTACAAGCGATAACCTCTAGATCAGTTAGACTATCGGGAAGGCTTCACAGGCATTCACACTCATGCAGTTGCGAGGCATTACAAAGATACAGAGTGAATCTGTAACTATTCATTTCATTACTTTAATAACTTTTAATTGCAACGTTCCGATGAAGGCGTAGTTGTTATGGCGAATTTTGGAAAACCCAATACAAACAATTCTCTATAACATCAATGGCCTGTGACAATTTAAATGGCACAAATGTTGTGGTGGGGAAGGTTTTAAGAGGTTTGTGTATTATAGGAAAAATGGATGAGAATTCAAGACAGGATACCGACAACGGTAAATAAGGTGCTACCATTACAAAATCTTATTTTCATTTTTTATTTAATTTCATTTTAATTTTAGGACATTGTCATAGCTGATTGCGGTGAAATCAAACCAGGACAAAATGGGGGTATTAATGATAATGACGAAACCAATGAAAGTACCATTTTCCCAAGATTGGGAACACACATTCAAGGAATATACGGTAAGAAGGATACACTAGAACTACAATACAATTTGTAAATGTGTTTTGTTTGCAGCCCAAATGATGGCAATCATTTCTTTACAAAACAGCAATATTACAATGCTCGTCGGAAATATCGCAAGGCAAATCGTTATTATAATCTTTTACGCAAACGTTATAATTGCAGGAATTGGAACATCTGAAACGTTCTGGTGAAGTTCTTAAGAAATTTGATAGTTTTTCTGCCGTCAATCAACTAAACTAAACAACCGCCATCTATTGCTTGTCGCGAAGTCTTACGTTTGGATCCAAAATGTGGTAAAGCTTATTATCGCCTTGGTCAAGTCCAAATTGAGCTTAAAAATTATGAGGAAGCGATAGAAAATGTTAGGAAAGCACATGAAATGATACCATACTACAAAAAATAATTTAAAAAATTAAGTTTCAGTGTTTTATTTAGAAATGCACTTAAAACTAGAAAATAATTTGTCGCTTAGCCTCAATAAATATATTCTTTCTCATGATGGAATCTCTCAAATAAAACGCTTACATTTGAATTAAAAATTGTGACAATATTGAACGGCAAGCGTTTTATTTGAGAGATTCCATCATGAGAAAGAATATATTTATTGAGGCTAAGCGACAAATTATTTTCTAGTTTTAAGTGCATTTCTAAATAAAACACTGAAACTTCATTTTTTAAATTATTTTTTATTTTTAACTTTTTAGTAAATACATTTTTTGACCACTGAGAACAAAATTATAGTCAATTTTGGCCGTAAATTTAGATAAAAACTTTAAAATGTCTGAAATCGTGTAGTACCGTTATATAAAGGCTATACCAAAACCAGGACTTATGTCCATAATTTTTTATGGGGAAGATTCTGTACCATTAGAGATTCCAAACGCCAAGTTACAGCCAATTCGGCCTAAAAATGAAGATAAAATCCCTAAAAAACTTTAAATCGGATAGTACCGCTATATGGGGGCTATACCAAAACCTGGACCCATGTTCACAATTTCTGGTGGGGAAATGCCTGTATCATTGGAAATCCCAAATGCCAAATGGCAGCTAATTCGGGCAAAAATGAAGATAAAATCCTCAAAATACCTGAAATCTGGTGGTACCGCTATATGGGGGCTGTAGGGAAAATTTGGCCCATATTTATGTATTGTCTTCCAAATCTGAAAAGTGTACAAATTTCAGTTCGATTGGTCAACTGCAACTGCGTTAAAAAATGAGTTACTAAATTTGAACTAAATCGGGTGGTACCGCTATATGGGGGCTATAGGAAAAGGTCGACCCATATTGGATTTGGTTTCACATTCATGTATTGTCCTCAAAATCTGAAAAGTGTGCAAAGTTTCAATTCTATTGCTCAACTGCAACTGTGTCAAAATTGAGTTACCAGATTTGAAATGCAAGTTAAATAAAACACCATTAAACACTGTAAAATGGACCAATCTTTGTTTTAATTTAATATTCATGCATTGTCATCCAAATCTGAAAAGTGTGCACAGTTTTAGTCCGATTGGTCAACTGCAACCGTGTCAAAATTGGGTTAACAGATTTGAAAAGGGGGTCAAGTTATTAGACACCGTAAAAACACTGCAATTTAAATAAAACACTGTAAAATTTCTAAAATGGACCAATATTGGTTTTGATTTCATATTCATACATTTTCATCCAAATCTGAAATATGTGCAAAATTTAATTCGATTGGTCAACTGCAACTGTGTTAAAAATGAGTTACCAGATTTGAAAAGCATGTAAAATTGAGCACTGTGCAACACTGTAAAAATGGACCAATATTGGTTTTGATTTCATATTCATGTATTGTCATCCAAATCTGAAAAGTTTGCAAAGTTTTAGTTCGATTGGTCAGCTGCAACTGTGTGAAAAATGAGTTACCAGATTTGAAAAGCAAAATACCGAAAATCGGGTGGTACCGTTATATGGGGGCTATAGGAAAAAACGGACCCATATTGGTTTCGGTTTCATATTCACGTATTGTCATCTAAATCTGAAAAGTGTGCAAAGTTTTACTCCGATTGGTCAACTGCAACCGTCTTAAAAATCAGTTACCATATTTGAAAAGGGGGTTAAGTTAGACACCGTAAAAACACTGTAAGAATGGACCAATATCGGTTTTGATTTCATATTCATGTATTGTCATCCAAATCTGAAAAGTGTGCAAAGTTTTAGTACGATTGGTCACCTGCAACTGCGTGAAAAACGAGTTACCAGATTTGAAAACAAAATACCGGAAATCGGGTGGTACCGTTATATGGGGGCTATAGGAAACAATGGACCCGTATTTGTTTTGGTTTCATATTCATGTATTGTCATCTAAATCTGAAAAGTGTGCAAAGTTTTAGTTCGATTGGTCAACTGCAACCGTGTTAAAAATCAGTTACCAGATTTGAAAAGGGGGTCAAGTTAGACACCGTAAAAACACTGTAAGAATGGACCAATATTGGTTTTGATTTCATATTCATGCATTGTCATCCAAATCTGAGAAGTGTGCAAATTTTAAGTTCGATTGGTAAACTGCAACTATGTGAAAAATGAGTTACCAGATTTGAAAAGCAAATTAGATAAAACACTGTAAAACAGTGTAAAAATGGACCAATATTGGTTTTGATTTCATATTCGTGTATTGTCATCCAAATCTGAGAAGTGTGCAAAGTTTTAGTTCGATTGGTCAACTGCAACCGTGTTAAAAATGAGTTACCAGATTTGAACTAAACACACACCAAGGCAAGTTAAATAAAACACTGTAATAAAAACAATATTGTCGGAATTAAATCGTGCCAAACAATTGATGGCTAACAACAATCGTTCGCAATGGCGAATCTGAAGAAATTATTAAACCAATTAAGGGGCCATACAAAACAAAATATATGTGTATGTATTTAATTATCTCAGGTATAACATAAACAATTTTAACTAATTCAATTTGGTCCAATATTTGTCTTTTTTAATACAGACGAAATGTTGGCGCTACACTGTTGAAGAACATTTGAACTGCCAGAGCGTCGGTCTGAGGACAACAACAGGATGCCTTCTTTCTCATGAAACAAGTTGAGGATGTTGAGTTTACCGTTGCATCAACACAACAGGATGTTCACGATGCAGTACCTGCTTGTGTGTATCGCAGTGACCATCACTGCTACGATGTAAGGGACGGGTTTCCTCCACCCTGACAGGCTTGAATAACATTCACACTGATGCAGTCGCGCTTGCAGTACAGTGTGAATTCCGTCGCAGTACAGTGTGAATTCCGCCATCCATCGCAGAACCATCGAAGAACGTCAACTGCCAACGCAAACACTAGTAGTTTTAGCCCAGCTAAGACGCGGATGACGTATTGAGCCCGAATTGATGCCACCAACAAACCATACACTGCATTTATTTAGATGTGAATAGGAGCAGTATTTTGAGCAAATACAAATTTGATGGGGATCATCCCAGTTGAACTAAAAATTACAATTATATATGTATATATAAATTTTATTATGAATAAACACAGGTCAATTTAAGCTAAAATCGTTCGACAATGGGCTCGCTTTTAAATTACAGTTTGAATCATGTATACTTAAAATCGCACAATGCTACAACAATTATTAAATAAATTTTTTGAGGGTAAGGACACATTTAGCAGCAAAATACATATCTCATATTGCATGCGCCTTTCAACAATAACTCTATTATTAAATCGTACAATACGATTAAGATCAGTCTTTGAATATGGCCCAACAAAATTTTACCATGAAATTATTTTCGGGGTACACATTAATAAAAGCTATAACGTCTGATTCAATATCACCATCCTATATAGCATCATATATTTCTTATATTGCCAAGTCTGCCTTGAAACTAAACTGGGTGATCGTTTTGCATATCCATTGACTGGAGAGAAAAGGCAGAAACACTATCAACGCACTTGGACCCATTCTAACGCCACTGTTCCAAATAATTACTGCTGTTATATCCACAACTGAAAATTATTTAATATTAGCATATCTAGAACATAATAGAAGAACTGATTAGCCTCACTCATAGATATGTTGGAAATAATTCACTTACTTACGTTTCCTTATCAGCAGAAACTAGATTTTCATCTTTGGACACGGAAAGAATTAAATTGTCAGGCAATGGTGTATCACTAATGATGCCCTTCTCTTCTGTTCGCCCAAATTCTTCATTAAAACTATACGGATCATCACGTTGTCCATATCAAATGTTTCCACAACTTTATCTGATCATCTTTCTCGCTGCTGTTTTCATTTGCATTTTGGAAATATTTCGGCTATGTACCGACAAGTCATTTGTTCAGGTTCTCCAATGTTGGAAACGGTGATTTCCGACTCAGCCGCTTTACGATATTGTATACAGGTATCCAGGAAACTGCCAATACGTTCACTTACTAATGCTGTTGCATGCGTTTCCCGACATTTACACATTTATTTTAATCGTTTTTTTAGCAGTTAGATAAATAATTAAAGTATAGTTAAGTATGTTGATTTTTTGTTTATTTTGTGTTTTTATGTATACGCAAACAAAAGTCAGCTGATATTTGTAACCGCAATAAGGCATATATAAACGGTTAAGATTAACCCACTGGATCTTTAAATCCCACAGGGTTAACCTTCAATAGTATAAACGCCCTATTACAGAAAATTTTTCAATGTGTTTATCAATGTTGGTATAAACGTGATCAATTGAAGTACTACTTAGTTTTCGAGTAATCAATGTATGACAGTTCCTGAAATCAAACGACGAAAGCAAATTAACCAAGTCGTTGGAAACTGAATTTTGTAAAACATCGATGCTTGCATCTCCAACAAGAATGCAAGAATTAGCAGAAATTTCTACAAACAAGTCTTCCAGCATATTTGAAAATAAGGATTTGACACACTTTGGAGACCTATAAAAAGTGCCTAACGTTAATGTCATGTTCACACGAGCCTGTCGAACGACGTACACGAATTAACCCGTTTCCACGACACCATTCGTAATTAACAGAAACCAACAAAATTTCCTTCATTTTTGTTTCCTTGTTTTCACAAAAATTTGAACAGAAAACACATAAAATATACATTAAATAAATAGAAAAAGCAATAGACTTTCCTGTATCTTCTATGTTTAATTACACACAATTCATTCATTTTTTTCATAAATTCTGAATAATTTTGTATTTTCAATATATTTTTATATGTTTCTATTTTCAAAATTAAAGAGAGAGAGAGACATTTCAAAACAATGTTTGTGTATACAGACTTCCAGTTATTTGTATCCTTTTTGTTTCTGATTTTTTACGCGATTTTGAACTAATGGACAAGAAATGTGTGTA
The DNA here is from genome assembly GCF_047663935.1 of Musca autumnalis. Classification (NCBI taxonomy): domain Eukaryota; kingdom Metazoa; phylum Arthropoda; class Insecta; order Diptera; family Muscidae; genus Musca; species Musca autumnalis. Next base: position 123,676,639 of record NW_027412088.1, on the reverse strand, counting down.
GAATTAAGAAGAAAACACATCCATCTTCCGTCTGCATCTATATAAAATGTTTAGTTCATTAATTTTCATTCATTTTTTTTCCTTTTTTCTAAAAATGTTTGTGTTTTCAACAAATTTTTCAGTTTTGAATTTAGAAATGTCATAATTAATTTTTTTGATAAATTCTGTCATTTGTTAGGGATGGGACATACTTATTCGTCGTTCAGAGAGTATTTCTAATTGAACGACGTAGAAAAATCGTCGTTCGTTCATAGACTTTTGTGTGGGGAAATAAGTAATTTATTCGTAGTTATGGGTCGAACAACGAATAGAGAACGAACGACGTACCGTGGAAACGGGCTATAAGGGTCTACCTTTTAGTTTAACATTATGGCTAATATATTGCTCTACTTTGTAAAGCACATTATTTCTTATATACAAAGATGCACCGCTGTAACTATCCGACCTGCAACAATGTACAACATTATAGCCCGGAATCTGATATATTTGAGTTAGATTGTTATTAATCCATGTTTCCTGTACAGCTATTATCATAGGCAATACAGAAAGATTTGCAATTATGTTTTTTAGCCTATTAAATTTAGAAATCGATGAAATGCTCCTAGTATTTATCGATAAAATATTAATACTTTTTTAATTTTTCTTTAAATTAGCATTAAAAGAATTTAAATCTCTAAAATATTTATTAAATATCATTGAAAAAAAGTGAAATAAACAAGAAATATTAATGCAAAAAAATATAAAAACTTATGAAGGAGATTCAAAATCAGCATCCGAATTATCAACATCTTCATTATAATTGGATTTGCGTCTTTTATCTTGATAAATTGTAGCTTCCTTTAATATGTTATCAACATCACTCATATCTCTTATCAATCTAGATCTCGACAGTTCCCCTCTCTTTGCAAAAATTCGACCATCAATTGCATAAACACTTCTGTATCCTATTTTCTTCAAACTCTTTGCATAATTCAATAATGTCATAGTCTCCTTACTCAAGAAGTCATTAACGTAATTTTTTTTTGTCCTCATTTTCTTTTAACTTCGGTTTTATTGACATCAAAACATCCTTTGATTTCTTCGAATCGAATTTCACGACAATAGACCGATTTTTATTATCGTTTTTCTTTTTTAAAAAGTAGACATCACAAATTGTACCAGGAGGAATTTCAACTCCAGCATCATGTGAAAGTTTCACAATGTTTTCAGTAGCTGTTAACTCATTAGACGTTATTCCCATAACAACGCAATCATATTTCACCCTTTGGTCATTCAGAAATTTGACCGACTTTTTTAATTCACTGACTTCGAGCTTTAGTGCTCTATTCTCTATTTGCACGACTTCAAATTTTTTGTTATTTTCTTGAACTCCTCTAAGTATTTCGCCAAATTGCTTTGACATAAAACCCATAGCCTCTCTCATTTCGTTCAGCTGATCCAACTTTTTCCGTTCTGTTTTGATCGCTGCTAACTCCAATGTAACTGAATCAGTGTTATTGTTGTTATTTTTGCACTTGAGTTTGCTGCATAAGTGACAGACGAACTCTTCGTTTTAATTTTGTACAAGATGCTCAAACTGACGTTTATTGAGAGAGGTGGAAACAACGTGATATTCTCTCTCACATTTATCACACTCTATGCTTTCCTCATCTTCCTCAACAACCAATTTGCATTCAACGCAAATGGTTTGTTTATCTTTAACACTCCGTCTGCTTTTTTGGCATATTTCACAAATTTCACGTTTATATTCGTTTACTCGAAACAATCACTTGGTTTTGATGATTTAAAAACGTCTATATATTTTTTAATTTTTTAAAAATAATATTTTTTTGCGGAGCTTATTTAACTTGACGTTTACTCATCCAGGGTTGCCAACGTCTTTTTTCTTAAAGAATACAACAAAATGACTAGACGAGCAAAGCACAATTCCTGGAAACTCTTCTGTGAACAGGCAGACAGCATAAATGATGTATCAAAAATAAAAAAGCGTCAAACTATCTGGAATTTTTAACGCATGCTTAAAATTTGCGTATACCCCATAAAGCCTGGCAGGACGCGAGGGTAGTATTTATCCCCAAACCTGGATTTATTAAATAATATTTTTAAGTGGCCCATCAAGGCGTGGATTTATTAAATAATATTTTTACGTGGCCCATCAAGGCGTGGATTTATTAAATAATATTTTTACGTGGCCCATCAAGGCGTGGATTTATTAAATAATATTTTTACGTGGCCCATCAAGGCGTGGATTTATTAAATAATATTTTTACGTGGCCCATCAAGGCGTGGATTTATTAAATAATATTTTTACGTGGCCCATCAAGGCGTGGATTTATTAAATAATATTTTTACGTGGCCCATCAAGGCGTGGATTTATTAAATAATATTTTTACGTGGCCCATCAAGGCGTGGATTTATTAAATAATATTTTTACGTGGCCCATCAAGGCGTGGATTTATTAAATAATATTTTTACGTGGCCCATCAAGGCGTGGATTTATTAAATAATATTTTTACGTGGCCCATCAAGGCGTGGATTTATTAAATAATATTTTTACGTGGCCCATCAAGGCGTGGATTTATTAAATAATATTTTTACGTGGCCCATCAAGGCGTGGATTTATTAAATAATATTTTTACGTGGCCCATCAAGGCGTGGATTTATTAAATAATATTTTTACGTGGCCCATCAAGGCGTGGATTTATTAAATAATATTTTTACGTGGCCCATCAAGGCGTGGATTTATTAAATAATATTTTTACGTGGCCCATCAAGGCGTGGATTTATTAAATAATATTTTTACGTGGCCCATCAAGGCGTGGATTTATTAAATAATATTTTTACGTGGCCCATCAAGGCGTGGATTTATTAAATAATATTTTTACGTGGCCCATCAAGGCGTGGATTTATTAAATAATATTTTACGTGGCCCATCAAGGCGTGGATTTATTAAATAATATTTTTACGTGGCCCATCAAGGCGTGGATTTATTAAATAATATTTTTACGTGGCCCATCAAGGCGTGGATTTATTAAATAATATTTTTACGTGGCCCATCAAGGCGTGGATTTATTAAATAATATTTTTACGTGGCCCATCAAGGCGTGGATTTATTAAATAATATTTTTACGTGGCCCATCAAGGCGTGGATTTATTAAATATATTTTTACGTGGCCCATCAAGGCGTGGATTTATTAAATAATATTTTTACGTGGCCCATCAAGGCGTGGATTTATTAAATAATATTTTTACGTGGCCCATCAAGGCGTGGATTTATTAAATAATATTTTTACGTGGCCCATCAAGGCGTGGATTTATTAAATAATATTTTTACGTGGCCCATCAAGGCGTGGATTTATTAAATAATATTTTTACGTGGCCCATCAAGGCGTGGATTTATTAAATAATATTTTTACGTGGCCCATCAAGGCGTGGATTTATTAAATAATATTTTTACGTGGCCCATCAAGGCGTGGATTTATTAAATAATATTTTTACGTGGCCCATCAAGGCGTGGATTTATTAAATAATATTTTTACGTGGCCCATCAAGGCGTGGATTTATTAAATAATATTTTTACGTGGCCCATCAAGGCGTGGATTTATTAAATAATATTTTTACGTGGCCCATCAAGGCGTGGATTTATTAAATAATATTTTTACGTGGCCCATCAAGGCGTGGATTTATTAAATAATATTTTTACGTGGCCCATCAAGGCGTGGATTTATTAAATAATATTTTTACGTGGCCCATCAAGGCGTGGATTTATTAAATAATATTTTTACGTGGCCCATCAAGGCGTGGATTTATTAAATAATATTTTTACGTGGCCCATCAAGGCGTGGATTTATTAAATAATATTTTTACGTGGCCCATCAAGGCGTGGATTTATTAAATAATATTTTTACGTGGCCCATCAAGGCGTGGATTTATTAAATAATATTTTTACGTGGCCCATCAAGGCGTGGATTTATTAAATAATATTTTTACGTGGCCCATCAAGGCGTGGATTTATTAAATAATATTTTTACGTGGCCCATCAAGGCGTGGATTTATTAAATAATATTTTTACGTGGCCCATCAAGGCGTGGATTTATTAAATAATATTTTTACGTGGCCCATCAAGGCGTGGATTTATTAAATAATATTTTTACGTGGCCCATCAAGGCGTGGATTTATTAAATAATATTTTTACGTGGCCCATCAAGGCGTGGATTTATTAAATAATATTTTTACGTGGCCCATCAAGGCGTGGATTTATTAAATAATATTTTTACGTGGCCCATCAAGGCGTGGATTTATTAAATAATATTTTTACGTGGCCCATCAAGGCGTGGATTTATTAAATAATATTTTTACGTGGCCCATCAAGGCGTGGATTTATTAAATAATATTTTTACGTGGCCCATCAAGGCGTGGATTTATTAAATAATATTTTTACGTGGCCCATCAAGGCGTGGATTTATTAAATAATATTTTTACGTGGCCCATCAAGGCGTGGATTTATTAAATAATATTTTTACGTGGCCCATCAAGGCGTGGATTTATTAAATAATATTTTTACGTGGCCCATCAAGGCGTGGATTTATTAAATAATATTTTTACGTGGCCCATCAAGGCGTGGATTTATTAAATAATATTTTTACGTGGCCCATCAAGGCGTGGATTTATTAAATAATATTTTTACGTGGCCCATCAAGGCGTGGATTTATTAAATAATATTTTTACGTGGCCCATCAAGGCGTGGATTTATTAAATAATATTTTTACGTGGCCCATCAAGGCGTGGATTTATTAAATAATATTTTTACGTGGCCCATCAAGGCGTGGATTTATTAAATAATATTTTTACGTGGCCCATCAAGGCGTGGATTTATTAAATAATATTTTTACGTGGCCCATCAAGGCGTGGATTTATTAAATAATATTTTTACGTGGCCCATCAAGGCGTGGATTTATTAAATAATATTTTTACGTGGCCCATCAAGGCGTGGATTTATTAAATAATATTTTTACGTGGCCCATCAAGGCGTGGATTTATTAAATAATATTTTTACGTGGCCCATCAAGGCGTGGATTTATTAAATAATATTTTTACGTGGCCCATCAAGGCGTGGATTTATTAAATAATATTTTTACGTGGCCCATCAAGGCGTGGATTTATTAAATAATATTTTTACGTGGCCCATCAAGGCGTGGATTTATTAAATAATATTTTTACGTGGCCCATCAAGGCGTGGATTTATTAAATAATATTTTTACGTGGCCCATCAAGGCGTGGATTTATTAAATAATATTTTTACGTGGCCCATCAAGGCGTGGATTTATTAAATAATATTTTTACGTGGCCCATCAAGGCGTGGATTTATTAAATAATATTTTTACGTGGCCCATCAAGGCGTGGATTTATTAAATAATATTTTTACGTGGCCCATCAAGGCGTGGATTTATTAAATAATATTTTTACGTGGCCCATCAAGGCGTGGATTTATTAAATAATATTTTTACGTGGCCCATCAAGGCGTGGATTTATTAAATAATATTTTTACGTGGCCCATCAAGGCGTGGATTTATTAAATAATATTTTTACGTGGCCCATCAAGGCGTGGATTTATTAAATAATATTTTTACGTGGCCCATCAAGGCGTGGATTTATTAAATAATATTTTTACGTGGCCCATCAAGGCGTGGATTTATTAAATAATATTTTTACGTGGCCCATCAAGGCGTGGATTTATTAAATAATATTTTTACGTGGCCCATCAAGGCGTGGATTTATTAAATAATATTTTTACGTGGCCCATCAAGGCGTGGATTTATTAAATAATATTTTTACGTGGCCCATCAAGGCGTGGATTTATTAAATAATATTTTTACGTGGCCCATCAAGGCGTGGATTTATTAAATAATATTTTTACGTGGCCCATCAAGGCGTGGATTTATTAAATAATATTTTTACGTGGCCCATCAAGGCGTGGATTTATTAAATAATATTTTTACGTGGCCCATCAAGGCGTGGATTTATTAAATAATATTTTTACGTGGCCCATCAAGGCGTGGATTTATTAAATAATATTTTTACGTGGCCCATCAAGGCGTGGATTTATTAAATAATATTTTTACGTGGCCCATCAAGGCGTGGATTTATTAAATAATATTTTTACGTGGCCCATCAAGGCGTGGATTTATTAAATAATATTTTTACGTGGCCCATCAAGGCGTGGATTTATTAAATAATATTTTTACGTGGCCCATCAAGGCGTGGATTTATTAAATAATATTTTTACGTGGCCCATCAAGGCGTGGATTTATTAAATAATATTTTTACGTGGCCCATCAAGGCGTGGATTTATTAAATAATATTTTTACGTGGCCCATCAAGGCGTGGATTTATTAAATAATATTTTTACGTGGCCCATCAAGGCGTGGATTTATTAAATAATATTTTTACGTGGCCCATCAAGGCGTGGATTTATTAAATAATATTTTTACGTGGCCCATCAAGGCGTGGATTTATTAAATAATATTTTTACGTGGCCCATCAAGGCGTGGATTTATTAAATAATATTTTTACGTGGCCCATCAAGGCGTGGATTTATTAAATAATATTTTTACGTGGCCCATCAAGGCGTGGATTTATTAAATAATATTTTTACGTGGCCCATCAAGGCGTGGATTTATTAAATAATATTTTTACGTGGCCCATCAAGGCGTGGATTTATTAAATAATATTTTTACGTGGCCCATCAAGGCGTGGATTTATTAAATAATATTTTTACGTGGCCCATCAAGGCGTGGATTTATTAAATAATATTTTTACGTGGCCCATCAAGGCGTGGATTTATTAAATAATATTTTTACGTGGCCCATCAAGGCGTGGATTTATTAAATAATATTTTTACGTGGCCCATCAAGGCGTGGATTTATTAAATAATATTTTTACGTGGCCCATCAAGGCGTGGATTTATTAAATAATATTTTTACGTGGCCCATCAAGGCGTGGATTTATTAAATAATATTTTTACGTGGCCCATCAAGGCGTGGATTTATTAAATAATATTTTTACGTGGCCCATCAAGGCGTGGATTTATTAAATAATATTTTTACGTGGCCCATCAAGGCGTGGATTTATTAAATAATATTTTTACGTGGCCCATCAAGGCGTGGATTTATTAAATAATATTTTTACGTGGCCCATCAAGGCGTGGATTTATTAAATAATATTTTTACGTGGCCCATCAAGGCGTGGATTTATTAAATAATATTTTTACGTGGCCCATCAAGGCGTGGATTTATTAAATAATATTTTTACGTGGCCCATCAAGGCGTGGATTTATTAAATAATATTTTTACGTGGCCCATCAAGGCGTGGATTTATTAAATAATATTTTTACGTGGCCCATCAAGGCGTGGATTTATTAAATAATATTTTTACGTGGCCCATCAAGGCGTGGATTTATTAAATAATATTTTTACGTGGCCCATCAAGGCGTGGATTTATTAAATAATATTTTTACGTGGCCCATCAAGGCGTGGATTTATTAAATAATATTTTTACGTGGCCCATCAAGGCGTGGATTTATTAAATAATATTTTTACGTGGCCCATCAAGGCGTGGATTTATTAAATAATATTTTTACGTGGCCCATCAAGGCGTGGATTTATTAAATAATATTTTTACGTGGCCCATCAAGGCGTGGATTTATTAAATAATATTTTTACGTGGCCCATCAAGGCGTGGATTTATTAAATAATATTTTTACGTGGCCCATCAAGGCGTGGATTTATTAAATAATATTTTTACGTGGCCCATCAAGGCGTGGATTTATTAAATAATATTTTTACGTGGCCCATCAAGGCGTGGATTTATTAAATAATATTTTTACGTGGCCCATCAAGGCGTGGATTTATTAAATAATATTTTTACGTGGCCCATCAAGGCGTGGATTTATTAAATAATATTTTTACGTGGCCCATCAAGGCGTGGATTTATTAAATAATATTTTTACGTGGCCCATCAAGGCGTGGATTTATTAAATAATATTTTTACGTGGCCCATCAAGGCGTGGATTTATTAAATAATATTTTTACGTGGCCCATCAAGGCGTGGATTTATTAAATAATATTTTTACGTGGCCCATCAAGGCGTGGATTTATTAAATAATATTTTTACGTGGCCCATCAAGGCGTGGATTTATTAAATAATATTTTTACGTGGCCCATCAAGGCGTGGATTTATTAAATAATATTTTTACGTGGCCCATCAAGGCGTGGATTTATTAAATAATATTTTTACGTGGCCCATCAAGGCGTGGATTTATTAAATAATATTTTTACGTGGCCCATCAAGGCGTGGATTTATTAAATAATATTTTTACGTGGCCCATCAAGGCGTGGATTTATTAAATAATATTTTTACGTGGCCCATCAAGGCGTGGATTTATTAAATAATATTTTTACGTGGCCCATCAAGGCGTGGATTTATTAAATAATATTTTTACGTGGCCCATCAAGGCGTGGATTTATTAAATAATATTTTTACGTGGCCCATCAAGGCGTGGATTTATTAAATAATATTTTTACGTGGCCCATCAAGGCGTGGATTTATTAAATAATATTTTTACGTGGCCCATCAAGGCGTGGATTTATTAAATAATATTTTTACGTGGCCCATCAAGGCGTGGATTTATTAAATAATATTTTTACGTGGCCCATCAAGGCGTGGATTTATTAAATAATATTTTTACGTGGCCCATCAAGGCGTGGATTTATTAAATAATATTTTTACGTGGCCCATCAAGGCGTGGATTTATTAAATAATATTTTTACGTGGCCCATCAAGGCGTGGATTTATTAAATAATATTTTTACGTGGCCCATCAAGGCGTGGATTTATTAAATAATATTTTTACGTGGCCCATCAAGGCGTGGATTTATTAAATAATATTTTTACGTGGCCCATCAAGGCGTGGATTTATTAAATAATATTTTTACGTGGCCCATCAAGGCGTGGATTTATTAAATAATATTTTTACGTGGCCCATCAAGGCGTGGATTTATTAAATAATATTTTTACGTGGCCCATCAAGGCGTGGATTTATTAAATAATATTTTTACGTGGCCCATCAAGGCGTGGATTTATTAAATAATATTTTTACGTGGCCCATCAAGGCGTGGATTTATTAAATAATATTTTTACGTGGCCCATCAAGGCGTGGATTTATTAAATAATATTTTTACGTGGCCCATCAAGGCGTGCATTTATTAAATAATATTTTTACGTGGCCCATCAAGGCGTGCATTTATTAAATAATATTTTTACGTGGCCCATCAAGGCGTGCATTTATTAAATAATATTTTTACGTGGCCCATCAAGGCGTGGATTTATTAAATAATATTTTTACGTGGCCCATCAAGGCGTGGATTTATTAAATAATATTTTTACGTGGCCCATCAAGGCGTGGATTTATTAAATAATATTTTTACGTGGCCCATCAAGGCGTGGATTTATTAAATAATATTTTTACGTGGCCCATCAAGGCGTGGATTTATTAAATAATATTTTTACGTGGCCCATCAAGGCGTGGATTTATTAAATAATATTTTTTACGTGGCCCATCAAGGCGTGGATTTATTAAATAATATTTTTACGTGGCCCATCAAGGCGTGGATTTATTAAATAATATTTTTACGTGGCCCATCAAGGCGTGGATTTATTAAATAATATTTTTACGTGGCCCATCAAGGCGTGGATTTATTAAATAATATTTTTACGTGGCCCATCAAGGCGTGGATTTATTAAATAATATTTTTACGTGGCCCATCAAGGCGTGGATTTATTAAATAATATTTTTACGTGGCCCATCAAGGCGTGGATTTATTAAATAATATTTTACGTGGCCCATCAAGGCGTGGATTTATTAAATAATAATTTTTACGTGGCCCATCAAGGCGTGGATTTATTAAATAATATTTTTACGTGGCCCATCAAGGCGTGGATTTATTAAATAATATTTTTACGTGGCCCATCAAGGCGTGGATTTATTAAATAATATTTTTACGTGGCCCATCAAGGCGTGGATTTATTAAATAATATTTTTACGTGGCCCATCAAGGCGTGGATTTATTAAATAATATTTTTACGTGGCCCATCAAGGCGTGGATTTATTAAATAATATTTTTACGTGGCCCATCAAGGCGTGGATTTATTAAATAATATTTTTACGTGGCCCATCAAGGCGTGGATTTATTAAATAATATTTTTACGTGGCCCATCAAGGCGTGGATTTATTAAATAATATTTTTACGTGGCCCATCAAGGCGTGGATTTATTAAATAATATTTTTACGTGGCCCATCAAGGCGTGGATTTATTAAATAATATTTTTACGTGGCCCATCAAGGCGTGGATTTATTAAATAATATTTTTACGTGGCCCATCAAGGCGTGGATTTATTAAATAATATTTTTACGTGGCCCATCAAGGCGTGGATTTATTAAATAATATTTTTACGTGGCCCATCAAGGCGTGGATTTATTAAATAATATTTTTACGTGGCCCATTGTTGCCATAAAAATACAACACTGCAACTCAAATGTACTAAAACTTGTATTAGTTGTTAACGCGAAATTAAAACATATGATTGAACATACATTTTCACTTTTTTTCGGTTAACAAATTTTCTTCTTCTTTTGTCATCAATCGTAAGATACAGACATATACTTTTAATAAATATATTTTGAATTGAACAAGGTGTGTTTCTCTTGACTTTGGTTCACGCATATTCCACATAAGGATTACTAACATAATCCCAACAAAGGTTATGGGCCCAGAAATCAAAAGTACAAGAGGTTAACTTGAAATTATTTGGAAATTTTTGCGGTTTACTATTGTTTTATCCGGTGTTAAAAAACAAGATTAAAATGTCAACCTCAATTGCTAATATTGAAAAGTTGAATGGCGAGAACTTTGGATCATGGTGTATTCAGGTAAAAAGTTTGCTGATAACGTTGGATCTTTGGAACACGGTGACAGAAGAATGCCCTGGAAGTGATCCGGAAAAGGCTGTTTGGTTAATGAACGACAGGAAAGCCCTTGCCACAATCACCTTGTGCGTTAAGCCCAGTGAGCTGATTCACATAAAAAATTCACTTACCGCCAAGAGTGCATGGAATGCTTTAAATTCAGTCTACAATGCGTGTACAGCGTCCAGAAAAGTCCAATTGTTTAAAAAGCTGGTGCGGTTTAAAGTTAAATTCCATGAAAAATTTGCTCCACAAATAAATGAATTTTGTAGCACTGTTGACGAATTAAAAGAAATTGGTGTTCTTTTAAACAAAGAACTTTTAAGTGTTTTACTTCTTTGCTGTTTACCAGAAGAAATGGAAAATTTTGTTGTTGCCATAGAATGTCGTGATAATCTGCCAACATACGATAATTTAGTCTCGAAAATTTTGGAAGAAGAAATGAGACAAGGAGACAGAAATAATTCACGTGGTTCTGAGACAGTTTTTGCGGCGAATTCGAAATATGGTCAGAAAACGAACAAAAAATATAACAACAACAACTATGATGGTAAGAAATGGAGTAAAAATAATAATTCCAATGATGGTGATGGAAACAACAACGGTAAGGTGTATAACAATAACAACAACATTAAATGTTTTCGTTGCGGGAGAAGAGGCCACATACGATCTCAGTGCAAAAGAAATGATAAAAGAGACGGTGATTATGCCTGTTCATTATTTGAAGGTGACACTAACTTAAGAGAGTCATGGGTGTTGGACAGCGGCGCGACGTCACATATGTGTAGGAGAAAAGAGTTATTTGGAACATTAAGAGAAACAAAACAGAGTATAATTTTGGCATCAGGAGAGACGATATTTGCTGAAGGTGTTGGTGATATTTCACTCAAAACACAGATGTCAACTCTCACTTTACACAACGTTTGGTATGTACCGCAGTTGCACTCAAACTTTATCTCAATAACAAAAGTTATCAAAGCTGGCCATACGGTAATATTTGAAGGCAAAAAGGCGAGAATAAGAAGTAATGATAACAAAAATATATTGACAGCTGATTTGAGTAATGATATGTTTGTTGCGAATTTGAATATTATAAGGAACACGCAAAGAATTAATTCAGTAAAAGACGATATTGTCACAAGTAAATGGCATCAAAGGTTCGGTCATATAAATTTAAGTGATTTAAATAAATTGTCGGCGAGAAATATGGTTAAAGGTTTACCATCGAACATTTCCAAAAATATAAACTGTATGACGTGTGCAATGTGTAAAATATCGGCAGTTCCATACAAAACATACTCGAGTGTACAAAGTCGTGATGTTTTGGAATTAATTCACACTGATGTATGCGGGCCGATGGGAACTACGTCATTAGGTGGTTCATCATATTTTATCACCTTTATCGATGATTACACACGATACATTTCTACGTATTTTTTAAAACGTAAGTCAGATGCATTTAATGCATTCTGCAATTTTGCTGCGATTGCGGAGAAGCAGACTGGCCGCCAAATAAAAGTAGTCCGGAGTGATAATGGAACGGAATTTCTTAATTCCGACTTTAAAAGATTTTTCGCATCCAAAGGTATTATTCATCAAACAACCGTTTGCTATTCCCCCCAACAAAATGGAGTGTCTGAGAGGGCGAATAGAACCCTTTGTGAAATGGCTAGGTGTTTATTAGATTCTTCAGGTTTGCCACAGAATTTGTGGGGCGAAGCAATAAACACAGCAACGTATCTAAGAAATAGGACTCCAACAAAAGTGCTTGATGACGTCACCCCTTTCGAAAAATGGTATGGGCGTAAACCATCAGTACACTATTTTAAGACGTTTGGCTGTGATGCCGTAGTGTTGAAAAAGGGACCCAAACCAAAGGGTGGTAAATTTTTGCCTAAAGGTATTAAATTGAAGTTTGTTGGATACCAGAATCATACAAAAGGCTACAGATTGTTTAATCAAAATACCCGACAGATTGTTACGGCTCGGGATGTAATATTTTTTGAAGATTCTTTTGAAAAAATCGCTGACATTGAAGAGAGCGAATGCAGTTCATTTTGTACCGAAATTTTAAAGCCTATAAGAGAAGAGAATAATAGAGAAAGTGATGTGATGGAAATGTCGTGTGAAGACAATCCAGAGGTGTTTTCGGATGAAGAAATAATACCCGAACAAAATATAATAACACCGCCAACGGATAGTGAGACGGATCGAGAGGAAACAATAATTGTTGAAAACAAGAGAAAGCGAGGAAGGCCAAAGGTTGTCAAATCAGGTCGTGTGGGCAGACCTCGAAAAGTGTATTGTACAGAAAGTGGGCCAGAGATGTTAAATTCTATTATCGAAAATCCAGCAACTGTTATTGAGGCCTTAAGTTCGGATAATGCTGAGATGTGGAAGGAGGCGATGTCTATTGAATACAAAAACTTAATCGAAAACGAAACGTGGGAACTAGTTGAAAGACCTGTGGATAAAAATGTGATCGGATGCAAATGGGTTTTTGCAGTTAAACGAAGGCCAGATGGATCTATTGAAAAATATAAGGCACGGTTAGTAGCCCATGGATGTTCTCAAAAATATGCCGTTGATTACCAGGAAACTTTCGCACCTGTAGTAAGACATTCGGTAATAAGATTATTATTGGCGTTGGCAGCACAGCATAAATTATATGTGAATCATATTGACATAACAGCTGCTTATTTAAATGGAAACATCGAAGAAGAGGTGTATATGAAACAACCATTAATGTTTGAAGACAAAAATAAACCGAATGCTGTTTGTAAACTAAAGAAAGCTCTATATGGCCTGAAACAAGCCGGACGCGAATGGAATAAACGGATAAATGATATTTTGATTGAAATGGGATTCGTGAGATGTAAATCGGATACGTGTGTCTATATTCTCAGAAATGATGATTGTATAAGCTACATAGCAATTTATGTCGACGACATGCTTCTAGCATCATCAAAACAAACGGAAATCAATAACATGATTGGTCGTCTCAACAAATACGTCAAAGCAGTTGATCGTGGCCCAATAACATTTTACTTGGGAATGGAAATAAACAGAGACGGTTTAACTGGCGATATAACAATTCATCAGAAGAAATATGCTGAAGAAGTTTTGGAAAGATGGGGTATGGCGGATTGCAAACCAGCGGCTACACCTTGGGTTAATGGTGCAGTTTTAACCAAATGCGAAAAAGATTGTTCTGATTTGGATACAAAGGAATACCAGAGTTTGGTTGGTGCATTAATGTATTTAGCCGTGATAACGAGACCAGACCTGATTCATGTGGTGTCAAAACTTTCGCAATACAATTCGCATCCGCATAAGGAACATATGCAGGCTCTAAAACATATGCTGAGATACTTGAGAAAAACTGTCGAGAGTAAGATAACATACTCAAATAAAATTAACAATTTTGAATGTTTTGCAGACGCAGACTGGGGCAGTGACATAAGTGATAGAAAATCTTTCTCGGGACATGTAATATTTTTCTCTGGAGGCCCCATTGCTTGGGAATCACGTAAGCAGTCTGTGGTGGCTTTGAGTACAATGGAAGCTGAGTACATTGCTCTTTGCCAAGGAACTAAAGATGTCGTGTTTCATCGTGTATTATTACAAGAGATGGGTTTTGAAGACTATGTTGTACATCCTACCATTATTTACTGCGACAACCAAGGAGCACAATTTATGGTCAAAAATCCAACTGTACAGAAGAAGAGTAAACATATTGATATACGTTACCACTACATACGGGACAAGTATGCAGATAAGGATATCGATGTTGACTATGTTACCTCGGATGAAAACGCGGCGGATATCTTAACAAAATCATTAAGTAAACAAAAACATGTCAATGGTTGTAATATGTTGAAACTTGAAATGTAATACTATTTGTATTTAAAAATTTTTTTTAGTGCATTTGATTTGAGAGGGCGATTGTTGCCATAAAAATACAACACTGCAACTCAAATGTACTAAAACTTGTATTAGTTGTTAACGCGAAATTAAAACATATGATTGAACATACATTTTCACTTTTTTTCGGTTAACAAATTTTCTTCTTCTTTTGTCATCAATCGTAAGATACAGACATATACTTTTAATAAATATATTTTGAATTGAACAAGGTGTGTTTCTCTTGACTTTGGTTCACGCATATTCCACATAAGGATTACTAACATAATCCCAACAATGGGCCACGTAAAAATATTATTTAATAAATCCACGCCTTGATGGGCCACGTAAAAATATTATTTAATAAATCCACGCCTTGATGGGCCACGTAAAAATATTATTTAATAAATCCACGCCTTGATGGGCCACGTAAAAATATTATTTAATAAATCCACGCCTTGATGGGCCACGTAAAAATATTATTTAATAAATCCACGCCTTGATGGGCCACGTAAAAATATTATTTAATAAATCCACGCCTTGATGGGCCACGTAAAAATATTATTTAATAAATCCACGCCTTGATGGGCCACGTAAAAATATTATTTAATAAATCCACGCCTTGATGGGCCACGTAAAAATATTATTTAATAAATCCACGCCTTGATGGGCCACGTAAAAATATTATTTAATAAATCCACGCCTTGATGGGCCACGTAAAAATATTATTTAATAAATCCACGCCTTGATGGGCCACGTAAAAATATTATTTAATAAATCCACGCCTTGATGGGCCACGTAAAAATATTATTTAATAAATCCACGCCTTGATGGGCCACGTAAAAATATTATTTAATAAATCCACGCCTTGATGGGCCACGTAAAAATATTATTTAATAAATCCACGCCTTGATGGGCCACGTAAAAATATTATTTAATAAATCCACGCCTTGATGGGCCACGTAAAAATATTATTTAATAAATCCACGCCTTGATGGGCCACGTAAAAATATTATTTAATAAATCCACGCCTTGATGGGCCACGTAAAAATATTATTTAATAAATCCACGCCTTGATGGGCCACGTAAAAATATTATTTAATAAATCCACGCCTTGATGGGCCACGTAAAAATATTATTTAATAAATCCACGCCTTGATGGGCCACGTAAAAATATTATTTAATAAATCCACGCCTTGATGGGCCACGTAAAAATATTATTTAATAAATCCACGCCTTGATGGGCCACGTAAAAATATTATTTAATAAATCCACGCCTTGATGGGCCACGTAAAAATATTATTTAATAAATCCACGCCTTGATGGGCCACGTAAAAATATTATTTAATAAATCCACGCCTTGATGGGCCACGTAAAAATATTATTTAATAAATCCACGCCTTGATGGGCCACGTAAAAATATTATTTAATAAATCCACGCCTTGATGGGCCACGTAAAAATATTATTTAATAAATCCACGCCTTGATGGGCCACGTAAAAATATTATTTAATAAATCCACGCCTTGATGGGCCACGTAAAAATATTATTTAATAAATCCACGCCTTGATGGGCCACGTAAAAATATTATTTAATAAATCCACGCCTTGATGGGCCACGTAAAAATATTATTTAATAAATCCACGCCTTGATGGGCCACGTAAAAATATTATTTAATAAATCCACGCCTTGATGGGCCACGTAAAAATATTATTTAATAAATCCACGCCTTGATGGGCCACGTAAAAATATTATTTAATAAATCCACGCCTTGATGGGCCACGTAAAAATATTATTTAATAAATCCACGCCTTGATGGGCCACGTAAAAATATTATTTAATAAATCCACGCCTTGATGGGCCACGTAAAAATATTATTTAATAAATCCACGCCTTGATGGGCCACGTAAAAATATTATTTAATAAATCCACGCCTTGATGGGCCACGTAAAAATATTATTTAATAAATCCACGCCTTGATGGGCCACGTAAAAATATTATTTAATAAATCCACGCCTTGATGGGCCACGTAAAAATATTATTTAATAAATCCACGCCTTGATGGGCCACGTAAAAATATTATTTAATAAATCCACGCCTTGATGGGCCACGTAAAAATATTATTTAATAAATCCACGCCTTGATGGGCCACGTAAAAATATTATTTAATAAATCCACGCCTTGATGGGCCACGTAAAAATATTATTTAATAAATCCACGCCTTGATGGGCCACGTAAAAATATTATTTAATAAATCCACGCCTTGATGGGCCACGTAAAAATATTATTTAATAAATCCACGCCTTGATGGGCCACGTAAAAATATTATTTAATAAATCCACGCCTTGATGGGCCACGTAAAAATATTATTTAATAAATCCACGCCTTGATGGGCCACGTAAAAATATTATTTAATAAATCCACGCCTTGATGGGCCACGTAAAAATATTATTTAATAAATCCACGCCTTGATGGGCCACGTAAAAATATTATTTAATAAATCCACGCCTTGATGGGCCACGTAAAAATATTATTTAATAAATCCACGCCTTGATGGGCCACGTAAAAATATTATTTAATAAATCCACGCCTTGATGGGCCACGTAAAAATATTATTTAATAAATCCACGCCTTGATGGGCCACGTAAAAATATTATTTAATAAATCCACGCCTTGATGGGCCACGTAAAAATATTATTTAATAAATCCACGCCTTGATGGGCCACGTAAAAATATTATTTAATAAATCCACGCCTTGATGGGCCACGTAAAAATATTATTTAATAAATCCACGCCTTGATGGGCCACGTAAAAATATTATTTAATAAATCCACGCCTTGATGGGCCACGTAAAAATATTATTTAATAAATCCACGCCTTGATGGGCCACGTAAAAATATTATTTAATAAATCCACGCCTTGATGGGCCACGTAAAAATATTATTTAATAAATCCACGCCTTGATGGGCCACGTAAAAATATTATTTAATAAATCCACGCCTTGATGGGCCACGTAAAAATATTATTTAATAAATCCACGCCTTGATGGGCCACGTAAAAATATTATTTAATAAATCCACGCCTTGATGGGCCACGTAAAAATATTATTTAATAAATCCACGCCTTGATGGGCCACGTAAAAATATTATTTAATAAATCCACGCCTTGATGGGCCACGTAAAAATATTATTTAATAAATCCACGCCTTGATGGGCCACGTAAAAATATTATTTAATAAATCCACGCCTTGATGGGCCACGTAAAAATATTATTTAATAAATCCACGCCTTGATGGGCCACGTAAAAATATTATTTAATAAATCCACGCCTTGATGGGCCACGTAAAAATATTATTTAATAAATCCACGCCTTGATGGGCCACGTAAAAATATTATTTAATAAATCCACGCCTTGATGGGCCACGTAAAAATATTATTTAATAAATCCACGCCTTGATGGGCCACGTAAAAATATTATTTAATAAATCCACGCCTTGATGGGCCACGTAAAAATATTATTTAATAAATCCACGCCTTGATGGGCCACGTAAAAATATTATTTAATAAATCCACTGTTAGCGCAATGAAACACGGACACGTAAATGTTCAATGAATTCTTTATTAGAACTAAAAATATGAAAACAAAAGTAAATCCAAATAAGCTGAGGTGGGAGATTAAATAAAAATAATACCGTTACTTGAGTAGTTAAATTATCTCAATATTTAGCACAGACTGAATTTGAGTTGAAACCAAAATAGAATGGTACAAAAGAGAAATAGCAATACCTTACATACTCCACCTCAACGAAAATTCATATAAACAAAAAATCATTTACAAAAACAAAAATTAAGTAAATCACATAGATAATGATGTTTAACTTTAGGCAAAGATTTTGTCAAAATGTCAGCTACATTTTCGTTTGTAGAAACATACGTTATAAACATTTCTTTTAATTTAATTTTCTCTTTAATAAAATGGAATCTAATATCAATGTGCTTGCTTCGCTTCAGAGTCATCTGGTTGGTTGATAGAAATTGCGCTCCAACATTATCGCATCTTATTTCGGTAGGCATCTGGACAAGGTAACCAAACCCCATCTCCTTCAATAGACTTCTGTGGAATGCAATCTCTTTGGCACCTTGACATAACGCAATGTATTCAGCCTCCATAGAGCTCAAGGCCACCACATGCTGCTTCTTGGACTCCCAACTAATAGGACCTCCTGCGAAAAATAAGAAGAAACCACTAAAAGATTTCCGATCAATTGGATTTGACCCCCAATCGGCATCGGTGAAACATAACAAGTCATCTTTCTTTTTAAATGATATTACCAACTTCGGATAACTATTTAAATATCGCAGCACATGTCTTGCAGCTTTATGATGTTCCTTATGTGGATGAGCGTTGAACTGAGATAATCTGGAAACAGTGTGTGCAATGTCCGGGCGAGAAATTGTGGCTAAGTACATAAGGCTCCCAATGAGTGATTGATACAATTTTACATCTTCTCCTTCACAATTTTCATCATCACACTTTGTTAGCACTGTTCCCGACGGCAGAGGTGTTGCTGAAGACTTACAGTTTTGCATATTCCACTCTTCCAAAAGTTCCTTGACAAACAAGTTTTGATGTATACTTATAACACCTCTGTCACCACCTCTTTCCACTTCAAGACCAAGAAAATTATCGACTGGCCCTTTATCTACTGCTTCAATATGTCCATTTAGCATTCTTACGATATTGTTCAGTACGTCACTCCTATTACAAACGATCAGCATATCATCGACATAAATTGCAATAATGCTCAGCTCTTCCTTGTTACTGCTGACGTAGACGCACGTATCCGTTAAGCATTGTTGGAATCCGATAGTATTTAAAACTTCGTTTATTTTTACATTCCAATCTTTTCCAGCTTGTTTCAGCCCGTACAATGATTTTCTCAATTTACATACTTTTCCTTTATTTTCTGGATCCTCAAAAATTTTGGGTTGGTGCATATAAATTTCTTCCTTTAAAATGCCATTAAGATAAGCTGATTTGACATCTATGTGGTTTACCAAAAACTTAAATTTTGATGCAATAGCCAATATTAAACGAATTGTACTGTGTCTTACAACAGGCGCAAACGTATCAGAATAGTCCTCATTAGCCTTCTGAAAACAGCCAAGGGCAACCAATCTCGCTTTATATTTATTTATTTTACCGCCAGCATCTCTCTTTGTGGTAAAAACCCATTTATTTCCAATTACGTTTTTATTTGCTGGTTTATCCACCAACTCCCACGTACAATTCTTCAATAAAATATCGTATTCCGTTTTCATTGCCATTTTCCATTTATCCGCGTCTGGCCTATTCATTGCTTCTTTTACAGTTTTGGGATCACATTCAATTTCACTCAATTCATTAAGAACTTCTGGAGTAGACTCTCTCAAAAAATATTTGCTAGCTCTTCGCACATTAGCATCATCATTATTTCTTTTTACCCGCGGTCTTCCTACAGTACCTGTTCTTAATATGCGCGGCCTTCCCCTCTTCCTCTTCTCTCCAGCCACACCGTCATTGTCACTCATTTCTTCAAATATTTGCACATCAGATTCATAAATCGATAAGTTGGGATTTGTTGACGGTGGAGGTGGTGGGGGTAACAGTTCTGCGGGCTCCCATTCATGTATTACGATGTCACTATTAGTGTTGTTGCTGGCACTAGGTGTTGTTGTTGCTGGTGCATATGACTGCATATTGTCACTGCTCTTTTGTTCTCTTTGAGTGATTAACCATTCAACACTATTCTCTTCAGCACAATTATCATCAGTTACGTTGGAGAACATATTCTCGAAAAATACAACGTCTCTTGATATCACTATCGTTCTCTTTATTTTGTTGTACAGCCGATAACCTTTTGTTGTTGTTGAATAGCCGACAAATGTCAAAACATCACCTTTTGGCTCCAATTTATTTCTTCCAGGCTTTTTATTCAAAACAACTGCATTACAACCAAATACCTTAAAATGGGAAACCGATGGTTTATGACCGTACCATTTTTCAAATGGCGTACTATTTTTTAATAACTTTGTGGGCGAACGGTTCCTTATATAAACGGCGGTGTTGACAGCTTCTGTCCAGAGGTTTCTTGGAGTATTTGATTCGGCAATCATACATCTCGCCATTTCCATTAACGTCCTGTTAGCTCTTTCAGCTATACCATTCTGCTGAGGTGTATAGATGGTCGTAGTCTGATGTATGATTCCACGTCTCTTTAAAAAATTATCGAACTCAATAGACAAATATTCGGAACCGTTGTCACTCCTTAAAATTTTTAATTTTTTACCAGTCTGATTTTCGGCCATATTCAAAAAGTCTTTAAAAACATTTAACACATCAGACTTTTGTCTCAAAAAATAAACATAAATAAAACGCGAGAAGTCATCAATAAATGTTACGAAATATAACGAACCGCTTTGTGATGCAACACGCATAGGACCACACACGTCGCTATGTACAACTTCTAATTGTTTTTTCGTACATATTTCATTTATTGATCTGAACGGAACAGATTTTATTTTACATTGACTACAAATCACACACATATTTTCCGCGTTTGAAGAGATTTTGTTAACATTGATACCGCGAACCATTTCGTTATTTACAAGTTTTTCAATGTCTTTATAATTTAGGTGTCCGTACCGTTTATGCCATAAAATTAAATCCGAGTCGTCAACATTTAGCATCGCGAAATCACGTTTACTTTCAAAATATGTTTTGAATATTCCATTTTCTAGTCTTGCTTCAAATATCATTTCTTTTGATGGTTTATTTACGAATGCTTTATCTTTTGTAAATCGCACTGAATTACCATTCTTAATTATTTTGCTCACCGACAAAAAATTTGATTTTAATCCCGGCACAAAAAATACGTCACATAGTGTAATGTCAGCATACTCTGATTTTACAGTTACATTACCTATGCCTTTCGTACTAACACTCTCTCCGGATGCTAAAAATATTTGTTGTTGGTGATCTCTCAGAGAGGTAAATAGATTTTTGTTTCGACATATGTGAGAGGATGCTCCGCTGTCCAAAATCCACATGTTATCATCCATTTCATTTGGATGCTGGTTCGCACATAACACAACGGGATTATGAGTGGAATTTCTGCATTCCGATTTTATATGCCCACGTCTTCCACATGCATAACATTTAATATTTCTATCCCTTTTACGCTCACCATATTTTTGATTTTGCCTCTTGCCCTTTACTTCTCCTCTATTCTTAACCACCAACACGTGTTCTGCTGTAGAATTCTGCCTCTCACCTCTACGATTGTACTCCTCTAAAATCTTGACCTTCAATTGTTCCAACGATGGTAGTTTATCTCTACTTTCCATAGCCACGACGAAGCTCTCAAAACTATCAGGCAAACTACATAGGAGAATTAGGCTTATGAAATCATCGGACATGGAATTGTCAATTTCTTTTAGGGACTCAACACAACCACAAAATTCATTAATTTGTTCAGAGTAGGGTGTACCATCCAGAATTTTGAAATGCACCAACTTTTTAAATAGATGCACCTTCCGAGCTGGTGTTTTCGCCATGTAAATGCTGCCTAATTTTTCCCAAGCTCCCATTGCTGTCTTGCAATGCTTGATATGGATCAACTCGGTGGGCTTCATACTCAATGTAATAGTTGCAAGGGCCTTTTCATCTATTGCCTTAAAACGTGCCTTGTCTTCTTGTGAAGCTGTTGACGGACATAAATTTTCACAAACTGACCAGTAATCCATTGTTACCAGGAGACTCTTCATCTGTATGCTCCAACTCGAATAGTTGTCTCCGCTTAATTTATCAATTGGCATGGAACCTAACATTTTTAATATTTAATAAATTACGCAGTCCGATAATATTATTTCGACGAACGAACCTGTTGACAAACAAACGGTAATTCCTTTTTTTTTTATTTTCTATTCAAAGCGCGGAATTTACTTTCGACAAACGAAAAACACAATTTTTGACGAACAAAAATTTAAATTGAACAGTTTAATTTTTGACACACAAAACACATAAGATTGTTCAACACGAGGTTATGATTATTTTCTTTTACTTATGGCACTGGGCCCATAACCTTTGTTAGCGCAATGAAACACGGACACGTAAATGTTCAATGAATTCTTTATTAGAACTAAAAATATGAAAACAAAAGTAAATCCAAATAAGCTGAGGTGGGAGATTAAATAAAAATAATACCGTTACTTGAGTAGTTAAATTATCTCAATATTTAGCACAGACTGAATTTGAGTTGAAACCAAAATAGAATGGTACAAAAGAGAAATAGCAATACCTTACATCCACGCCTTGACGGGCCACGTAAAAATATTATTTAATAAATCCACGCCTTGATGGGCCACGTAAAAATATTATTCAATAAATCCACGCCTTGATGGGCCACGTAAAAATATTATTTAATAAATCCACGCCTTGATGGGCCACGTAAAAATATTATTTAATAAATCCACGCCTTGATGGGCCACGTAAAAATATTATTCAATAAATCCACGCCTTGATGGGCCACGTAAAAATATTATTTAATAAATCCACGCCTTGATGGGCCACGTAAAAATATTATTTAATAAATCCACGCCTTGATGGGCCACGTAAAAATATTATTTAATAAATCCACGCCTTGATGGGCCACGTAAAAATATTATTTAATAAATCCACGCCTTGATGGGCCACGTAAAAATATTATTTAATAAATCCACGCCTTGATGGGCCACGTAAAAATATTATTTAATAAATCCACGCCTTGATGGGCCACGTAAAAATATTATTTAATAAATCCACGCCTTGATGGGCCACGTAAAAATATTATTTAATAAATCCACGCCTTGATGGGCCACGTAAAAATATTATTTAATAAATCCACGCCTTGATGGGCCACGTAAAAATATTATTTAATAAATCCACGCCTTGATGGGCCACGTAAAAATATTATTTAATAAATCCACGCCTTGATGGGCCACGTAAAAATATTATTTAATAAATCCACGCCTTGATGGGCCACGTAAAAATATTATTTAATAAATCCACGCCTTGATGGGCCACGTAAAAATATTATTTAATAAATCCACGCCTTGATGGGCCACGTAAAAATATTATTTAATAAATCCACGCCTTGATGGGCCACGTAAAAATATTATTTAATAAATCCACGCCTTGATGGGCCACGTAAAAATATTATTTAATAAATCCACGCCTTGATGGGCCACGTAAAAATATTATTTAATAAATCCACGCCTTGATGGGCCACGTAAAAATATTATTTAATAAATCCACGCCTTGATGGGCCACGTAAAAATATTATTTAATAAATCCACGCCTTGATGGGCCACGTAAAAATATTATTTAATAAATCCACGCCTTGATGGGCCACGTAAAAATATTATTTAATAAATCCACGCCTTGATGGGCCACGTAAAAATATTATTTAATAAATCCACGCCTTGATGGGCCACGTAAAAATATTATTTAATAAATCCACGCCTTGATGGGCCACGTAAAAATATTATTTAATAAATCCACGCCTTGATGGGCCACGTAAAAATATTATTTAATAAATCCACGCCTTGATGGGCCACGTAAAAATATTATTTAATAAATCCACGCCTTGATGGGCCACGTAAAAATATTATTTAATAAATCCACGCCTTGATGGGCCACGTAAAAATATTATTTAATAAATCCACGCCTTGATGGGCCACGTAAAAATATTATTTAATAAATCCACGCCTTGATGGGCCACGTAAAAATATTATTTAATAAATCCACGCCTTGATGGGCCACGTAAAAATATTATTTAATAAATCCACGCCTTGATGGGCCACGTAAAAATATTATTTAATAAATCCACGCCTTGATGGGCCACGTAAAAATATTATTTAATAAATCCACGCCTTGATGGGCCACGTAAAAATATTATTTAATAAATCCACGCCTTGATGGGCCACGTAAAAATATTATTTAATAAATCCACGCCTTGATGGGCCACGTAAAAATATTATTTAATAAATCCACGCCTTGATGGGCCACGTAAAAATATTATTTAATAAATCCACGCCTTGATGGGCCACGTAAAAATATTATTTAATAAATCCACGCCTTGATGGGCCACGTAAAAATATTATTTAATAAATCCACGCCTTGAT
This sequence comes from Musca autumnalis, assembly GCF_047663935.1. Taxonomy (NCBI): domain Eukaryota; kingdom Metazoa; phylum Arthropoda; class Insecta; order Diptera; family Muscidae; genus Musca; species Musca autumnalis. The sequence continues at coordinate 123,651,513 of NW_027412088.1, read as the reverse complement.
GGGCCACGTAAAAATATTATTTAATAAATCCACGCCTTGATGGGCCACGTAAAAATATTATTTAATAAATCCACGCCTTGATGGGCCACGTAAAAATATTATTTAATAAATCCACGCCTTGATGGGCCACGTAAAAATATTATTTAATAAATCCACGCCTTGATGGGCCACGTAAAAATATTATTTAATAAATCCACGCCTTGATGGGCCACGTAAAAATATTATTTAATAAATCCACGCCTTGATGGGCCACGTAAAAATATTATTTAATAAATCCACGCCTTGATGGGCCACGTAAAAATATTATTTAATAAATCCACGCCTTGATGGGCCACGTAAAAATATTATTTAATAAATCCACGCCTTGATGGGCCACGTAAAAATATTATTTAATAAATCCACGCCTTGATGGGCCACGTAAAAATATTATTTAATAAATCCACGCCTTGATGGGCCACGTAAAAATATTATTTAATAAATCCACGCCTTGATGGGCCACGTAAAAATATTATTTAATAAATCCACGCCTTGATGGGCCACGTAAAAATATTATTTAATAAATCCACGCCTTGATGGGCCACGTAAAAATATTATTTAATAAATCCACGCCTTGATGGGCCACGTAAAAATATTATTTAATAAATCCACGCCTTGATGGGCCACGTAAAAATATTATTTAATAAATCCACGCCTTGATGGGCCACGTAAAAATATTATTTAATAAATCCACGCCTTGATGGGCCACGTAAAAATATTATTTAATAAATCCACGCCTTGATGGGCCACGTAAAAATATTATTTAATAAATCCACGCCTTGATGGGCCACGTAAAAATATTATTTAATAAATCCACGCCTTGATGGGCCACGTAAAAATATTATTTAATAAATCCACGCCTTGATGGGCCACGTAAAAATATTATTTAATAAATCCACGCCTTGATGGGCCACGTAAAAATATTATTTAATAAATCCACGCCTTGATGGGCCACGTAAAAATATTATTTAATAAATCCACGCCTTGATGGGCCACGTAAAAATATTATTTAATAAATCCACGCCTTGATGGGCCACGTAAAAATATTATTTAATAAATCCACGCCTTGATGGGCCACGTAAAAATATTATTTAATAAATCCACGCCTTGATGGGCCACGTAAAAATATTATTTAATAAATCCACGCCTTGATGGGCCACGTAAAAATATTATTTAATAAATCCACGCCTTGATGGGCCACGTAAAAATATTATTTAATAAATCCACGCCTTGATGGGCCACGTAAAAATATTATTTAATAAATCCACGCCTTGATGGGCCACGTAAAAATATTATTTAATAAATCCACGCCTTGATGGGCCACGTAAAAATATTATTTAATAAATCCACGCCTTGATGGGCCACGTAAAAATATTATTTAATAAATCCACGCCTTGATGGGCCACGTAAAAATATTATTTAATAAATCCACGCCTTGATGGGCCACGTAAAAATATTATTTAATAAATCCACGCCTTGATGGGCCACGTAAAAATATTATTTAATAAATCCACGCCTTGATGGGCCACGTAAAAATATTATTTAATAAATCCACGCCTTGATGGGCCACGTAAAAATATTATTTAATAAATCCACGCCTTGATGGGCCACGTAAAAATATTATTTAATAAATCCACGCCTTGATGGGCCACGTAAAAATATTATTTAATAAATCCACGCCTTGATGGGCCACGTAAAAATATTATTTAATAAATCCACGCCTTGATGGGCCACGTAAAAATATTATTTAATAAATCCACGCCTTGATGGGCCACGTAAAAATATTATTTAATAAATCCACGCCTTGATGGGCCACGTAAAAATATTATTTAATAAATCCACGCCTTGATGGGCCACGTAAAAATATTATTTAATAAATCCACGCCTTGATGGGCCACGTAAAAATATTATTTAATAAATCCACGCCTTGATGGGCCACGTAAAAATATTATTTAATAAATCCACGCCTTGATGGGCCACGTAAAAATATTATTTAATAAATCCACGCCTTGATGGGCCACGTAAAAATATTATTTAATAAATCCACGCCTTGATGGGCCACGTAAAAATATTATTTAATAAATCCACGCCTTGATGGGCCACGTAAAAATATTATTTAATAAATCCACGCCTTGATGGGCCACGTAAAAATATTATTTAATAAATCCACGCCTTGATGGGCCACGTAAAAATATTATTTAATAAATCCACGCCTTGATGGGCCACGTAAAAATATTATTTAATAAATCCACGCCTTGATGGGCCACGTAAAAATATTATTTAATAAATCCACGCCTTGATGGGCCACGTAAAAATATTATTTAATAAATCCACGCCTTGATGGGCCACGTAAAAATATTATTTAATAAATCCACGCCTTGATGGGCCACGTAAAAATATTATTTAATAAATCCACGCCTTGATGGGCCACGTAAAAATATTATTTAATAAATCCACGCCTTGATGGGCCACGTAAAAATATTATTTAATAAATCCACGCCTTGATGGGCCACGTAAAAATATTATTTAATAAATCCACGCCTTGATGGGCCACGTAAAAATATTATTTAATAAATCCACGCCTTGATGGGCCACGTAAAAATATTATTTAATAAATCCACGCCTTGATGGGCCACGTAAAAATATTATTTAATAAATCCACGCCTTGATGGGCCACGTAAAAATATTATTTAATAAATCCACGCCTTGATGGGCCACGTAAAAATATTATTTAATAAATCCACGCCTTGATGGGCCACGTAAAAATATTATTTAATAAATCCACGCCTTGATGGGCCACGTAAAAATATTATTTAATAAATCCACGCCTTGATGGGCCACGTAAAAATATTATTTAATAAATCCCACGCCTTGATGGGCCACGTAAAAATATTATTTAATAAATCCACGCCTTGATGGGCCACGTAAAAATATTATTTAATAAATCCACGCCTTGATGGGCCACGTAAAAATATTATTTAATAAATCCACGCCTTGATGGGCCACGTAAAAATATTATTTAATAAATCCACGCCTTGATGGGCCCCGTAAAAATATTATTTAATAAATCCACGCCTTGCTGGGCCACGTAAAAAATATTATTTAATAAATCCACGCCTTGATGGGCCACGTAAAAATATTATTTAATAAATCCACGCCTGATGGGCCACGTAAAATATTATTTAATAAATCCACGCCTTGATGGCCACGTAAAAATATTATTTTAATAAATCCACGCCTGTAAATCCACGCCTTGATGGGCCACGTAAAAATATTATTTAATAAATCCACGCCTTGATGGGCCACGTAAAAATATTATTTAATAAATCCACGCCTTGATGGGCCACGTAAAAATATTATTTAATAAATCCACGCCTTGATGGGCCACGTAAAAATATTATTTAATAAATCCACGCCTTGATGGGCCACGTAAAAATATTATTTAATAAATCCACGCCTTGATGGGCCACGTAAAAATATTATTTAATAAATCCACGCCTTGATGGGCCACGTAAAAATATTATTTAATAAATCCACGCCTTGATGGGCCACGTAAAAATATTATTTAATAAATCCACGCCTTGATGGGCCACGTAAAAATATTATTTAATAAATCCACGCCTTGATGGGCCACGTAAAAATATTATTTAATAAATCCACGCCTTGATGGGCCACGTAAAAATATTATTTAATAAATCCACGCCTTGATGGGCCACGTAAAAATATTATTTAATAAATCCACGCCTTGATGGGCCACGTAAAAATATTATTTAATAAATCCACGCCTTGATGGGCCACGTAAAAATATTATTTAATAAATCCACGCCTTGATGGGCCACGTAAAAATATTATTTAATAAATCCACGCCTTGATGGGCCACGTAAAAATATTATTTAATAAATCCACGCCTTGATGGGCCACGTAAAAATATTATTTAATAAATCCACGCCTTGATGGGCCACGTAAAAATATTATTTAATAAATCCACGCCTTGATGGGCCACGTAAAAATATTATTTAATAAATCCACGCCTTGATGGGCCACGTAAAAATATTATTTAATAAATCCACGCCTTGATGGGCCACGTAAAAATATTATTTAATAAATCCACGCCTTGATGGGCCACGTAAAAATATTATTTAATAAATCCACGCCTTGATGGGCCACGTAAAAATATTATTTAATAAATCCACGCCTTGATGGGCCACGTAAAAATATTATTTAATAAATCCACGCCTTGATGGGCCACGTAAAAATATTATTTAATAAATCCACGCCTTGATGGGCCACTGAAATGTCTGTTATAATTAAATGAATGTTTAAATTAAATGTTTAATAAAACACCGTACTATTTAGGAGAGAAGTCGCCACTGCGACTTCTCACAACTTTATTTGAATCCAAACTAAAACTAAAACTTATTGTCTACTTAAACCTAAGTGTTAAAAATGGCATTGTTGGTCGTGGGATAACGCTGAGCCAGC